>NC_086115.1:46660956-46992206 GCF_963921235.1 Mobula hypostoma | reverse complement strand
CATGGGGTCTATGAAACCTTCTGCTTCCTCCGTCACTTTAATAGCTTCCAATCCTGGACCCAGCTTGCTCGTGTTTACCATGTGTGTACAATCCCCCTTCACCTCTATTCTACACCAAGATGGCAAGGCCCTTTGCTCTTTTCTTGAACAAACATCCAACAAAATCCTTCCACTTCAATTTTCTTTGGC
Source organism: Mobula hypostoma (assembly GCF_963921235.1). Classification (NCBI taxonomy): domain Eukaryota; kingdom Metazoa; phylum Chordata; class Chondrichthyes; order Myliobatiformes; family Myliobatidae; genus Mobula; species Mobula hypostoma. The sequence continues at coordinate 46,992,017 of NC_086115.1, read as the reverse complement.
AGACTAACTTGTTTTTAAATTGAAGAAAGTCTCCTTTTACTTGACTCACAAATGCATCTCAGGCATGCCCATCTCTTTGCGGGACATATGAAATATTCCTTGGCTCTGTCTTGCTGTGTTTATGCCCCTAATTGCTTTATCTAGTACATTCATCACTATAGCAAACACATCAAAATCATACATGGAGCTGTGATACTTCATTATTTTTGCTGGCAGCTTCCACCCAGCTATATTTCTCATGATCTACCATTGACTCCTTGCCTATTCTGAATTTATCTCTCTGTATTCCATTGGATGGGCTGATGTCCGTTATCTATTATCGATTGGTCACTTTATTGGGTACACCTGTACATCTGCTCATTAATGCAGATATCTAATCAGCCAATCACGTGGCAGGAACCCAATGCACAAAAGCATACAGACATGGTCAGGAGGTGCAGTTGTTGTTCAGACTAAATATCAGAATGGTGAAGAAATGTGAACACAGTGACTTTGATCATGGAATAATTTCTGCTGCTAGACATGGTGGTTTGAGTATCTCAGAAACTGCTGATATCCTTGGAATTTCATACACAACAGTGTCTAGAGTTTATAGAGAATGGTGTGCTAAAAGGTAAATATCAATTTTATATTCATGGAGATAAAACAGGTAAATTATTGGCTCAGATACGAGGAAATCTGCAGATGCTGGAAGTTCAAGTAACACACACAAAAAGTACTGGTGGAACACAGCAGGCCAGGCAGCATCTATAGGAAGAGGTACAGTCGACGTTTCAGGCCAGAACTCTTCATCGGGACTAACTGAAAAAAGAGATAGTAAGAGATTTGAATAGACATATCAGAATGGGAATGGGATGTGGAATTAGAATGTGCAGCCACTGGGAGATCTTGCTTTCTCTGGCGGACAGAGTGTAGGTGTTCAGCGAAACGGTCTCCTAGCCTGCGTCGGGTCTCTCCACAGCCTCCTCTACTGTCAAGCTAAAGCCACATTCAGACTGGAGGAACAACACCTTATATTCCGTTTGGTTAGCCTCCAACCTGATGGCATGAATATTGACTTCTCTAACTTCCATTAATGCCCCTCCTCCCCTTCACACCCCATCCCTTATTTATTTATTTAATATATTCCCCCCCCCCCCGCTTTTTTTCTCTCTCTCTTTTTTCTCCCTCTGTCCCTCTCACTATAACTCCTTGCCTACTCTCCACCCTCTGGGCACCCCTCCCCCCTTTCTCTTTCTCTCCAGGCTTCCCATCCCATGATCCTCTACCTTCTCCAGTCTGGTATCCCTTTTGCCAATCAACTTTCCAGCTCTTAGATCCACCCCTCCCCTCCTGTCTCCTCTTATCATTTCAGATCTCCCCCTCCCTCTCCCACTTTCAAATCTCTTACTATCTCTTCTTTCAGTTAGTCTCGACGAAGGGTCCCGATCCGAAACATTGACTGTACCTCTTCCTATAGATGCTGCCTGGCCTGCTGCATTCCACCAACATTTTTTGTGTAAATTATTGGCTGATCAAATTAAAACCTTTATAGCTAAACAGCAGATTAAAGAAATATGCAAAGCTAATGGTGATAAGACAACTGATTATTTAGAAATAAATGATACTTTTAGAGAATTTTATTCTAAACTCTATAGTTCTGAATCTTCTAAGGATAACACTGTAATGAACAATTTTTTAGACCAACTAAACATTCCTACAATTTCTGCCGGCAACAGAAAGTTGTTTGAACAACCTATTTCTTTTGAGGAAATTGTTGAGGTTGTGCGCTCATTACATTTGAGGAAAGCTCCATGTCCAGATGGATTTTCTGGAGAGCTTTACAAGATATTTTCCTCACTGCTTATACTTCATCTATGTTCAGTTTTTTCGGATTCCTTCAAGTTGGGCAGACTCCCTCAATCTTTTTATGAGGCTTCCATTTCACTTATTCTTATAAAGAATAAGGATCCAACTGAATGCTCTTCTTATAGACCAATTTCTTTACTTAATGTTGATACTAAGATCCTATCTAAAGTTTTGGCCCATTGGATTGAAAATATTTTACCACCTGTCATTTCTGATAATCAAACTGGATTTATCAAAAATCGGTCTTCTCACTTTAATAGTCGTCGGTTATTAAACGTTATTTATTCTCCTTCTAACATGATATTGGAATGTGTGATATCCCGAGATGCTGAGAAAGCTTTTGACAGAGTTGAATGGAATTATTTATTTAAAACTTTAGAAAAATTCAATTTTGGACCTGTTTTCATTCAATGGACTAAATTACTTTATTTAGCTCCTTCCAGTAGGGTTATCACTAATTGTCGTAATTCCAAACCACTTAAGCTTCAACGTGGCACTAGACAAGACTGTCCATTGAGCCCTTTGCTTTTTGATCTGGCCTTAGAACCTTTAGCCATTGCCTTTCGAGAGTCTAATGGTATCACCGGTATTTTAAGGAGAGACACTATTCACAAAGTCTCATTGTATGCTGATGATCTACTGCTATTTACTTCTAATGTTGAGACTTTGTTACCCCATGCGCTTTCTTTACTCTCCTGTTTTAGCCAGTTCTCAGGCTATAAATTAAACCTACATAAAAGTGAACTTTTCCCTTTGAATAATTTGATACAAACAAATTCCAACCTTCCTTTTAAAATTGTAAGAAACCAATTTACCTACTTAGGTGTAACAATTACTAAAAACTATAAGCGTCTATTTAAAGAAAATTTTCTTACCCTATTGACTCACGTAAAAAGGGTACTATCAAATTGGTTGCCTCTTTTGTTATCGCTGGTTGGCTGAATTAACTATTATAATGAATATATTACCTAAATTTATATATCTTTTTCAGGCATTGCCTGTTTTTATTCCTAAATCTTTCTTTGATTCTCTTGACTCTATTATATCTTCTTATATATGGAAGAATAAGCGTTCTAGATTAAATAAAATTCATCTTCAGAAAAATACAAAGAATGGAGAATTAGCCTTACCAAACTTTAGATTTTATTTTTGGGCAGTTAATATAAGAAATCTTACATTTTGGTTATATTACATTAATCATGGCGATTGCCCGATGTGGGTTTTTTTAGAAGCTAACTCTGTTAATAAATTTTTTATTATTTCTCTTCTTGGATCCTCACTTCCTTTTTCTCTGAGTAAGCTAACTGATAATCTGGTAGTTAAACACATTATGAGAATTTGGATACAATTCTGAAAATACTTTGGCTTATTGAGATTTTCTCTTTCGAGTCCCATTTTTTCTCATTTTTATTTAAACGCTCTATGATTGATGTGGCTTTTAAGAAATGGGATAGATTAGGTATTAAATGCTTTCAGGACTTGTTTGTAGAGGGAAGTCTCCTTTCGTTTGAACAACTGTCAACTAAATATAGTTTACCCAAAACCCATTTTTTTCAATACCTACAAATAAGAGATTTTTTATGGTCTCAAGTAAGTACATTTCCTAAAAGTCCTGATAAGAATCTATTAGATGTAATTATTAATTAGAAACTTTTTTATAATGGATCTTTATCTAATATTTATAATATGCTGTTGGGAATGAGAAGTGTTCCTTTAGATAAAATTAAAATTCTTTGGGAACAAGATTTACAGACTTCAATTCCAGAGGAAACTTGGAATCAAATTTTTAAATTGGTTAGCACTTCATCGTTATGGGCCCGCCACTCTCTCCTACAATTTAAAGTGGTCCATAGGCCCCATATGACCAAGGATAGGTTGTCTCATTTTTATTTAGATATATCTCCGTATTGTGATAAATGTAATAATGGAGAAGTCTCACTCATTCATATGTTTTGGACATGTCTGAGTCTTGGAAAATATTGGAAAGAAGTATTTCAAACTTTCTTGATGCTTTTCAAAGTAAACTTTAAGCCTAATCCTTTGACCACGTTAGTTGGTATTGTTGGAGGAAAGAATATTATTTTGGAGTCATCTGACTTGTATATTTTGGCTTTTATTTCTCTCATGGCCAGAAGGACGCTCTTGCTTAAATGGAAAGATGCGGCCCCTCCTATTCACGCTCAATGGTTACGTGGTGTGATGTCATGTTTAAATTTACAGAAGGTTCGATGTTCAATCTCCGAATCTAACCAAGACTTTCAAACATTGTGGGGACCTTTTTTGAATTATTTTCAAAACCTTTGATTTGCTGTTAAAGCACAGATGATGACTAGCAATTTTTTTTCCTTTTTTTCTTTACTAATCAGCTTCGGTCTTGGTAAAGGGTTAGATTTTTTAATATATAATAAAATTACTATATTTCAATGTTATGAATTAATTAATTTGTATGAATATAGGGTAAGGAGTCTTTATATGCAATTTAGTATAATGTATTGATATATATTTTTTTCTTGTACTCTGTATTTTTTATGTAAAATTAATAATAAAACTATTGGAAAGATCGAGAATGGTGTGAAAAATAAAAACGTGTAGTGAGTGGCAATTCTGTATGTGAAAATGCCTTGTTCATGACAGAGGCCAGAGGAGAATGGCCCAACTGTTTCAAGCTGACAGTAAGGCAACAGTAACCCAAGTAATCACGAGTTACAACAGAGGTGTGCATAAGAGCATCTCTGAATGCATCAAATCTTAAAGTTGATAGGCTACAGCAGCAGAAGTCCACAAATATATGCTCAGTCCGTGGTGTAAGGCACTGAGTGTAAACCCATGGATTCCCATATGTACCTCATTTTGCTTTCTCTCACTCTGTTTCCTGTCCCTTCTAATATTTCCCTCTCTGTCATAACAGTTCTGACAATGCCTCCCTCCACATACCTGATACTGATACATTTCTGCTTCATTATCGATACATTTCTCTTTTGTTAAACTGTAGTTTCCTCTCCTTCATAGTTCACACGGCTCTCAAATGTCTCTGAACCTTCTCCCTCACTTCTCTCTCTCTCCTCCCACCTAAAACATAATCCTTCCCTTCTTCTCCACCATCCTTTGCATTCCATGGATCATCCTTCATAATTTCAGATACCTGCTGCATGATGATGTCACCAGAGTTACCTTGCCTTACCCTTTCAGTATCCACAAGAGACAGTTGCCTTTGGAGCACTTTGATTCACTCTATCAACTTCATCAAAAGCCACTTCTCTTCTGCTAATAACTGCCCTTTTAACTCCTCCGTTCTTGACATTTATAGATATACTGTCTCCAAGTAAAGCTTCCAGTTGCTTGTCAGTTTGTTTCTTCATCCCATGTCCATTTTGAGCTCTCTGCCATGATCAACAAGGAATTTAACAATCTCATATAATGATCTATTCTAGTCTTCTATCTCACATTTCCATGTTTTCCCTTGTAATATTCATCTGGTAATTTCATTAATCTCCTATTTACATCAAGGAAATTGTAAACTAAAAGGAGTATACTGTAACTAGTAGAACAGATGAAATCAAAGCTTTAATTAACATTAGGGTCTGTGATATTGTAGCCATCAATGAGACATAGTTGCAAGATAGGCATGCAGGCAGCTTAATATTCCAGGGTATTGAATGTTCAGGTAAGACAGATGGGGAGTAAAAGAGAAGGATATATTGTACCGTGAATCAAGGATTACATTACTTTAGTACTGAGGAAGGATATCCTGGAAGGCCATTGAAAGCTCAAACAAAGACACATGGGTAGAGATTAGAAACTGAAAGCGTATGCTCTCTTTACTGAATGTGTATTACAGACCTTCCAATAGTCAACAGGAGATAGAGGAAAAGATACGTAGGCAGATATGAGAGAGATATAATAAAAGTTATTGTACAGTGAATTTCAATTTCCCCAATATTAATTCAGACTGCCTTACCATTAAAACCTCAGAGGGTGAAGGATTCTTGAGGTGTGTCCAGAAGAGCTTCTTGAAATAGGATGTGGATAAATCAATGAGGGGAAAAAGCACCACTGGATCTTACTCAGAGGAATGTTGCTGGTCAAGCTGAAAGACTGCCAGTGGGAGACCATTTTGTAAATAGTGACTGTAGTTTTAAATTGGTTATGGAAACAAGATGGAGATGGTAACTAAGTAACAAGGTTCTCAATTTAGGGAAAGAAAATTCCATTACCTCAGGGGAGGACTTGGCAATGATAAATTGGCAGCATCTGCTTGCAAAGGAAGCCTAAATCTACACAGTGAAAAGCACTATGTGTGAGTAATTGACACTTGAGAAGTGCCTTGATGAACATTTGAATTGCTCAGACGGAAAAGACTATGAGCCAAGTTAAGGGTGATGGAATAGTCCCTGCCAGCCCTTCGAGCCACGCTGCCCAGTAACCTCTCCCCCCACCCCCCGATTTAATCCTAGTTTAATCATGGGACAGTTTACAATTTACAATGATCAATTAACTTTGGACTGTGGGAGGAAACCTGAGCACCCGGAGGAACCCACACGGTCACAGGGAGAACGAACAAACTCCTTACAGGCAGCTGTGAGAATTGAAACTGGGTTACTGGAACTGTAAAGTGCAGTGATAATCACTATACGATTGTGTTATAGTTCTATGATTCTATAATCTCCCCAGGCTTTTAATGACTCATGGGCCATATGAATCTTCTTTCAACTGGTTCCACCACCGCAGAAGTTGATCAATCTCTCTTGTCCTCTATCTTACAACCAACTTTTCTATGCAGACTATCTATCCCAACTTTCTCTGCAATCCCTTATAATCTCCATTTTTTCCCAGTTTTGCTGAATGGTCACTGACGTAAAATATTAACTTTTTCTTTCTGCCTGACCTACTGAGTATTTTGAATAATTTTGTGTTATTACAAAACCAGAGAATTTGTATACCTTAGGACAAAAGTTAATTGTAACTAGATTTTAACTGAATTAGTATTTGAGGTATGTTGTCATATGGCCAATGCAGTAGGTAATAAGGAGAGAAAGTGACATGTAACACTTTATTATAGTAATACAATCTAGCTATATGGTCAAATAAAATCTTCCTGCAAATTTAGCTAAGGGGATGATCATGATGATTTGTAAAGGATTGTTCAGTTATCGAAATCAAATATTGGAGAAAAATTGGACAGAAAGACTCACACCATTTCTGAGAGACAAAATGATACATTTACTTTCCTTGCGATGGCAACATAGTGATGGAGTGGAACTCCAAATTTTCCCAAGTGAGCGCAACTAGTTCTTCCAGCTATGTGGCTGGAATCTGCTGCTTGCAAAGTGCATTAGTGCACCCATTGCAACACCAGAAATGATGCATGACTGTTTAAAAGACTGAAAGAACCTTGAAAAGGTTTTGGCTGAAGCAGGAATAGGAACAGGAGTCGGTCCTCTGGGTATACTTGGGTTAATATAAGCAGGCTTTTTCCACTAAGGCTGGGTGAAAGTCTGAACTAGGGGTCATAGGTTAAGGGTGAAAGGTGAAATAACTAAGGGGAAACTGAGAGGGAGCTTCTTCACTCAGAGGGTGGTGTGTGTGTGGAAATAGCTGCCAGAGGAAGCGGTGGATTTCAACATTTAAGAGAGGTTTGGATAAGTACATGAATGGGAGAGGTATGGAAGGCTAAGCTCCAGGTGCAGGTCAATGGACTAAGCAGAATAACAGTTCAGCATAGACTAGATGGGCTGAAGGGCTTGTTTCTGTGCTTTAGTTCTCCATGACTCTAAAAGTAGGAAAACAGTTTCTGGACTTACTCTATTTTCTTGCTATTTTCATTACTGTAAAAATGATACCGCTCTGCAAAAATGCTTGATGCATTTGCAGAAGTATAGAAAGTATCAGTGCCCCTGAGAAGCAATATTTATAGCATTGTTTGTTAACAAGGATAGGTAGATTTAAAAACAAATAAGCGACTTGTGGTAGATTGAATTTGAACGTCTAAAAACGGTTATTACAGACTTTAACATATTTTTATCAACCTTGATAAATGCTATGAAGGAGAAAAAAACGTAGGCCCAGGGAAAGAAATCAAGGGAGTGGAACTAATTGGAGAGTTCTGTCAAAGAACTGGCACAAACACAAGTGTAAGTCCCCTCCTTCTGTTTCACTTTATGATCTTCTCTTCATGGAATATGAATATTTAAGTTCTCATGTAAATCTCAACACTACTGTAAAGAAAAAGGTTTACCTTTAATATTCCCGTCATCAACAAGGATCGGACAACCAGCTTTGGTACGTAAACCATCAAACAGCCCATATTTAAGTTTCATTTCTCCAAAGTTGACACCAGTTTTGTTTTGGCAGTCCACAATACTGTCCACCCATGAATCTGTTCCTAGAATTGCAGATATTAACATGCAAGTTCCCAGACTGACAGAAAATCCAGCCGTAAACATTAACATTTTCTTTTGCGATGGCATTTTCCTCAGCTATTCTTTCCCTCCGTTATATAAGAGACAACATTAAAAGGAAAACGAAACAAACTTAAATGTTCCTATTTCAATTTTTGGCAGAAATAATTAGCCTGCAGTTACCACGTCCAGCTAGGTACTGAATTTAACAGGAAGTGCTAAATAAATGAACTTTGCATCAACTGTAACAGCAATAAAATGTTATGATGCCTGAACCTTGTCCAGGAGCAAAGCATTTCACTTGATAATACTAAACACAGATAACTGATGCCTAGCAACTGCTCTCATCATTTCATGTTATGTACCTTTTCCAAATTTTTATTGCTCCTAGATGAAAAGACATTTATAATTTTGGTATACCAACCTTTTCCCACTCACATTAAATTCTTCCAATTCAGATGAACAATATACATCATGGAATCTTACTAAATGTATCATTTAAATGATTCAATAAATCTTTAGTGGTTTCTTTATAGACCTGACTATGCTGTTAATTGTTAGGGAAACCTATATAGCTTTTCACATGTTATTGATATCCCAGAGAATGAAAATGTTGTCATATTTTCCTCTGAGTTGGACATAAACCTAAACTAACTGCATTGATGGAAGGCGCTCCCCCCCCCCACCTTTTTTCAGCTGAATGTAGTAAGTGTGGGCAGTTATTGTTTCGATGAAGGGTCCTCCATCCGAAACATTATCTGATTCTCTTTCAACCGATGCTTCCTTATCTGCTAAGTTTTTCTGGCACTTTCTGTTATCATTTCAGATTTCCAATGCCTGCAATTTATTTTTCTTTGATTTTCATTCACAGTCTAGTTCTTAGTTTATCATTTTGGTAATACAAAAATGACTTGCAATTTGATATTAATAGATCAATTTATTTCTATGCTTAACTAGGCCTACATAACAACCATGAAAGACTAATGGAATAATTTAGATGTTACACTGGTAAGATTCAGTGATGTTTATTGCTTGATCTGCATTGAAGCAACTTAAGGTGAACTGGAAAAAGCCTAGTATTCAAAACTGGAATTATCTGTGCATCAAGGACTTCTCTAGTTCATTGCTGACATGAACTTAGCCAACACCGTGGCAAGTACCTGCATTTTTCTGCACTCCTGACCATTTAAACAATTATTCATAGCTAACTACTGTATTTTGGTGTTTTACTACAATATGGCATTACAAGAGGTGTATGAAGTCTCATATTGAATGGGGTGAAAATAGTTAGTCTTATACTTCATGATGGGACAAACTATAATCTTGATTACTCGGAAACTTTGCAGTGAATGTTTATTATTAGCCAAGTTTTATAGTGTTGGTTTCGTATAACAAAAAAACAGGCCCTCTGGCCTGCTGCTGATCTGCCTATTTATATTAATCCCACTTGTATGCATAGATTCCATCTTCCTCTCTGCCCTGCTCATTTAAGAACCTGTAAAGATGTCTGTTAAGTATTGTCCTGAGGAAGGGTCCCAGCCTAAAACATCGGTTGTTCATTCATTTCCATGGATGCTGCCTGGAGTTCCTCCAGCATTTTGTTCCTATTGTCTTAAATAATATATTTGCTTCTTCTTCAACACCTCCTCTGGCAGCTCATTCCAGATACAATTACCCCTCAGATTCCCTTTGCATCACCTCTTTCCCACCTTAAATCTATACCCTCCAGTTTTAGAAATTATCATGAAAAACTGTCACTGGTTGTCTATCCCATTTATTTGTCTCACAATTTTATGTATCTCTATCATCTAATTACTCAGCCTCTTTCTCCAAGGAAAAGTGACCAAGACTAACCAAACTCTCTTGATAACCCAAGCCCTCCAATCCAGGCAACATCTTTGTGAATCTTTTCTACATCTTCTCTGGCTTAATCACATTCATTCAATAGTGTGTTGACCAGAACTTCACACAATACTCCAAGCATAGCCTAATCAATGCTTTGTAAAACTGTAACATGATGTCATGGCGCTCACACTCAGTGCCTTGGCCAGAAGCAAGCCATATGTCTTTCTCACAACCCTGTCCTCCACTGTTCCCATTTTTAGGATCTATGCCCTTGTACCATAATCTTTTGTAAGATTCAAAGTGGGTAAAAAAAAAGTTAATCAAAGAAAGAAATTAATAACATTCAGAGCAAAATTAGTATTGTGGTAATCTGTGTATCAGATGCAAGAATATTTTAAGTATTTCAGCAGACCCTGTCTGGCTGGGAATAACTGAATAACAAGATGTAATGCTATGTTATACTGTTTGTCAGGATTCAGGATAAATGTAAAAGATAATTCATATTATAGAACTGTCAGGACACTGAAGCAGGGACCCAATCACAGACCACATACTGTGCACACTATGATATTTACTGAGTAGCAAATCCCAGCAGGAGGGGCAACAAAGTCAGCATCAAAGTTCAGGCAGAGATCAAAAATTCCAGAGAAATCCAAAACCTAGAATCAGGAAACAGGCCGGCCAGACAGACAGACAGACAGACAGACAGACAGACAGACAGACAGACAGACAGACAGACAGACAGACAGACAGACAGACAGACAGACAGACAGACAGACAGACAGACAGACAGACAGACAGACACTGGCACAACCTGGCAACAAACAGATGAAAACACCGAACTAAAATACACTGAGCAATAAGCAGCGAGGCAGATGATAGGTGGAGCACAATGAGACACAGGTGGCAGTAGACAGGTAATAATGAGAAACAGGTGAGAGATGGAGTACTCAGTAATACAGGGGCCGGAATAGAGCAGGAGCGGGGATAGGAGCACGAAAACAAACAAGAGCACACGGCAATACAAAATCACAGACCAGTGGCTATGGGGAAACACACAAAAGACAGTTCAACTGGAGGTACTGACAAGGATAGATATAGAGGGAAGGCTACCTGGCAATACCACCTTTTGGGAAAATTCTCATGGAATTCAAAATGTTGTCATTACAATAGTTACTGCTTGTTCTTGGAAGCCCTTCATAAAACTTGTAAGTTTGTCTTTGTGCGTTTCTGACATTTATATGCCTTTGTAAGACAAACAATGAAATCTATTTAATTTAAAACCTTGCAATTCACATTCTTCAAAAGGCTTGACATGTTGAATTATGACTATTCAAGTTTGCTACCTGATCAGACATTTAATGATCCACTTGGCAAATGCCTACATATTATTCTACAATTGTTCCTTCAACGTGAGGCATCTCATCTAACTTTTGAATATCACTGGATTGCACGTCAGGACCACAATCCAAAGGTAGCTTTCCTATTGAGCTTTAGGGACTGACTTGGATAATGCTGGGCCTATTCAGGCCTTCTTTGGTGAAAGACTCACTTTCAATCTTCTTTTATTGATTTAAAAGAATAAGGGTAAATACAAACCAGAAGAGAGGTTATCTCAAATATATAATTCAATAATAATACAAATAGAGAAAGGAGTATACACTGTCAAAATCATGTAAAGTATTAATATAAAGAGAAAAGAGAACCACCTCTCCTCTTAACAGTTCATAAAAAAATTCAACATTTTCTATTATTGGAGGAAAAAAGACCACTAAATTAACCTAAAACAAAAAAAAAGGGGGTCTGGGCAGTCCATTTTGAGGATACAGTTAAAAAGAAAGGGAAGATCCTTCTGATCAAATCTAAAACTTCGTGGAGAAAAAAGAATAATTAACTATAAAAGTAACAAAAATTAGATCATATGAAAATATTGAATAAAAGGTCGCCAAGTTTGCTCAAATTTAAAGGATGTATCAAACGTCCGACTTCTAATTTTCTCCAGACTTAAACAAGACATAATGGAGGAGAGCCAAAAAAATACAGTAGGTGGATTGGGATCCTTCCAGTACAATAGAATAGCTCTCCTAGCCAGTAAAGTTGAGAAAGCTGTCATGCGTTGAGCGGAAGCAGGAACGTTTCCTGCTTCCGTATTTGGTGGAAGACTCAAGATGCCAGAGGAAATCTGCTGTCAGGCAGCATTTATGGAGTAAAATGGACAGTCAACATTTTTTTGATTGAGACTTTTCATTGGCCCAGATGAAGGGTCTCAGCCTGAAATGACAATGGTCTATGTCCCTTCATAGTTACTGCATGAGCTATTGAGTTCTTCCAGCATCTTGTGGGTTACACCAGAGACAGCCTGAATAGACACACCATCTTATGTGTTGCTCTAGATACCAGCACCTACAGTCTCTTGTGTCTCTGGTGAAAGCTGACTTCTATTTAGCCATTGTTCTACAAACTCCTGTTACGTACCCCGTAAGTGGGTTGCCAAACCAGCAGAAATGGATCACTCAGTTGGAGTCTGGATTACTAGAACTAAGAAAGTTTTATTAAAGAAACAAGCAATACAGTACTCTAATCAAAAGGATAATAAATGCAACAGTTCAGCAATGATAAGCACACATGTACACAGAATTAAGATAACAGGATCAATCAAGCTCTATCGTTGTCTAGGGGTAAATGACCAGTTTCAAAGTGACGTAAAGTTCAGTTCAATTTAGTTCAGTTCAGTTCGCGGACAGTGGGGGGAAGGAGAGAGAGAGCAAAACGAATGAATATTCAAACGGCTTCCACACAGACCTTCGCAGTCAGCTTTCGGGCGAGCCCTTTGTGATGTCATATGAGGTCACCAGCCGTGACCCCTCCGTTTCCAGATACGATCGTTTCTCTGCGGTGAACCTGGCACCCAGGCAAGGGTGGACACACACCAGGTTCCCGCCGATCGTGCCTTTCCACCCTGAGCGTCTATGGCTTGATCCCGCGACCAGCTGTCCAAAAATCTTCCCACCGGCTTGTGGAAGACGCACCGCCTCCAGGGTCTTGTTACCTCAGGGTGTCGTGTGTGTCCTGCCTTAGCGAACCTGTCCATTTTATTCCCCCTGCTGGGGTATCGCCTGTCCATCACTTCAAACAGTTCAGGGTTCAAAGGGGGAGCTGATCTTGACAGCTCTCCTTCCGTTACTCTCTCCCGTCCCTTTATTAACATCTCCAAATGCTGCTCCATTGTTTTCCTTATCTCTTTCTCTCCTGAAGACAGGTGGCAGAACAGGACAGCTAACATCTTAATCTATGTGTATTCTTGTCACACTCCTCATAAGCTCCAGCAAATCCTTGAGAACAAGAGCAATAGGCATTACAATAATTTGGGATACCTAAAATAAAATACTTCATACTTTATTGTTGCCAAACAATTGATACTAGAACATACAATCCCTATATGCTACCTCCAGTAAATGTGGGTTGGGTAAATTTGATTATACTCTTCAGTATTAACAGATTTCTCATGACATGAAAGGCCTCAGCAATTTCAGTGCATAATAAACCATCACAAGATATATGATGTTCTTTTATATTTTATGAGCATATCCACTTCTACTATTGCCCTTTCAATTGTTGCTTCCTTTCAAAGGTCAAAGATATAAAATTCACATTGATATTAGAAATTAGCAAGCGTGGATGTTTGCAGTTTGCTTTGATATATAGCACATTCAAGTTTGGCTCAAGTATATATAAAACTCTTTATTGCTTTTGTTCTTTATTGTCTGGAGCAGGAAATAAAAAATTAATGCAATTACATATCTGGAAGATCCCTTCTTTCTCTGCTTGCAATAATATCAGATTTATGATCACTGACTTAAATAAGATGAAATTTATTGTTTAGTAGCAGCAGTACCATAAAGTTACTATAAAGTGCAAAAGTAAATCGTTCAGAAAAAGGGAATAATGAGGAAGTCTTCATGAGTTCACAGACCATTCAGAAATCTGATGGTGGAGGTGAAGCAAGCAGCTGATTGTGGGTCTACAGAATAAACACCAGTAACTCCTCCCCAGTGGTAGTAATGAGAAGAGGGAATGTCCCAGATTGTAACAGTCCTTAGTGATGGATGCTTTTTCTTGAAGATGTCCTCAGTGTAGCATTTCATAAGTAAATTTCTGTTTCAAGACATTAATTGGGACAACATTTTCAATTCAACTTAGTGGAGCTAATGAACAAAATTCACATGTATGCAACAGGAACTGACATCTGAAGCAAGAACTCTACTCCAAGCTGTGTATTCCTATTGTTGTAAGCAGATAACATTGATTGAAACATGTATCCATCTTTGTCCTGCTCTTATTTTGCTATCCTGACTATTAACATGCTCTTTTAATCAAGTGAGGAGGACACCAGATCTGAACTGATACAATCCCACTTTAGATGCTGAGATGTATTATAAGGACCTCATCAGTGGTGTCCTCTCTCTGCCCAAAATAAAAGTAAGCCAATGAGTCTGAGTTTGGTAAAGGATTCTAGGTGAGTAATGATAGAGAGTACCTTCTTTGAAATGTCAGTGAATTTTCCTTTTGCATAGGAGAACAAAGAATGAGGCCCTTGGGAAATGTGGTGTGTTTCCTGCTCTTAGTGTTCATTCCAGTAGCAAGTGATGGTAATGTTGAGAGACATTGCTATGGTAAGAATAGCCAGAGATTTCAGTTAAACGTGCTAATTTTCTCTAGTCACCATACACTCTGGCAGGTTTAGTACAGGGGTGGGAGGGGTGGTAAAATGGGAAATTAGTGTTTCAGCACCCACTTATCACCGACAACTAAATCCAATTTACAATCGTGAGAGTGCGGAATGAGCTGCTAGTACAAGTGGTGCATGCGAGCCTGATTTCCACAGTTAGAGAAGTTTGGATAGATACATGGGTGGTAGGGGTATGGAGGGCTATGGTCCCAGTGCAGGTTGATGGGAATAGACAGTTTAAATGGCTCAGCATGTGCTAGATGGGCCAAAGGGCCTGTTTCTCTGCTGTATTCCATGATAATCCAACTTCTCAACTTGGCCAATTTTAGATAACTCACTCTTTCTTTTTCTAGACTGCTGACCTGCTATCTCTCTGCCTTTTTTTCCTTCATTTGACATATTCACGCCACTGGGTGTGTCCCTTAGGCCACATTACACAACGTTACACATTGATCGGAATACTGCACCACATTAACAAAGAATTTACCTACCCTTTAGTAGTCACTTTATTGACTTTTATCAGAGAAATGTTTTTTCTCTGCCAGTTGAACTAACTGCCTTTCTCAGTTCAACAGATTCTCTTTCGACAGATGCTGTCTTACTTGTTGAGTATTTCTAACATTTATTGTTTTGATTTCAGATTTCCAGCATATGCAATTTTACAATCATTGCTGTTGTATTTGTTCATGGAATTACAGTAACTGCATTTTAATCTCATTAATAGATTGTGAAATGCCGTTGACATCAAGAAGGCTGCTTTATAAACACCAAGCAACACACAGATTTCCAGCTTCTGCAGATTTTCTCTTGTCTTTGTTTATAAGCACTAATTCTTTCTCCTCTTCATCGTTGAATTTGATCAATTAAAATACATCACCAGGTCCGTGATAGTTTATGTTTCATTTTTGATAATTGCCTCATCTTTTAAGTGGGGCGTGTGCTGAACTTTGGTCATCGAGTTGCAGATGGGTGTGGTATTGCAGCATAACTTTTAATATTGCTTCAGAGTTTTCTATATGACTGCATTCATTCCAGAAGCAAGCATGAAAGAAAATTCACTGAACTACAAACTGCTTTGTCACTTTTCAAGAAAAACATGTAAAATTGAGCAGAAAATATTTAAATAGAGTATTTTTAAATCTGTGCTAAACATTATGTTTAGTGAAAGCATATGTTAGAGATTCAAAATTTCGACTGATACCATCACATCCCACCCACTCCCTTTGTGAAATCTATCTTCAGCGAATGTGCCCAGGATATCCTATTGTTTGGATTCTCTGTTGGACTGAGTCCTCGGACAGTGATCTATAACTAAATGAGTCGGTGGTAAGAAAGGCAAATACAATGTTAGTATTCATTTTGAGAGGACTCGAATATAAAAGCAAGGATGTAATGTTGGGGCTTTATAAAGCATTGGTGAGGCTTCTCTTGTAATATTGTGTGCAGTTTTGTGCCCCTTATCTAAGAAAAGATGTGCTGCCATTGAATAGGCGAATGGTGAAAGGCCTAGATGGAGTGGGCATTGAAAGGATGTTTGTTATATTGGCCAAGTCTAGGGTCAGAGGGCACAACCTCAGAGTCGAGGAACATCCATTTAGAACAGAGATGAGGAGGGACTTCACCAAGAGAAGGCGGTGAATCTGTGGAATTCATTGCTACAGATGGCTGTGAAGGCCAAGTCATTGGGTATACTTAAAGTGGATGTTGATGGGTTCTTGAGTAGTAAGGTTGTCAAAGGTTATGAGCTTGAGAAGGATAATAAATCAGCCATGATGGAACGGTGGGGCGGACCCAAATGGCCTATTTCTACTCTTATGTTTTATAGTCTTATGGTCCTAAATAAATTAAAGCTCCCTCATACTTTGATTCAATACTTGAGGACACTGCAGGTGAAAAAAGTGGGAATAAGAGCTGTTTAATAACAGCACGGTATCAGCCTAGCACAGCCCACATGGAGGAAAGATCACAGACTCATAATGAACATAAGTGAGAAACAGCAGACCTAGAGGAAACTGAGTATGGAATACATATATTGTTTTAACTAAACCATTATTAATTGAATGACCTTTCAAAATAATTAATAACAAATTGTAGGATGCCCTTAAAAGGATATATTGAAAACACAGACTTAAGTAGTTTAAGGACAACAGACAAGAAAATTAATGCAGGGGGAAATCCATTGAACTGATGTCACACCTCACACAGGGATGGG
This sequence comes from Mobula hypostoma, assembly GCF_963921235.1. Lineage (NCBI taxonomy): Eukaryota > Metazoa > Chordata > Chondrichthyes > Myliobatiformes > Myliobatidae > Mobula > Mobula hypostoma. The sequence continues at coordinate 46,974,985 of NC_086115.1, read as the reverse complement.
ATTGGAGGGTAAATTGGAAAGATTTTTGTCTCTTAATTAAGATTTCCTAATTTTAATTCATGTTGTTAACGAACAAGTAAATTAAAATAGACAAGTTATGGCAATGCAGACTTCTTGGGAACTTGCGAACACACAGTGATATTCACCTTGATGATATTTACAGGAAATGTCTCTGGCCTTAATCACTGTGATTCATAAGAGGACAAGGAAAGGGACTGTGGGGAAATCAACCACAATGCAGATTCAATGCTATGGTTATAGAAGTATCCAGCAGAGGGGGATTGGGAAGAGGAGGAACAGAACAGTATACTGTAACTGTGATCCTCTAACTAAATTCACAGGTGCATGAGCTTGGAAGTGGGGTAATATGAATATGAGAGCTGAGATCGCTATTGTTCACAACTTATATTAAAGATTTTGAATCTGGAACAGGAAATACAAATTCAATATTTGCATATGATACCAAAGTGAGAGAGCTGGCAAAAATGAGGAGACCTGCTACAATCTGCACAATTGTGAAGCTGTACAGGACTGTGCTGCAGCAGGCAAATATATCCCAACATGGACAAATGTTATCAAAATTTCATTTTGGTGAGCAGATCACACTTCCCTTGTAAAATAAGAATTAAAATGCAATAGATCAACAAAGGTGTGTAAAAAAATAAAAAATACATAAAATACAGACAGTTGCACTGCAAGTTAATATTGCCATGATGAAGAGTCATTTATTTACAGAGGGATGGAATTGAACCATATGTTGATCTTTATCTTAAGCCTTGATTAGGCCACTTTTGGAGTACTATGTACAGTCCCAGCTGTTATATTAGAGAAAAAAAAAGCTACATCAGTACTAAAGAAGGTGTTATGAATATTTCCAATTCTTTCAGAACTGTAAGTTTTAGGATAAGATATGCAAGGCAGTTTCGTCTTTGAAAGAGAAAACAGAAAGTTTAGCTAATTAAAGTTATCTAATTACCTCTTCAAAAAATTAAATGAGTTTTGGACACAGGAAATCTTTTCACTTGTGTGAAGGACAGAATTAGAGACCATAATCTAAGATTGTCACCCAGAAATCAAACACAGGATCAATCAGACAAAAGAGTGTGGTGAGAATGCAGAGAGACGGAGGAGGACAGTAGGAATTAATTTAAAGGCAAGCTTAAGTATATAAAGGAACAGAGAATAGAGATTAATTCTGATAAGAGCTGGATAATTCCCATAAGGATGGGCTTGGCTGAATGACTAGTTTCAGTACTCTACATTTATTAATTCCATACTATTTCCCAAATTATTTTTCTCCTTGCTTATATATTCCCCTCATCCTAATTGAAAATTAATATGCGTACTTAGCTCTGATATTACATTGGAAACAAATTCTTTGCATTGTAGAGATGGAGGATAAGCCCAAAAAAATATAAACAGGCAACCTGCATTTCTTCTCTGTTAATGCTGGAGCTAGTCAAGCTGGTTTCTTGTTTTAGACTTTTATATTATAACCCAAATGCCTGAACATTGAATTTTCCAATTTCAGGTAACCTGCACCCTCTCTGTTCCTTTCTCTCACCTCATGATCCACCCAGGCCCTTTTGCACATCCCCTACTTTCCAGCCTATCTCATAGGCCATTGATAGCCAATTTCCATCCCCTCCCCTTCTGGATTTAGTTTTAGAGAAGGATCTTGTTTAATGGAAGCAATACCACCTGGGAGAATAGATCTGTCATGCTAATCGTAATCACAGAAGGCATAACAATAATGCTTGAAAAATCAAATAAATTTTTTTTATATATTAAAGAAAAGAAAGACAATTATGGAAATAATAGGGTACAATAGGGATCAAAATCATACACACAGTTGTCACTTTATTAGGTATACCTGATCGATGATGCAAATGACTAATCAACCAATCAAGTGGCACCAACTCAATGCATAAAAGCAGGGGTCCCCAGCGTTTTTTGCACCGCGGACCAGTTTAATATTGACAATATTAGCAGACCAGCTGACGGGGAGAGGTGGTGGCGTTCAAGTTCAACAGTGCATGACAGGGAATGAGGAAAGGTGCAGCTGACTCATGTCATTTCATATCGCCAAATCATATCGTTTCCTCGCGGCCCGGCAGCACATGCTCTGCGGCCTGGTGGTTGGGGACCACCACATAAAAGCATGCAGACAAGGTCAAGAGGTTCAGTTGTTGTTCAGACAAAACATCAGAATGGGGAGAAATGGGATCTAAGTGACTTTGACTGTGGAATGATTGTTGGTGCCAGATGCTGTGGTTTGAGTAGCTCAGAAAGTACGGATCTCTCGGAATTTTCACGCAAAACCATCTCTAGAGTTTATAGAGAATGGTGCGAGAAGAGAAAAAAACATCCAGTGAAAAGCAAAAATGTCCTTTTAATGAGAGAGGACAGAGGAGAATGGCCAGACTGATTCAAGCTGACAGAAAGGTAACAGTAATTCAAATAATCACATATTACAACAGTGGTGTGCAGAGGAGCATCACTGAATGCACAACATATCAATCCTGGAAAAGGATGCACTACAGCATCAGAAAACCATGAACGTACACTCAGTAGCCACAATATTAAGTACAGGAGACGCCTAATAAAGTGGCCTCTGTGTGTGCGGTGGTAGAGTGCACGGGCAGAAGTTTTAATGAATACTTTGTAGTTATCTTTACTAAAGATCTGGATTAGATCCATGTTGTAGTTACTGAGGAATTCTGTCATGTAATGGATTTTAGAACAGGAAACTGGTATTAAGGGGTTACTATCACCTATTACCCCTGTCTCCCCTCTCCCCCTTTCCTCTCTATACTGGCTGTCTTTTCTCTCCACTCTTCATCCTGATGCAGGATCTTGATATGAAACATCAACAGCTTCCTCCCCCCACCCCCCCACAAATGCTGCCAAACCCGTTGAATTCCTCTGGCAGATTGTTTGATGCTCCAGATCTCCGGCATTTTCTGACAATTATTGTTTGAACATACATCAAAGTTGCTGGTGAACGCAGCAGGCCAGGCAGCATCTGTAGGAAGAGGTGCAGTCGACGTTTCAGGCCGAGACCCTTCGTCAGGACTAACTGAAGGAAGAGTGAGTAAGGGAATCCTTACTCTTCCTACAGATGCTGCCTGGCCTGCTGCATTCACCAGCAACTTTGATGTGTGTTGCTTGAATTTCCAGCATCTGCAGAATTCCTATTGTTTGAACATCCCTGGTTACAGGAATAGAGGCCCACTCGTAAAAACAGCAGCCAAGGATAAAGCAAATGGTTCACTATAACTTTGATCATAGGCTAATTACTGGAAACACTTCTGAGGGACAATACAATCCTTTATTTCAAAAAGCACACATATCATAGACGGAGCAACACACATCAAAGTTGCTGGTGAACGCAGCAGGCCAAGCAGCATCTATAGGAAGAGGCGCAGTCGACGTTTCAGGCCGAGACCCTTCGTCAGGACTAGTCCTGACGAAGGGTCTCGGCCTGAAACGTCGACTGCGCCTCTTCCTATAGATGCTGCTTGGCCTGCTGCGTTCACCAGCAACTTTGATGTGTGTTGCTTGAATTTCCAGCATCTGCAGAATTCCTGTTGTTTGCATATCATAGACGGTATGGTTTTATGGGATGTGTATGTCTGACTAATTGAATTTTGTTGAGGAGGTAATGGGTGGTGGGGGTCAGATTTAGTCCACTGAGATATCAGGATGGCTTTTGACAAGGTCTCATGTGGCAACAGATTGCTCTAGTGTCTGTGTGAGGAGTGGCGCCCCACACAGATTTCCAATCTGCGCTTTGTAAGGCATGAAAATGCCAGATGCAGGCCTCTCATAGTCTGAGTCGATGTTCCCTCCCTCCCTCCCTCCCTCCCTCCCATGTGGGAAACTGGTCATAAAAAATTATTGCATGAGATTCAAGGGCATATGGAAAATTGAAAGCAATGTTGCCTCAGTGGCCGGAAGCAAAAGGTTGACAAGTATTTGCATGGCAGGCAATTGTTACCAATGGGTTCTACAGAGACAGTATTGAATGTCTTGCTTTAATAATTTAAATGTAGTGGGTTTGATACAGTAGTTCACAATGGCTGTGATTCCAGGGCCACAGTAAACATTGGAAAAGCTGTTATTGAGTTCATTACTCAGGGTGCTAAAGTTCCTAGACCTGAAATGCCATCTCTGTCTTTCTCTGTGCCACAGATGTTGCTTGACTGCTGAATATTTCCAGTATTTTCTGTTTTCTTCCTCAGAAATGAACAATCAACCACTTCATTCATTAGCTGTTACTAACATTTGTGTAGGCGGCAGAATCTTGCAACACAGACGACTGCAGTCCACCAGCAAACAGCAGATAGAAATAAAGGGCACTTAGAGTCAGAGAGTTATAAAGCAGTGAAACAGGCCATTCAGCCCAACTTGTCTATGCTGATCAAGATGTCTAATTTATCTGTGCTCGGCCCAAATCTTTCTAAACCTTTTCCAACCTGTCCAAATGTCTTTTAACTTTGGTGGAGTATTAGTGGGGATGGAAACAGTATCCAAATCTGGAAAGTCTGTGGACTTCTAAAATGCAAATAAGGCCATTTCAAAAATTATTGAATTTATTAATGTCCCATATAATAAGTACCCTAACCTATTCTTGAGCAAAAATAAAACAAATTAATGGAGAAACTCAACGGGTTAAGTACCCTCTGTAAAGGGAACAGTCCAGATGAAGGGTCTCCGCACAAAACATTAAAGAGGATTAAACATTAAAACATTAAGAGGAAATATTGTATCATTTCTTAATGTACGCATTACTAAGTGACAATAAGAGGACTGCGTGTCTTCATAATCTAATTGTCCATTTCCCTCTATAGATTCTGCCTGACCCATTGAGTTCCACCAACTGTTTGCCCTCTTCTCCACCGAGATTCCAGTATCTGCAGTCTTCTGTGCCCCCACCATTCTGTTTATTTTTCCCACATTCTCAGCAACTCGTCGCGGCAAATTCAGCGTCTCATCTACGCAGTAGGGGTCATTTAGAGTGGCGAATTAATCTCCCAATCCACACTTTTAGGAGAAATGTGGGAGGAGACCGGAGAAAACAAGTCGAGCACTGAAACTCCACATTGACAGCACCTGTGGCCAGGCCGCAGAAGTTGTGAGGTCAGAGTGCCTTCTCCTGTTCCTCGCCAGTACACGGAAGGTGTCGATACAGGAGCGGCATTGTGGTGCGAGCGGTAATTCCCGCTCTCCGCAGCAGGCGGCTGTCTGAGCGTAAATTTGAAGGTGCCGAAGCAGCAATGCGAGTGGGCAGCTTCCCCGTTTACCAGCAGTTCGTTCAGGGAAGTGGATCTGCTGTGGAGCTCTGCTGTCAGCCGCGCAGGCGAAACGCACCCGCTTCCTATCGGTGAGTTCTCCTGATTCTGTGCAAACCTTTTTTTTTCCGCGAGGACAGATTAATCCGGATCTACCTGGCCCAGAGACGGCTCATAGACTGGAGAGTTACTGGGGAATAAGCTGGCAACGCCGGTGTTATGGGAGAGGAGCAGCAGGGTCTAACCCGGCGCACTGACAGAAGTACCGAGGTCTGGTCCGGGTTAATGAGGGCAGTGGTACGGGTTACCGGTTTAATGACTGTGGAGTGTTGGGTCTAGCCCAGTTCAGGTGAGGAAATACCATCTGAGTATCAGCACTGTCTCAATGTACTGGGTTCCAATGGAAACCGTAAACTCAGGTCTGCAGGGTTTCGAGACTAGGGGTGAAAGTAATTTAAATTTCTGACGGACAGGATCGTGTCACTAACATTGTGTTTTATAACCAATCTGCACTGAACGGGTCGGCCAGTTTTATTTCACCAGGTGAAGGATCGACTGGCAATCTCTTCCACCGCCGTCCCCACACCCACACACCCACAGATCCGCGGACTTCTCCCCAGCAGTTTATTGCTCCGGATTCCTGCATCTGTGGTCTCTTGCGTCTCCCGCTTGCTTGGGACGGCAATCCAGGATTCCTCGGCTCAGTGATACCGCGAACCTGGCGTACCTGCCTCCTTCGCTCCCATTCCTGGCATAAAACCGAATTTAGCTATGCACTTTAATCCTGTCACTGGACTGACTGATCAGAGGGGTTACATTCGGAATTGGCACTGGACATGTCTTAATTGGGAATGTTTCAAACGGGACAGCAATGGACGAAAACGGGGAAAATTCAAAAAGATAAACAAACTGCAGACGTTGAAGATCTGAAATAAAATCAGAGAATGCCAGCAATGCAGCTCGTCTGGGAAGTGGAGTGTGTGTGTGTGTGTGGGGGGGGGGCGGGGGGGGGGATAACGTTTTGTGGGAAAACCGCACGGTCTGCTAGTCTTGAGGTGTTCGGGGAAGTTAGCGGAGACATCCGGAGATAACGGTTGAGGTATGATGCACGCAATATTTCAGAGATGACTAGCTATATTGAGGGGATTCTGAGTAGATCGGGTTTAATTCTGCAGATATTACTTAGAGAATTGGTGGATGCTTGTTGATACCATCCCTTACATTACAATGGAATGAAGAGCGCTAATCTTCACGTTTTAAAAAAAAAGAAAGCGTGTTGCCCGCCGAGGAAGTTCCCTAGGTCGTTGGATTCTATCGCTGCTGGATTGCTATGCGAAATTCCGTTTGGAATTTTCTTTGAAACCACGAAGAATTGTGCCTTCGCACAGCCTTCAACGTTGGCAGTAAGTCTCATTACATGACGGCTTTGCAGGTGCATCACTCAGCACGTGTACACAAACCGAAATGGTCGCGCTAATGAAGTTTTGACCTGCTTCGTGACCTCGGTGAGTTGATGTGATCTGTGCAGCATGCTGATAGCTGATAAGCAGGTCCACGGTGTCTGGTTTATTAAGAGCTAAATAAAGAAACCTATTGGGCGATTTACAACAATGAATCAATGTAGTTGGCGCGTATCTTTCTGGTAGTTACAAGTCTGCATTAATACCTCTTCAGTTTCCTTTGATCTTTCTGGAATTAATCTGGTTACCCAGGCATTCAACGCTGTTTCCAGCAATAGGAACATTAGCTTACGGGGCCAGGGGACAAGAGTCCATAGTAAATATTAACGGAATCTGAAGCCTGCAGAGATGCTCAAAACAGGTTCACAATTAACGTTTAGGCCGTCAGTCCTGAAAACTGTACGAAATGTAATTGCTTCTAAGCTAGAAGTGTCGTGAGGGGCCTCGGGTGGAGGCGGGACATCGTGGAGATGATTAAAGTGAGAAACCAGCAGAAGCGTCAAAGGAGCAGCCACTAAATGAAAAAGGGACTAACGAATCAAGGGAAATCAGTTAACTAAAGAAACAAAATAAATATACAAAATTTGCATGTAGAATCAGCCCATCTTGTCTGTGTCAATTGTGAAAAAACAACCCAGACAAATCCCATTTCCAGTGCATGGCAATCAAGTACATATCCAAATTCTTTATGTCAAGGAAGGGCTTCTGTTTCTACCACTTTATCCGACAGTGAACTGCATATTGACACTATACTGTATAACATTTATTTATTTATCACCTCTCTTATCTTTCATAAGTTATTTTAAATGTGTCCTAGTGACTGACCTCTCTGATAAAGAAACAGATCCTTCCTATTTATTCTATCTAGGGCTGTCAGTACCCTATAAGTAAGTCTCCACTGTCCCCTCTGTTCTAAAGATAATAACCCTAGCTTATCTAATCTTTTCACAAAGATACATATTTTATTCATTCCTGGCCATATCCCTATAAAGCTCCAATGCAATCACATATCTGCACTTGGCACCAACTTTCCCTCTAATTTTTTTTCACAGCTGCACAGACCAACCATTGCTCTGAGTGGGAAATTTTGACATGGCCTGAAAATAGTGCGGCACTTTAATGAAGCATTATATAAAAGAAAATTCCAGTTGAAAGGCAACAAAGGCTATGTGCGCGGGTGCATTTCAGTTACTGTGCGGCTGCACACCTGCGCAACTTAGAGGGAACAGTGCTCAGCACTCAACATCATTCATGAGTTATTGAGTGGCTGTATCTACAAATGGAAGTCAGCAGGCCAATATTACAGTACAGCATCAATTCTGAGGAAATTACAGATATTAAAGTTTTGGCTGGAGGTGCTTTCATTCCAGCTTTAATGTGTTCACTACTCAGTTGCACATTTGAATTTCAGATAGTGCCATCACCTCCTATATTCCTTAAGAACTTATATCTCAATTATCCCTTGTTCCTATACTTCATGTAAAAGCATAGATAATGCCAGCAGATTAATTTACCATGAGAGCATGATAGATTTGATTTTGTTTATAGATGACACTTATGCAGTACTTATCATCCTGCTAAAGAGAAATTCTGGATGAGAGTTTGTCATCCCTGGCCTCAGGTGCAGAGCAACATATTATTCTATCAGTTGGTAAGATGGCACAGGCAGAAGACCAAGCATGTAACCTTCTAATCTTCACAGTCAAATCCTACAAATTCGCTTTCTGAAGGAAACCAGTTAAATTGCTTGCATTTTAAGGTTAGCTTCTTGGATAAAAAATAACTGCAATTCCAAGTAGCATACAAATAATGAAGAACCACAAGGTTAAAAGTTAAACTTCAAAAGCATGTGAGAGATGTGGGGTATTAAATCTTCCACTTGCATTTATTTCTACTTTTTAAATCTGAAAAAAAAAATGTTTCGTTTTAACTTTGATTTGGGTCAACCCTTCTGAAGGCCAAATCTTAAAAAATGCACAATATGTGTTAGAATGGTCCAGACTTGTGATCAGCTGCAAAACAAAAAAATAATTGTGCTTGCTATTCACCTTGTTGACGTTACCCGCAGGAGTCTGCAGCCTTTCATGCTTTTGCTCAAGTTCCACATCTAATCCAATGTTGCAGGGCATCCGTGAACCAAGCAAGAGTAGCCAGGAGCTTTCAACTAATCAGTTGGAAGAATTCTCAGCAGACATACAGAGTCAAAAGCAAAAAATATAGATTAGATTTATATCATGTAACAGGAATTAAATAAAGATAGAAAATGATGGGATGATAAGAGAAATCTATAGAAAGAAACATGAAAAATAATGCCATGAAGTGTCTGAAAACTCAAAATTTATTGATTAACTGGCTAATCACCTTTGGCTTTCCATGCATGTACTCTGGTGCATGGTTGTGATACTAAGGTTAGGCAACACTTAGCATGTTTGTTTCCATAAGAATGTTTCTCATGATAGCACTTAAAAGGAAATAGAAATGGAAGAAGTTTATGTTGATTACTGATTATAGTTAAATCCTCAGCTTCAGTCTTTAAGGACAGTAGAACAATAGGCCAGTTTTTAACTTTCTACATTCTATTTTAGACGGTTTGAAATGTCATTGACTAATGGTGAAGACGGCATACCTCATGAGTGAATCTTCAAAACACTGCTCAGAATTTTATAGCTTGGTTGATGTATGTTTACCACTTATCCTTACACATTATAGCTCAATGCTAAATTTTAATGACCGGGCCTGGATTGCTTGACTTGGAAATTTTGAGAGAACTCTTCTTCTTGCAATTCACTCTTGTGTCAAAACCACAAAGATAATGTTATTTGCTGCCATTAGTTATGTTTTCATCAGTTTACCAAAAGAGGCATTATTGATTAAACTTTTATCTTGAAAAAAATAATAAATACAAATTCCTGTTGCATCTTGGAATTCACAGGACATTTAATTTTCACTCTAAGTTAAATGTTGTCTATCTGTTCAATATGTTACTTCGTATCTTTTCAACTAATAAAGAAAAAGTTGTATTCATAAAAATACCTTGTCTATCTATCCCACTCATAAAAACACAGCTAAATAGTGCTTCGAAGTTTTTGTTTGCAAACTGATTTTTTTCAACTTTCAGTAATCATATTTTCTTATGACATCAAGTCCGTTGCCAGTACTCAGAGCAATCTCATTAATCCTCTTTCTCCACTTATTTCTCTTCTTTTAAAAATGGCCATTAATATTCGATGAACTTACTACCAGTGACTTTAGAGACTTAATTTAGAGAGGCCCATTAACCACAGAATCAACATGCCTTTTGGAGGGGGGAAAGAAAATGGAATACCCACAGTAAACCCAAGTGGTCTCAGGGAGATCATATACACCTACACAGATAGTGCTGAAGAGAGTGAAAGGACTGAGATCAAGGTACTCTGAGAATTGCTTTGAGTTGTTGTTAGACTAACTTGGCAGATTGTGATGACCATTTCCGACCTATCATCTATGTAACCAGTTGATGGGATATTTTTAGGTGTTGGTATTGACACGGGCTAGTCTTTAATTCTAGCTAGAATATGTACTGCTGGAAGCTAATGCAAGTTGTACTCCAGAAAAATTATTTAATTTAGTGCAAAGGTGTTTTATTAACTTCTTTGTGGGCGGGGGGGGTGGGCATGGGAGTTGTTTTCTCATATTAGTTATCACTGCTGTCAATTTCACAATGACCTTTAATCTACTAATCCTAAATTCCAGGAACACTTCCAATAACCCTTTTATTCATCATTCCATTTTTGAAGCTGTTTTTGCATTTCTAAAAAGTTCTAACATTGAATTTTTCACTACTGTTCAGGTTGCTTAGCTGGACTTTTGAGATTCCCTGTGTTTAAATATTTAATCATCCATTTGCTAATCCTCTTGAGCCTATGAGCAGTAGTGTGAGAAAGCAAATTCTTAAATAATAATATTGCACTATTGTATTTGTATTTCTTTAACAAGAGAATAATAACCAGTTAAAATGATGAATGCATGAGTTTAAGTAATTAACTGGAAGAGGTAACCAGTGGATTTTCAGCAGATGAACATATAGTCGGCAGCAATTTGTGAGACAAGTTATGACTGCAGGAGAAATCATTCTGACATTCCCCAATGAGAGGCATATAACATTTTACACACTTGCATGCAGAACATCCAATTTCAGTTTAAAAAGAAAACAGAGGAGATGTTAATAATCTAAAATAATAAGTGAAAGAATTGGAAAAACATAGTAGAGCTGTCAAAATTTTAAAGGCACTTTAGGGCCACTGCTCAAATGTACATTATTACATCAACAGATTCTTGAATTCCATACATACACTCTGCAGTGCAGAAATTGAGCTCACACTGGACGAAAGTTGCAGGCTCATCTCCACATGCTTTTTATTGGTTGACTCACCATTGTCCCACAGGCATTCCTGATCAACATCAATGATACACTTTATCTGACTTCTCAGTTTTATACCATCCCTCCAGGCATATCTGGCATAATTTCAATCTTTTTACTGGAGTCAGTGCACTCTGGTCTGATATATCATTTTGGTGATTTCATCAGCAACAGAAAGCATAAATCCAGATTTATAGAGGGGTAAGGTTCAGCAAATTTATTCATTTGAGTCCTTTTCCTGTCCTTCTGGTTGGACAACCAATGACCTATTTACTTAGTTCATGATTGGCCTCATGAAGATGATAATTTTGATCAGGTTTTCACCATTTGCAGGATCTTCCTCCTTGGGTTTTGTGTTTTAGACTAACATTCCACTGCCATCTAGAAGGAGTTTGTATGTTCTCCCCGTGACTGCATGGGTTTCCTCCGGGTGTTCTAGTTTCCTCCCACAGTCCAAAGATTTACCGGTTGGTAGGTTAGTTGGTCATTGTAAATTGTCCCGTGATTAGGCTAGGGTTAAATTGGGGATTGCTGGGTGGTGCAGCTTGAGGGGCTGGAAGGCCCCATTCCACACTGTAACATAATTTAAAAAAACTAAAAATAAAAATAAAATTTGGGGTTCGAGTTCAAGAGCTGTGCGATAATGTAAATCTTGGTCAGACCACACTTGAAATATTGTGTTCAGTTCTGGTTGCCTCATTATATGATGGAATTAGAAGATTTAGAGATGGTGCAGAGGAGATTTAGCAGGATTTGCCTGGATTAGAGAGCATGCCTTCTGCGGAAAGGCTGAGTGATCTGGGGCTTTTCTCTTTGGAAAGGAGGATGAGAGGTGACTTATGAAGATGTACAAGTTGATAAGAGGCGTAGATCAAGAGTATTGCCAGAGACATTTTCCAAGTGGCTAACATGAGGGGTATAATTTGAGGGTGACCGGAGGAAAATATAGGGGGAATGTCAGATGTAAATTTTATGCACAGAGTGTGGTGAGTGTGTGGAACGCTTCCTGCCAAGGGTGGTGGTAGAAGCAGATATAATAGGGGCATTTAAGAAACCTTTATATTGAATAGTGGTGGGCTATGTAGGAAGGAAGGGTTAGATTGATTTTAGAGTTGGTTAAAAGGTCGGCACAACATCATAGCCCGAATCATGTACTGTGCTGTAATATTCTATGCCGTTTTACGATTCCACTAATTACTTCCCTAAACAACCATTCATGTATTTTTGTACATCGATATTATTTATTTAGGCACTCAATTGATATATCATCTAAATCTTTTAAAATGTCTGCAGTCTCCTGATTGTGCATTGTTTCAATTCTATAAATTAATGCAGTTCCCTCTTATATCTACAGTTGCAACTTTAAACCTACTTCAGAGTGCTTTCTAATTAGTATAAATGTCTGGTTCACTGACCTGCCATTTCCAGAGTTACTGCTACATCCCTTGTTTCTGAACAGGTGTTCTACTTGTGCTGCTCCAATATAGTTTTGGACACCTTTCCTGACTGGCTGTGGCAGAATTTGTGTTTACTGAGTTTCGAGACTCACGGAGTGTGCATGACAAATTAAGCAGTTCAGAAAAATGAATGAGTTTAAGTAATTACTTAGAAGAACACCACTTGCAGTTCTTCATGGGTGGATTTTCATCATCAAAACAAACAGTCTGCAGCAATTTACGAGACATTTTATAACTGATGGAGAAATCATACCATATCTCAATAAGAGGCATGTAATAAGCATATAACACTTTGCACACTTGCGTACGGAACATCCAATTTCAGTTTAAAAAGGAAACTGAGAAGCTGTTAGCGGTCTAACATACTGTAATAAATAGGTGTCTTGGAAAAACACAACAGAACTGCCAAAATTTTAAAGGAGCCTTCATGCCTCAGATCTATTAAGCAAACACTACTCAAAATGATAGCAAACAACAGGAATTCTGCAGATGCTGGAAATTCAAGCAACATACATCAAAGTTGCTGGTGAACGCAGCAGGCCAAGCAGCATCTATAGGAAGAGGCGCAGTCGACGTTTCAGGCCGAGACCCTTCGTCAGGACTAACTGAAGGAAGAGTGAGTAAGGGATTTGAAAGCTGGAGGGGGAGGGGGAGGTGCAAAATGATAGGAGAAGACAGGAGGGGGAGGGATAGAGCTGAGAGCTGGACAGGTGATAGGCAAAAGGGGATACGAGAGGATCATGGGACAGGAGGCCTAGGGAGAAAGACGGGAGGGGGTGACCCAGAGGATGGGCAAGAGGTATATTCAGAGGGACAGAGGGAGAAAAAGGAGAGTGAGAGAAAGAATGTGTGCATAAAAATGAGTAACAGCTGGGGTACGAGGGGGAGGTGGGGCCTAGCGGAAGTTAGAGAAGTCAATGTTCATGCCATCAGGTTGGAGGCTACCCAGACGGAATATCCACGGCCTCCTCTACTGTAGACCGCTTTGCTGAACATCTACGCTCTGTCCGCCAGAGAAAGCAGGATCTCCCAGTGGCCACACATTTTAATTCCACATTCCATTCCCATTCTGACATGTCTATCCACGGCCTCCTCTACTGTAAAGATGAAGCCACACTCAGGTTGGAGGAACAACACCTTATATTCCGTCTGGGTAGCCTCCAACCTGATGGCATGAACATTGACTTCTCTAACTTCCGCTAGGCCCCACCTCCCCCTCGTACCCCAGCTGTTACTCATTTTTATGCACACATTCTTTCTCTCACTCTCCTTTTTCTCCCTCTGTCCCTCTGAATATACCTCTTGCCCATCCTCTGGGTCACCCCCCCCCCTGTCTTTCTCCCTAGGCCTCCTGTCCCATGATCCTCTCGTATCCCCTTTTGCCTATCACCTGTCCAGCTCTCGGCTCTATCCCTCCCCCTCCTGTCTTCTCCTATCATTTTGCATCTCCCCCTCCCCCTCCAGCTTTCAAATCCCTTACTCACTCTTCCTTCAGTTAGTCCTGACGAAGGGTCTCGGCCTGAAACGTCGACTGCGCCTCTTCCTATAGATGCTGCTTGGCCTGCTGCGTTCACCAGCAACTTTGATGTATGTTGCTCAAAATGATAGGCTATTTTTTGTCTCTTAGATGTTGGAAGATCCACTGTATTTTTACCAAATCTTTTATTTATTCCAAACCTCTTATTAACCTCAAGATTACGTTGAGATGGTTTGATCCTGAAAGGCTTGAGATGTATCTTCAGAGGTTTTCATTAATTGGTCACTTCAAGATGGTTCTGACTTGATTAAAGTGACAAACTGTGTGGATGTCTTCCTGGGTTTTAATGAAGGTGTGTATAATCCAATGTATATCTAAAGTCAAGAGAAAATGAACACACAAACTTCTTCAAGTTTCTTTTGTTTTCTTCAACTGATTACTCAAAAGGACAAATGGAGAAATGTCACAGGACAACAGAAAACTTGAATAGTGAATTTAAATAGTTAATGCCTGTGGCTTTAACACGGTTGGCCACACTGCTCTATAACAAAGCTTGTTTCAGTTCTTATCTAATCCATCATGAATAACATTAATTTTACTACTCATGTCCTAACTCTCATAAATCTTGTTCACTCATTGCCTTATGTTTTCTGGTGTTTATAGGCTCCTGAGTAAACATCCACATCCTCACTTTAAGATCTCTCACTCCTTCTTATATTTGTATGCATCAGCCCCATGATGTTATGCATTCACTTTTGGCCTCTTGATAATTTCAGACTTTAATCACTTCACTGATGGCTGCCATACCAAAAGCAGCCATTCATAAATTATGGAATACCCTCTGTAAATTCCGCTGTCTCCCTGTGTCTTTCTCCTCCATGAACCAAGGACTTTGACCAACCCTTTGGCCATGCCTTGAGACTATTTAATGAGTGGGGTGGCAGAGTGGTTAGTGCTGCTGCCTTACAGCTCTTAGTGCTTGTGTTCAATCCTGAACTTGGGTGCTGTGTGTAGAATTCATGTGATTTCCCTGTGACCTGGTACACTGGTTTCCTCCCATATGGGATAATTGGCTACATTAAATTTCCTCTATGTGTAGGTAGTGGCTGAAAAAAAAAGGATGACGCTGAGATGCATCCTAGGATGCACTGTGATGTAACCTGGGGACATCAGGTCTCTCGGGTCTTTCAGTATCAGACACACTCAGTCAGCCAGGGTTGATTAGTCCCTGGCTTGTGTCCAAGTCGCACTGGTCCATAGGTTACACTTATTGATCTATAGCCAACTGGAGGCTCGCTCAGCAGCCTCTGTGACGATCCTGATGGCTCTCTTCTTTGAAGCCCCTGTAATGCCGAGGAGAGAGTAGGTTCTGCACAGTGAGTAGCCAGCAAAACCTCTACGCCCCTCCTCTACAGGCTCGCATTGTGCCCTCCACCCCTGTCTCTGACACTGCCCTATCAGCTCCTGGTACTCGGTCTTCTTACGCTCAAGTGCCTCCATCGGGTCTTCCAAAGTCACGGTCAGTTCTAACATGACCACCGGCTTTGAGGTTCCTGATAGAACGACCATGTCAGGTCTTAGTGATGATGAAGCAAAGAAGCCAGGGAACCTTAATTACTTCCCAACATCAGTTGCCAGTCAGACTCTGTGGCAAGCAAGCCAGCGAGGGTCTTGTTGGGCATGTAAAAATCTCATAAAACTCTCCTGCAATTATTTAGAAATATTTTATAATACATTAACGTTGCTTTACATATCCATGTCATTACTCTTACTTTCAGTTCTAACTTACTATTTCTTTCCACTTAGTGAGCCAGCAACTGGAAGATTTAAAGGAGGTGGTTTATGTAATAACCTCTCCATAATTTTCATGTTGGATATTTAGGGAATGCTTAGGGCAAGATATTGTGTGCTGCAGTGTAATTTAAATGACTGCAGCTGCATAAAAGAGCTACATTTCTAAAGTTAATTTGTATGCAGATGCCGGATTCCTTTATCTGGAAATATTAGAGGAGGCTGCTGCAGAACACAGGGCCTTTTATTTTGCCCACCAATGTTCTCGGTGATAAACGGGCTGAGCAGTATTCTGTTGCCCATTTGAAGGTGAGAACGTGGTCCACTCCTCCTTGTGATTGTGATGAGAGGGGGTTCTGAAGGTGACCAGAGCTCTCAGTGTCAGCTTCCATAGTTAATGCTTGACTTTTCAATACAACAAAGATTTAGTGACAGTTTCAAGACGTGACAGCTAAGAGAAACCCATCACATATTATTAGCAGGTTAATTGGTCATTGTAAATTGTCCTGTGATTAGGCTAGGGTTAAACTGGGGATTGCTGTGGTGGCGGAGGGCCTATTCTGCACTGTATCCCAATTAATAAATAAAAAACTATTACAGAAACATACCTTACTAATGATATATGCACCATCAAATGAAAAGAGCTTTCCACCAAATTTGCTAGCATAATTGGCTACTGTAAATTGACTTTAGTGTAGGTGGGTGGTAGAATAGATAGGAATATGGGGAGAATAGGTTACTGGGACAGTTAGAAGGTAACTTCTAACTCGAAACAGTTACTTTCCCCAAGTAGTAAGGCTGATCAATACCTCCACTCACTAACCCACCCCTCAACACCACCAACCACCACTACGTTATTATTTCCTGTCAGTCACTTTATGTACAGCCTAGTGTCACTTTATGGACATGCAGTACAGTCAATCTATGCACATTAGCTATCTTATGTATTTATATTTATTGTGCTTTATTATTTGTGGTTTATCTTTTATGTTATTTTTGTGCTGTATTGGATTCTGAGTAACAATTATTTTGTTGGCTTGTACACTTGTTCAAAGTCCAAAGCACACTTATTATCAAAGTATATATAAATTATACAACCCTGAGATTTGTTTCCTTACAGGCAGCCACAAAACAAGAAACCCGAAAAAAAACAATTTAAAAAAAGACCAACATCCAGAAAAAGACAGAAAATGACATTAAGCCATCTTGAATAAGTCTTGAATGGTGTTGCTCTGTGATCTGACCTTGACTCAATGGGCTTCATTGCCTCCAGTATTGTAAGGAAATCTGGAAAAATGGAACCAAAGGAGTTACGTGATTTTAATTTCGGTCCCCTATATTCACCCAACCATTTTCTTTTACTTAGACAATTTATGTATACGCACTCAAAAATGCCTAATGCTGGCCTAAGATAATATCTGAGAGGGAAAGACAGTACTGGTGGGTGAGTGATGAACCCGGTTGCTTTTGATCAGCCTGTCAATTCTGTTGTTTCTCCTCTGCCCACACTGAAAAACTCAGAGCTACGGAGGATTTTTGTGAGGAAAGCTACCAATCTAAAATTACCTTGCATCCTAATGGATGCACCAGATAGTCTCCAGACAGTGTGAATATTGAATATTCCAGATATGGACCAGCCATTATACCCCTCATTTGTGGTGAAGGATGAAAGCCACTGGGGCTATTTAATGAATGATATACCTTACCTGGACTAAGAAGTGCCACGCAGGACTGAAGAGAGGGTGAGGCTGGTGATCAGGTTATTGAATGAGGTGAAGGTCAGGAGTCAGGTAAGTGGCCATGTGGGAGCGGAGAAATACACTCATCAAATAGATGGCTCGGAAGGAGCATTTGAAGTTGTGATCAAGAAGATGGGTTGTTGGGTGGTTTAAGGGATTGTTCAGCTGAGAGGCGAGGTTGATGGGTAACAGATGGAATTTGGTACCTGGGCTGACCAGAAAAGCTTTATGGAGAAACGTGTGAGGTTTTAAAGAATTAGGGCCATCGCAGGGGATCAGATAATTGGTGGGAGGTTGGTGTAGGAGCATGGGACACAGGTCTGGATTAGTTGGGATGGTGTGCCAGTCAGTTGATTGGTGAGGAGATCCGTTGGAGTTTGAGAGACTGCTGCAGGTAGTACTGCTTGGAGAAAGTCCTGAGGTATAAAAGGACTTGGCTCACAGTGCAGTGAAGACTTAGTTGTCTCTGGATTGCTAATGATGATAACCCTGGGATAACTCGGATGCAATGCCAGGGGAAAGATCTAATTTGTCACATGACTGATACATAAACTGTGTCTTTCATGTTAATGTAGTGTACATAGGGAAGTGCCAAGTGACCAGAAGCAACTTAAAAATTATCGTATCACTCAACACTAATGCTATATTTCTTATGCTACATTGAAAAAGATGATTGTCATTTAATTTCTCAACAACAGTGTAGTTTATGCAACTGGGTGAGGGAAACATAGTTGGTAACGTGTGTAAATTGGACTGGGCTAGGCTGCCAGTAAAAATAATGTCAGCACCAAAAGAAAAGTCAACAGCATTGCTTGGGGAGATCTCTGAACATTAGAACATAAGAAACTTAACCAGGTGTTAGGCCAGCCAGCTCCATGTATCTCTTGGTTATTTAGTAAGATCATAGCTACTTTTGTGTATGAACTCTTAATTCCCTATCCTAAAATCAAAGGATATATTAATGTCCAAATTCTTAAAAAGATACACTGTAGGCTATTTTTTACTTCACTGTCACTGCTTTACTGTAATTTTGAACAACTGGTTAAAATTATGACTGCAATTGATAAATGTAATATTCATTGTGATTAATTGGTCTGCTGTTCTAATACTACTTGAACAACCACCTTGTAAATTAAGATGGATTCTTGACTTCACAATCTACTTCATCATAGCCTTGCACTTTATTGTCCATCAGAACTACTATTTCTCTGTAAATATATGCTGATGTGGTAAATGATCAGTATAGACGGCATATAAACAAAGATTTTCACGGTATTTCACTACGCATGATATTAACAGACTAATATACTAAACTCATTTTCCAGTTTACCTGTTGGAAATAACAACGGAAAGTGAGATGATATGAGAAGTTGACATCCCAGTTGAAATTCCTGCCTCCATTTGTGCAATGTAGTGTGGAAAATCCATCTTGAAGAATTTTGTGTGCTGGTCTTTGGGAATACTAGTTATTAGCTCTTCACAAACAATGCCATTGTTTAATTTGATCATCTGTCTGAAATTGCTGATCTCACTAATCCGTTTGAGAAAATCTGCTGTCAAAGTGAGCCTCTTTTCCAAATCTTAGGGAACGTAGCTTTGTCATTGTGGGGACATGGCGTGCAAAAACATTTTTAAAATAATATTCAAGTTAGCTTTTGGTTAAAGCTGGAAGTACAAGTTTTACATTTGTATTTTTCTAGTTAGGAATATTTCATTCATGCTTGTATTTAGAACAAGTTCAGTGACCAATGCCTCCAAGGCAGAGCAATATTTGTTGGCTAAATGGACAGGAGAAACAAGTGTGAAAGTCTGAGCACCCAACAATCAGAAACCAGAGGGTGCTACTTCTTTCTTTGAATCATTAACCCAATCAGCTGTTGTCTAAACTTTGCATTGGGATTTCAACCTAACTAAGCATATTGTCTTCTGATAAACACCTCTGCTGTGAGAGGCATTGGAAATGTAATCTGTGGTTGGGGCTTGAATTTTTTTTTAGTTTTTATGACTGTCTATTTAGGCTAAGGTTTTGTCATTTTTGGAAGTGGCAAAATCAGATATTTCCTGTTGTCAAGAAATGACCATAAAATAAAGGAGCATAATTAGGCCATTTGGTCCATTTCATCTTGGCTGATCTATTTCCCTCTCAATCCCAATCTCCTGCCTTCTTCCGGTATCCCTTCATGCCCTGACTAATCAAGAATCTATCAACCTCTGCTTTAAATATACCCAGTGACTTGGCTTGCATAGCCACCTGTGGCAGCTAATTCCAGATATTCACCACTCTCTGGCTAAAGCAATTCTTCCTCATCTCCATTCTAAACAGATGTCCCTCTATTCTGAGGCTACGTCCTCTGGTCTTGGGCTCCCTCACCATAGGAAACATCCTCTCCACATCCACTCTATTGCGACCTTTCAACATTCAAATGTGATCTCCCCCTCACTTTTCTGAATTCCAGTAAATACAGGCCCAGAGCTATCAAACGCTCCTCATATGATAAGCCTTTCAATCATTTTCCTGAACCTCCTTTGAACCCTCTCCAATGCTAGCACAGCCTTTCTTAGCTATCAAAACTGCTTGCAATACTCCAAATGAGGACTTACCAGTGCCTTATAAAATCTCAACATTACAACCTTGCTTTTATATTCTATCCTCTCAAAATGAATGCTAACATTTTATTTTCCTGCTTCACTACAGATTCAACTTGCAAATTAACCTTCAATGTTCTTTTCTCTGTAAGGTGCAACTAAAAGAAATTTAGTGGTAATGGCAATTACAGATTAGTTTAGACTTTCTCTTAATTATTTCAGTGCCAGCAGCTTTATTTTTCTCCAAGTAATAACAAATTCCTTTTATCACCCATTTTACATTAAATGAATGGAAATATGAGATCAGCATGGTGGGCATTTGTTGTTGGCATGGCGTGTTACTGGTGAGGAAATGATTCAGTATTTTCTGCATAGACCTTCTCTGCTGAATTTTACTTCGGGTATTTATCAGTTAAATCCAAAAATATACAAGTCCTGCATGTACTAAATAAATACCACACTGTGTCAAAGATTTCTCAGAATGGTGTACGAAAATTAATCAATAAGTACAAGCTGACTAATCGATATTTATCCTTCAGCTGCTGAACTTTTAAAAACTGAATCACTGCACATTCTACCTGTTTGCAAATGATAATTGCAATCTTGGAAACATGCTTGGAATGCTTTCCCCTTGGTTTTGTGGAATGTCACTGTAAATTAACTGATCTCGCACAAACATTGCCTAAATAGGCTTGATTTAATGTTATATCCCAAAATCCTGTTTACTATATGCAATGTGCTTCCTTCCATCATCAGTCAGGAATTCATGACTTCAGAAGTGATGCAATAATTGCCCTGAGGCATTCTGCACAGAGCTAAGACATACCAGTCTGCACTAGGTAATAAAGTTGACTAGTCTCAGATAACTCTACATTTTGAAATACATTGCATAAAGAACAAACACATACACTTAGTGGCCACCTTATTAGGTACCTTGTGTACCTAATAGAATGACCACCGGGTGTATGTTTGTGGACTTCTGCTGCTGTAGCACATCCACATCAAGGTTCGAAAAGTGGTTCAGAGATGCTCTTCTGCACACCACTGTTGTAAATGTGATTATTTAAGTTACTGTCACCTTCCTGTCAGAAACCAGTCAGGCCATTCTCCTCTGACCTCCTTAACAAAGATTTTTTCACCCACAGAACTTCCACTCACTTGATGTTTTATTTTCACATCATTTTCTGTAAATTCTAGAGCAGGGATTCCCAACCTCGGGTCCATGGATCCCTCGGTTAATAGTAAGGCTCCAAGGCATAAAAACAAGTTGGGAACCCCTGCTTTAGAGACTATTGTGTGTGAAAATCCCAGGAGATTAGCAGTTTCTGAGAGGTATCCAGCACCAACAATCATTCCACAGTCAAAGTCACTTAGATCACATTTGTTCCCCATTCTGATGTTTGCTCTGAACAACAACTGAACCTCTTGACCATGTCTGCATGCTTTTATGCATTGTGTTGCTGCCACATGATTGGCCGATTAGACATTTGCATTAACGAGCAGGTATACAGGTGTACCTAATAAAATGGCCGTAGAATATATATCCTATAAAACAGCATATTTTGTTGAATTTTTTTACACTTTTGAAAGTGCTTAAAATCATATCTGGTTGCATATAACCCCTTTGGTAGGGTAAAAGCCTCTATGTGTCAAAAGCAGAGGAAAGGCAATTGACTGAGATGCAAGAGAGCCAGATGTTGGAATCTGGAACAACAAGTGATCTGCTGGAGGAACTCAATGAATTGAGCAGCAACTGATACATCCCGATGCATGGTTTTCAATCTGAAATATTGACAATATAGTCCCTCCCCCCTGAGTGATGTGACACCATCTGCGGAGTTCCTTCAGGAAAGTGTTTATAACTTGGTGAGTGTGAGGCACAAAGATACACAAAGCAAAGTAATGAAGTTTCCTTGCATTATAAATGGCTTTTATATTTATTTTTTCCCTGTTCAATTGATTTTGTGTCCATTTCCCTCCTTTTGAAAATGTTGCTTTTCCACCCATTTCTTTCTTTGTGTATATTGGCTATTCTGCATTTTCAGGACATTCGCATGTTAACTTTTGGAAAATGGAATTTCAAGTTCATTGGCAAAGAGGGCTTTAAATGGGAAGTGTTTTCATAACTTACAGAAACATTATGATAATAATACTAAAGGTTACTTTCGTTTTCTTACACCTTGATTGTCATGTAATAAATTTTCAGCATCAAAACCCATTTTATCACCTATGTAAAATCCCCTCAAACTTTTACTGCTTTGCTGCAATGTGATAATTGTAAAATGTAAACATGATTTTGCAATGAACCATCTCTGATGGTTATTGATTCTACAGTTTGGATAAACACAAATTTTCACTTAATGCAGCATTCATGATTACACCACTAATGCCCTCTGCACTTTGACTGTTTCCTCCCAACATGCTCGCTTTTATAATCCCTTTACATCCCTCCATTCTATCAGGCTATTCAGGGGACCTTCAGCTTCTTGCTTATATCGAATTCTACAGCTCACAGAAACTTGATTTCTGTCTGAATCAGTCATCCATCTGTGATGTTGATTCAGTTTGTTTATCGTTTCTCTTCCCCCTCCTTTTCCCTTTTTTAAATCTAGGAGTGGAGGACATGCCCAGTCCTAGCTGCCGGGCATGTCGTCTTCTTCTGCATTTGATAGCCTCTTTATATCATTAGATCATTTTCTTACTGCTCCCATTGACTCATTGACTTGATAATCTTGTGTGCAACTTATCTCCATGGTTACCAGATTTTGACTCGTTCCCCCATCCACATTGCCGCTTAACACACTCTTTTTCTCTCCTTCCCAGTTGTGATGAAGGGTCTTTGACCCTTTATTAACTCTGTTTCTCTTTCCACAGATGGGGCCTGACCTGCTGAGTAGCTTAGCATGTTATGTTTCTAGTTCACATTGGGCTTACGTTCCGAAATGGTGTCAAGTTGTGAGAGCATCCCCTATAGTACCTCAGTTCACTTCATATCAGCGTCTTGTTGAACATATCCATGTGGGGTGTCAGTCAGGTATCCTCCTTAATGAACCACCCTTGTGACTGCAGCCTGCCCATCAACAAGTCTGTGTAGTGGGCCATCAATGGATCTGCCTACCCAGCTGTTTGCTCCTTTTCTGATATTATGTTCATGTCCAGGTGATTCCCTGAAGACAGAGTACGCAGCGCTCACTCGAGGTCTTCCATGATCAGTAAGCAACACAGAAACTGGAATGTTTTCTAGAGACATCATAAACAATGTCTTACTCTCTTACTTAATTCACTTGTGAAATAGTTGCACATTGAAAAATGGAAACTCAAAAAGCCTCCAAAACTGCCCTAATCAAGAATTTAACAAGCCCTTCAAATCGACTTCTCAGTTTATAATTAGTGCATAAATGTACACATGCCATATTATCCTGGGACATAATGGAAGAAGGACTTGTTCTAATTCAAGCTTTGGCTTGTACCTTTTAAAATCGGATTTTAATTAGGCAATTCATCTTTAAGCAAAGAAATAATCGTTTTGATCTTTGTTTAATCATTTATAGTTTGCCAAGATTTTGTACATGAAGGATAGGTCAGGATAGTTTCATTAGCAGAAGAGAGTAGAAGAGTTTGAAGTGTTGATATTTGAACTCTCTCAGAAGTTTTCTTCTGGATTTTACAGATCAGGCATATTTTAACACGTATCAACTCATTGAAGTGAAATGGTTAACCTGGTATTAAAATTCTGCCAATTTGAGGTCCCACCTATTCTGTTGATGTACAAGATGTAAACATTGCATCCAAGTACACACACATGACATTAGAAGGCAGAAGCTGAGGCTGTCCTTTCTTGTACATCCATTGGTTTATTTACCTGGCTTTGGGCTGCCCTCACAGTGGACTTTCTCTACAGCTGATAAAGTAGATTTGTGGTATTCTGTCAGTTGATTGCCAATACTTTATTTGTTGTGGAAAATAAGATAATAACTATATAAAAAAGAGATGGATGTCCACATGCATATGCACTTAATTAAAATCTATAACTAATTCAAGAAAGATCGGCATCTAATGGCTGACTTCTCTCAACAAGCAAAAGTCAAGACTTTTTAAAGAATGTAAACAAACTTGGCTGGGCTCCAGCCCTTTACTTTTCCCACCTTCCTGGCTTCACCTATCACCTTCTAGCTTGTCCTCCTCCCCTACCCCATCCTCCTTTTTATTCTGGTGTCTTCCCCCTCCCTTTTTCAGGCCTGAAACATCAACTGTTTATTCATTTCTGTAGATGCTGCCTGATCTGCTGAGTTCCTCCAGCATTTTGTGTGCGTTGCTCTTGAGTCTGGTAGAAAATAATCGCATCTCCTTGATTCAGTTAATTTGTGTCTGGTATATATGACTGATGAAGTGATTATAGAATCAAATAATGCTGGAAATATCCAACAGGATTGGCAGTAGCTGTGAAGGGGTAAACAAGGTCAATGCTTCAGGCCCATAATCTGAAATCAAACAAATACTGATTTTTTTTTTGTAAAATGGGAAGGGGTGAAAAGAATAAAGGCAATACTTCTCATAGGAGAGAGACTAAGAGAGAGTGAATGATACAAATAGTGTGGCTGGTGGCGAAGCCCTACTGATTGCAATTGACCTATCTGGAGGAAGTGCAAATGGAAACGATAAATGAGAATAGAAGAGGAGAGAGAAAAGAGCAAATTAAGTAAAAGAAGAGAAAGGTACACACTAGAGACACATAACACATGATCAAATTTCTATCAAGTTAGTCAGCATTTGGGGAGAGAGAAACAGATTTAACATTTCAAATCGATGACCTTACACCAGAACTTACCACATCTGGTACAGATTAGAAAAGCCGGTTATCAGAAGTTGATGAATTTATTCCTCAAGCAATGTAAGGTTGAGGTTGCTGTTCCTCTGGGTTACATTGTATTTATTGAAACAGTGCAAGAACCAGTGATGGAGAGACTAGTGCTGTAGTGGCAATGATCCTGAGCTCTTATTTACTTTCCTCCCCAACTGGAAGCTGATTATAGATTAGATGGAGATTTCTTGCAAGTGTAATAACTTAATCTGTGTTTGGTTCTACATCGTGAGCAATCCATTAAATTGAAAAGGACCAGGTAATTTGCTCCTTCACCTAGAAGGAGTATTTAGGTGTAGGGGAGGTATAGAGTGGTCAGTTGCAAGACACTGCACCTGCTGCAGTTGCATGGTGTTTGTAGTAGGAACAGTTGTTCTGAAGAGCAGTAAGGGGAGAGGAGGAGATCATGTGGTGCTACTGGAGTTGAAGATTTTGGAAATTGCAGAAGTCAGCAACACCTGTAGAATGTGAAGAGGTATGGACAAGAGGAATCCTATTCTTGTTCTGAGTGGAGAGCAGAAAATGGAATAGACATGGTTGAATGCTCTGTGGCAGGTATCACCATCTCAACACATATGACAAACCCACAAACCCATAAACACCGTAGAAATGGAGTAGTCTTAACAAGTTGTAGATAGTACGAAGTGTACCTCTAATCAACTGGTATAATTGGCTCAATTTGCGAAGTTACCACAGGCATTTCAAGATGCATTGCTCTGCAGTAGTAGAGCCAGATAATTGAAGCTCTCCTGTAATATTCTCCATAATCATCTGCATAGCTACAGGGAAACAATGAAGATGAACGTAAAATAAATATTCCACAATAAGACACAGAAAATGGTGGAGAAAGTCAGCAGGTCAGGCAGCATCTAAAGAAAGGAAGGGGCAAGAATCCAGAATAAAAGGGTGGGGGGAGAGGAAGCAACACAGACTGAAAGGTGATAGGTGAAGCCAAATAAAATGAAGGGGGGGGGTGGGGGATAAAGTGAGAAGCCAGGAAGTGATAGGTGGAAAAGGTAAGGAACTGAAGAAGAAGGAATCTGATAGGAGCAGAGAGTGGACCATGGAGGAAAGGGAAGGAGGAGGGGCACATGTCCTTACCTTAGAAATTACCTAGCCCTCTATTTTTCTAAGCTCCATGTACCTATCCAGGAGTCTCTTAAAAGACCCTGTCGTTTCCACCTCCATAACCACTGCTGGCGCCCATTTCACGCACTCACCACTCTCTGCATAAAAAAAACTTACCCCTGACAGCCCCTCTGTACCTACTTCCAAGCACCTTAAAACTATGCCCTCTCGTGCTAGCCATTTCAGCCCTGGGAAAAAGCCTCGGACTATCCACCCGATCGATGCCTCTCATCATCTTGTACACCTCTATCAGGTCACCTCTCATCTTCCGTCGCTCCAAGGAGAAAAGGCCGCGTTCACTCAACCTATTCTCACAAGGCATGCTGCCCAATCCTCTGCGCCCTTTCTATGTTTTCCACGTCCTTCCTGTGGTGAGGTGACCAGTGTGCAACTGCCTGCTCTAGTGTGCCTTCCCAGTTCTACCCTCATGCTTACATCATTACAGGTGGAAGGAGCGTGAGAAGCACAAAAAGTAAGACACTGGTTGGTTAGCTGATTGGCAATAGGAACAGCACAGGTTGGGAGGCGGTGTGGAGCTGGGATGAGTATTGTGATTCTGTGATGGTATGGCAGATTGGCACTCCAGGGAGCCACTGCCAACGCTGCCAGGATTTCACCCTGTGGCTTCTGTGATCTTACGCAAACTTCCTGAGTGTGTCTCTGGAGGACTCCAGCCCCCTGTGGATACGGGACCTGCAGTGCAATACTGTAATTTTTTTTTCAGGTTAACTTCAGCAACTAGCAGCAACCATGGCAGCTGAAATGCTTCCCATTTATGAAATGCAGATTAATATAAAGCTTTAATTTACATGAGCAAATTACAATATAGAACAAGCTCACAACCTTTAACCCCTTTCTCACTCTATTTGTGAGTAAGCAGCTTAGCATTGCTATAGACAGAAACTTACTACTGTCAGCAGGTAGTGTGAACTTCACCTACTGCCTGCATTGCAGTCACTTGTGTGACTGTTTTATGATTCTTAGCCATTTTATGGACAATATTGAATATAGTAGATGGTGTCTAAATTAGAGATTGTGTAAATATAGAAGTCCTGTAATTAACATACAGAAATGAGTTATAGGAGATGGGAACTTTAAAGTGGGAAGTAAAAATATTGTTTAATACTTTTAAAATCAATTAGAAAAATTAATTATCGGATGGAATGGACTGCAAGTGCAGCAAACTCAATTCCAATGTCAACGGTTTTGTTGGACAGTCATCATGTCTAATCAAGCTGTTAACAATTCGTGCTTTCCTGAATAGAGAATATCCAGCCTTTTCCTTGCTGCATTTAACATGATATCTACTGGATAGGTTTTGCAACTTCACACCTTCTGTGTGTTTCAGTGCAAAACCCTTTGATGAGAAACTGCTGGAAAACTAACGGAGTGAAGATTTTACAATATTTCCTGATTTCTGCTAGAACGTCATACGATTTGCTCGATGACAATGGCAATTTCGTGCTTCCTCAAGTAAAATACAATTGTTTGCCTTTCCAAGGTTAATAGATGTCTCTCTTTTTGATGATAATACTGCTTAGAAAAGGGGTGTAGTTTTTCTAAGTATTATTCTCATCAAAAAGAGAGAATGATCATTTATTCCATCCCATTGATAAATTACTCAATTACAAGATTAAATTCTTGCCTTACGTACTCTCTCAGTTAGAAGAGTAATGCAATCCTGTAAATAGTATAACACAAAGAAGAGGCTATGGCCTTTCTGTTAGCCTGAGTTATCATCATTTATAATAACTCATGAAGATATAATTCAATGAGTAGGGATGATGTACGAGATTACAAAATATTAGGACTGAAAGTTTCCACCTTTGAAATTCTGTTGCATTCATAACTAAATACAATTATTTTCTGCTTTAAGTAATGAAATCGGTACATGTAGTTGCACAATTTATATTTGATTGTACATTAACTATCATTTGAACATAGCAGCATCATCTTATTTCTGGCTTTAAAACTCTTACTTCTGCTAAATTTATTAATTAAAATGAAGAATTTATGGTCATTATCCCTTTGTCTCGCTGATGTGCAGCTCCAACTAAATGCTTTAAAAATTATAAATGATTACTATTCTAAAAATAGTGTCACTATTTTGCCAAACTGCATTTCTAATAGTAATTCCTTGCACCAAGTCTTCTATAATTAATGCACTAATCCTTGATTAATTCAGAATGCAATTAGTTCTCTTTTATTCTGCAATACAAATTGTATGCATAATTTTCCAGTGATAGTGTTCTACTTTGCATGTTATGGTTCAGATGCTGATCAGTTTCCATGTTAGAAGAAAAGATATTCTCAAATAGTAGCTCAGAAACTAGGCAGCATGGTGGACATCTGGGGAAGTAGGCTGGGCAAGGAGACAAGAATGGCAAGAGCATTGAAGCAAATCTTTTAAATTATATCCTGAGATGATATGGGGGAGGTTAATTTGAGCAAAATTCAATATTCTCTTGATTGATAATAGCACTGTGGAAATAGAATGAAGATATTATTGACGTGTTTATACACAGGAAAATCAATTGCCATGGTAAACCATCTCTGAAGGAGTAATCTATTGTTCTTGTCATTTTTTATGTAGCTGTAGCTTTTAACGTGTTTTTAATCTTTGAAACCATTTTAACCAGGTATTACATCCAAATACCTGGTTTGGTAGAAAATGGAAAGAAACATAGCATCAATGTAATGAGCTATAAGAATTGCCTTTTTTACGAGGGTTTAGAGCTTTAAGTTTTATTTCTGATGAATTAATAATGTTTTTTCATAGTCATTCCAATTCAGCTACTGAATATTGATGGAACTTCATATAAAACACGACCTGTGTGTAGTACTTCCATTGAAAAGTCAAATTACTATATTAAAACCACTGGTGAATTTTTACCCGTTGTTGCTGCCTAATTAATTTTCTCGTGAACACAGCATACAGGTGCTGTGAAAGCCACAACAGCAAGGCACTATTAATCATATCTGTAATGATCCCTGAAGGAGAGAATGGCAACGACTGGCAAAATGCAAAAACTGTTTAATCAGTTTCCATATTACATCAAGATCACAAACTGATCATATTGGCAAAATGCGTCATTTACATTGGTCTTGACATAACATGCTTCTTGCAAGATCAATGTTACATCTTCATAGTCATGCCTGAACGAGACAAAGCACAGGTGTCACAGCTCAACACCATACTCTGAAAGGAACTGTGAGCTACTTGTGGGAGTAGTTACTTTTCATGCTTCTAACTCTCTTCAAGGATCGCCATCTTGTTGTCCTGGAGAGGTTTGTGAGTTCAGGAGATCCCAAGAGGGATGCTGTGTGGAGTTTAGCTGTCTGGCACATAGCTCCTGGTAGGGCCACCCACGGTGATAAGTTCAGGGGGACATCCCAGACAAAGAGTGATCCATCCAAGACCTCAACTGGCAGGCTGGTGGAAGACGAAAATACATCACAGCAGCAGTGAACGGTCCCTAGTGGTATTGCAGTCCATGCCATTGGACTCTGACCCTGGGGTCAAGAATCGTGTGGTGGCTACCTGTACATCAGCCTCCGCTTGTTGAACAAAGTCACACACAGGTGCAGTGCATCAAGGGAATCCATCTTAATGTCCCGGATTAAGTCCCTTTGCAACCTAAGGGGCCATCAGTAGACAACCCTTAGGAGAACATAATACTCAAGTGATCATAAGAACATAAGATATAGGAGCAAAATTAGGCCATTTGTCCCATCGAGTCTTCTCTACCATTTCATCATGGCAGATCCATTTTTTCTCTCATCCCCCACATATCCCTTCATGCCCTGACCAATCAAGAATCTATCAACCTCTGTGTTGTGTCTTTGCAACTACATATCAATTAAGTGGAGGTACGCATACGGGAGATGGTTTTAACTACAGTATTTACATTGCAGTGAAAAAGAGAGCGAGAACAATACGCACACGTAGACAACAGATCAATGTGCATGCATAGACAACAGATTATACACAGTGCTAAGGGGAGTCATTGCTTTAAAAGTAATGGATCCATGCATTACACTTCCTCCCCCTTTAGATTGTTTGCCCATCGTCGTCGTTGTCGATGAAGACCTCGACACCATTGATGGTGTCCAGACTAGCGCATGATTTGGATTTAAGAGAGGGAGAGTTGTGCAGTGTCAGCCTCACCCTTTCTTCCCAATTCCCATCTGGATCCAGTGGCAAGACAGAGTTTTAGATTAATGTAATATAAAACTGTATATCAACAGAACATTCAATTTCCCTTCCACAAAGCATATTCAAATAAGCATGCTTTCACAATAACAGTCCATAACTAACTTCTCTGTTTTAAAGATTCAGTCTTTTGGGTAGTGCTCTGTTTCTTCAGGACAGTGCCTCTTGACCTGTGGAGTGGCATCAAGTTTGACAGGTGTCTTGCTGGTGTCACATTGCTGTTAGTGACATGATCGTCACTGAGGTGCAAATCTGGTTGCTGTAGTGTATCCATCTTGTTGGATGCAATCATCTCAGATGTGTTCTTTGATTGAATATCCAGTATCTGGACCATATGACGTCTCCATGTCTGATCTCCAATGTTCACTGTGAAAATCAGCAATCCAGTTCTTGTAGCTATCCTACTGGGTGTCCACTTGTCTTCTTGGTAATCACGCGCTAGGACTTCCTGTCCAACCTCGAAGCTGATTCACTTGGCAACTGGCTGAACTGTTTATTCTGTACTTCCCTCAGTAGATCTGGTTTCAGGAGGTTCTGCTCAGATATCTGCTCTCTGAACAGCATTGCAGGTGTTTGATTTGTTGTCGCATGAACAGAGTTCCGCTACACAAAATGGAAGGTGTCCACCTTGTGCTGTAGGGAAATGTCCTCCTTGTTCATCGCTTTAATAGACTTCTTGAAGGTTTAGCGAACCCATTCATTGCAGGTTTGTGAGGAGTGACTTGAAATGTCTGATGCCATATATCTTCATGAACAGTCGGAATTCTTCTGGCGTGTATTGTGGTCCTTTCTCACTCACAATTTATTCTGGTAAGCCACCTCTGGTGAAGATGGCCCTCAGGGAAGAGATCGTCTTTGCTGAGGTGGTTGACTTCATTGCTATAACCTCTGAGCACTTCAAATAAACATCCACAGCATCAGAAACATGGAGTCCATGGATGGCCCTGCAGAGTCAATATGTCCACTTTGCCATGGTGATAATGGCCACTCACACTGATGTAACGGTACCTGTGGGGATGCATGTTGAACATTTTGGCATCTCGAACAGCTTTTGGCCAAGTCTTCAATCTGTTTACCCATTCCCACATGCAGCTTCTGGAGGGACCCTTCATCTTGATTGTACCTAGGTGCCCTTCATGCAGATTCTCTAACGCTTTGGTGCACAGTTTAGAGGGAACCACAACATGAGATCCACACATCAGCGTTCTTTGACATATGGACAGTTGGTCTCATCTCACTGAGAACTCTGGAAACATAGGTTACCGTGAGCTGGCCATCCTTGTATGGTGAGGTCATAGACTTTTGCCAATGTCGGGTCATTCCTTTTTTCCCTTTGAATTTCAGAATTAGTTACTGACAACTTGTCCACTAAAGCTGTCTGGACACCTCTGCTGGGTCACAGAATGAAGACTTTTCTGCTTCAGTTGCTAAGAGTGGAAGACATGACAAGCCATCAGTGTTGCTGTGGTTGTTTGGTATCCTTGAACCCTCATAAGGGTGGGCTCCTCGGAACGTGGCCAATGTTGTAACTGGGTAGCAGACATCACTGGGGTTCTGTTCCTGGGATTGAAAATGGACGCAAAGTTAAACTTTTGCCCATCGAGGTAGTGGAGGAACTCCTTTAGTCCCTATAGTACACTAACAACCTCTCAGTTGATCTTTGCGTAGTCGTGTTCTGCGCTCATCAATGAATCTTGATGCAAATGCAATCGAGTGTTTAATTGCATCTTTCCAAATGTGTGACGAAATGGCACCAATGCCATAAGAAGACACCAGTCTGATGGGCAGAGATGAGACATAATGGGTGAGCAGTTCATTGGATGTTATTGGTCTCTTTGTTTCCTTGAGTACCCTTTCACATCTTTCTGACCTTCTCACTTTGCTCCAGTCTGCAACAGTGCATTCAATGGGAACAGCACTATAGCAATGTTTGGGAGAAACTGGTGGTAGTAGTTTACAAGACCCAATTATGACCTGAGTTGTGACACATTTGCCGGTTTGGTTGCTTGCAGCACTGCTTCAGTCTTCTCTTGTGACTTACGTAAGCAATGCTTGTCATTGACATGTCCACAATATGAGATTTCCTTCTCGAAAAACTCACATTTCTCGTTCTTTGAGCACAGACCATACTCAGTCAGCCTGGCAAGCACTTTACCAAGGTTCTGGAGGCATTCTTTATCATTTTTGCCTGTCACGATGATGTCATCAAGATAATATTCTGTTCCTGAGATTTCTTGGAGCCCTTGGTCTATTGCATTTTGCCAAATTGCTGAAGTGATGCCAAAGACGAGATGATTATACTGGAACAGTCCCTTGCGAGTGTTGTTTGTGAGGAACATCCTGCTTGATTCCTCAATCTCCATTTGCACATAGGCTTGTGACAAGTCAATCTTTGAAAACCTCTCCCTGCCTGCCAAAGATGCAAAAACGTCTTCTATTCGTGGCAGGAGATACTGCATAGTACATAGCATCGGGTTGATGCTCACTTTGAAATCGCCACATATACGAATGGTTTTGGCCTTCCCTTTCTTAATCATCCGGACAATGGGCATGTCCCAATCACTCCACTGAACCTTGGAAAAAATTCCAGATGCCGCCAAGCTCTGAAATTCAGCATCCTCGTTAGGGTGTTGTGTGTAAGGCACTGGACATGTTTTATGGAATCTTGGTGTTGCTGTTTCATTCAATTCAATTCTGGTCTTCATGGCTTTGAATTTACCAATCCCCTTCTCAAACACATTCTCATTAGCATTAAGCAGCTGTGCCAGTTTCTGGTTAGTGCTACCATTTGGGCTAATGTTGCCTATTGATGCCATACTGAGAGCTTTGAATGAGTGCCAGTCAAATAGGATTTTTCTCAACCATTCATGTCCAAAAAAGTGTTGGCTCCCCACTTTTCAATACATAAAGCTCTAACAGCTGTGTTTGGCTTGCATACATCAAATTCACTTTCAGTTTGCCTTTGGGAGACAATTTTTGGCCAGTGTAGGTCTTTAGCATCACTGAGGTCTGCTCTAAATCTTAGAAAACAGTCTGTGGTAGTCAGCTTCTGAAATTGTAGACAAAGTTTATCCTGTATCCAGCTCCATTTTCAGTTTTACACCAGACACATGTATTATGATCCATAGGATTTTGTGATCTGCTTCAGTCATACTGTGTAGTTCTCAGCATGACAGTTCACCTTTGTCGGACTCTGTGTTGTCTGATTCTGTTTCATATTCAGTCACTTTATGCATTCCGTGTTTGAAACTTTTCACCCAGTTGTGCTTTTTGTCTACCTTGCACATTCTCTCTATTTGACATTGTCTGTGACACATTCTACATACTTTTTCCTTGAACCAGCAGTCATTTGCATCATGGGAGGATTTGCCACATCCTTTTGTTTACGTCCATGGCGGCTTTCCTCTTGCTGCTTCATCCCATAACTGTCAGTGCAGTTGGTGATGTTCTCTGACATTCAGGTTTGTACTCATTGCAAATTTGTTGTGTTTTTTTCAACTACATATCAATTAAACGAAGGTACGCACATGGGAGATGGCTTTAACTGATGTATTCGCATTGCAGCAAGAATATGCATACAAAGACAACAGATCAATGCACATGCATAGACAACAGATCATAGTAGTGCTAAAGCAAGTCACTGCTCCAAGAGAAATAGATCCATACGTTCCACTCTGTCTTAAAATGACTTGGTCTCTACAGCTGCCTGTGGCAAAGAATTTCACAGATTCATTGCTCTTCTGCTAAAGAAATTCTTCTTCATCTTCATTCTAAAAGGTCATTTAATATATCAGCAATATTTGAGTAATATTGTTTTATTAAGCATTCCTTGCTGTTTAGATAACTTAATTATGGGTTATACGCAAAAGAACATGAATGGCAGATATCATTATGTCACCATATTATACGTGTGCACCTCACTAATGTAGAACAAAGTAGACACGCATCTCCCAGCTCCCCATGTTTTTTTTCAGTTAATTCCTGGAGTTACTAGAACCAGGGGCCATAGTCTCAAGATTCAGAGGAATAGATTTAGGATGGATATGAGGAGGAACTGCTTTTCTCAGAGAGTGGTGAATTTGTGGAATTCTCTGCCCAATGAAGCAGTGGAGGCTACCTCAGTAAATATATTTAAGACAAGATTGGATAGATTTTTGCATAGTAGGGGAAATTAAGTGTTATGGGGAAAAAGAAGGTAGGTGGAGATGAGTCCATGGCCAGATCAGCCATGATCTTATTGATTGGTGGAGCAGGCTTGATGGGTCAGATGGCCTACTCCTGCTCCTATTTCTTATGTTTTACATAAGAACGTAAGAACATGTTAATAACAGGGCAGTTAATAAGCTCTTGCCACAATGTTTAAATAATGCAAATTGAAATTACACACCCTAGAGCAGAGGTTCCTGACTTTTATTGTGCCATGGACCCCCCCTACCATTAACCGAGGGGTCCGTGGACCTCAGGTTGAGACTCCTGCTTCAGAGGGTTGCAGGTTGGAGTAATGTATATAACTTACCAAATAGCATATACAACATGCATATAAAATTCACTGTGCAAATTGATAATTACTCCCCTCCAAGATTGTAAGGGTCACATTGCTTTTGGGGTTAACTTACATTGTTGTATTGGTTTTGGCAGACTGCTCCAGTTGGACTCTGTATGGGCTGTGCTTTCAGATGTGAAGAAGATAAATAAACTTCTTAAGGGACAAAACACAGCTTCCATCCTTTTGTATGTTAAAATATAGTTCTTACTGAGTACTGTACATTTTGAACAAATATATCATACATCTTTATAAAGTCATTTTTGGTGCTGCTAAGATGTTGCTGAATCTGGTAAAGTATCCTTGCACTTGCTGAGCCCCCTCCTTGACTATGTCGCTGTGTGGAAAGTACAAAGAGTCAGTTTAATACTTACATTTTGGGTCCATAATACTGTAAAAGCTAAGTTGGCAGCTCTATCATTCAGCTTATCACTGCAGCTGTAGGCTGGTGAATGGAGCCTTGTCCATATGTGTTCAATTTTAAAAACAGAACTGAATTTAAAATCTTAATGACAGTACCACCACATGTCAGTGCTGCAAATACGAATGATACACTAGTGAAAATACTAGTGACCAAGTACTCTGGTGAAAAGCAGACCAAGCAAAAGCGCATTAGAGCTTCATGCTTTACTGCGGTGAATTTGGCAACATCATGATATTTCTTCAGGAAAATTTGAGGTTATGTTGGATAAAAATATTGGTAGGAACTATAAATGTTTCTTCTTAGACAGGTGTTTTAGATTGACGATCACCTGCTTCCAGTGTGGCTTTGTATGTACTTTGTGAGATGGCTGCTGAGGTCAATTTGGGAACTGCAGGTTCTTCCACAAACAGAGCAGGAAGCAGCTGAAAAGGCAATGGCTGGATAACTTGTAAGGTGGTGAACTTCTTCTTTGGGGCTTCAATGGGCTTCTAATGTAAGGAATCTTTATATCGTTCCAAATACTTGTTATCATAGGCCAGAGATTCTCAGGAGTCAGCAGGGACACAGTGTGTCTCAAAGACCTTGAGCATATCTTTGAATTATTTCTTTTGTCTGTTTTGTACTCTCTTCCCCCAAGAATGCTCAGAATAGATAGTCTGTTTTGAGGGTTGGATGTTAGTCATGAAACAATGCTGGCTGTCCAATTTAACTGACTAATTAATGACCAACACTAATGCTGGTGCACTTATAGTATCTTTTTGGAATACTATAATAGTGGAGGGACTAAAAATTTCCACGTTTGACCAATGCAGAAGATGACTTAATGTGAGGAAAATTCACCTATATTTCTGAAATGAAATTCTTGAAGATTCCCAAAAGAAAACCATATTAACAGCACTCCTGATATAAGTATGAATGTTTAACTCAGATGGTATATGACTACCATTCCAACAAAAAGAAATTGCCAGCAATATTTAAACAACTCTACCAATAATGTCTTTTCAACATTTTCTAACTTCCCTCAAGCATGCCACATGAAATGCCAGCAGTTAGAATTGTCTGCATGTTCCCACTAACTGTGTACTGCTTGTCAAATTCTCAAGGGCATTATATAAACATATGCAGTATTATCAATGCAGCACAGCGTGCCTACTACATTTAACAAGCAGTAGGGATTCTCAAGCTGTGATTGTAGACCCATCTGAGCAATATTGAAATATTAATTCTATTTTCTGCCAAACTGATTGTACCCCCTTCTTAGCATTGAACTTAAATCCAAACTTCTTCAAAGATTCGAGACTGCTCAAAAACCCCTAAACAAGCTGAAAATATTTGAAGAAATACAGTTCCATTTCTGATCCTTCATCAGAACAATTTATATTCCAGTTTTAGAGGGCCCATTATCCTTTACCTCAGAAAACTGGAGGTAGTTGTGGTACAGCTAGACATAGAAGTGGAAGAACATTTGCAAATTTTAGTATTGTGTTTAGTAGTATAACCAAGAGAGTGGCAGGAAACTGAAAGATAGAAATGTACTTCATCGTGACTTTGATGTCCCAATGCACTGATATCAGTGAAGTACTTTTCAAATATAGTTACATTTGTAATGTGGAAATGTGCAACAATTAATTTGTGGTGTTATTTGAGGTAGGAGAAGATGGCGGTGCGATGCAGCGCGCGCTGCCGTTCCGAATGAATATTGATTTTGTGTAATTAAGGGCCGTGCACAATCCGGATTTGATGGAAGCAGCCATGAGAAGTGCAGAGGAACATCTGGAGTAACTTCTGAAATGCCTGCTTCGCTGCCGCTGATACTGTGCAATTGAGAATCTCCGGAGACGAAGGCCCCAAATCCTTGGCTTTGCATATCGCCTGTTGCCGGGGCCGGGGTCGAAGTGCTCGGCAGAGATGGTGCTCGGTGTCGAAGAGGTGGTCGGAGGCTCAGAGTTTTCGGACAGACTCAGAGTCGGACTGTGGTCGGATACTTCCAGGATGCTGCATCGGCAAGTTGGTGGCACTGGAGGTTTACCGTCTGCGTGAGATGATGGGACTTTCGAGAGACTTTGAGACTTTTAGTGTGCCATGGTCTGTTCTTATCAAATTACGGTATTGCTTTGCACTGTTGTAACTATATGTTATAATTATGTGGTTTTTGTTGGTTTTTAAGTCGGTTTGCCATATGTTTTTTGTGATATCATTCTGGAAAAACATTGCATCATTTCTTAATGCATGCATTACTAAGTGACAATAAAAGGGGGCTGTGTGTCCTCATAATCATAATTATGCAATATTTCATTCCTCAGTTTGAAATACTGCTTGAGGTTTAAGTGTTTGCTAGGAAGCCAAAGAGAGTTGACCTGCTCTTTGTAAAATACAATGAGGTCTAATGTATCTATCAAGTTAACAATACACTTATAACAGTACAATATTCCCTCAGTATTACTTTGGAGCATAAACATTTGTGTTCATGTCCCTAGGATGACATAGCTCCTGTCAGTGGATATCACTGAGGAGCAGTAAATAGAGTCAACGAGTCTCATCAGCATGGGAACAGGCTATTTGGCTCAGTGGTCCATGCTGACCAAGACTCCCAACTTAGTCCAGTTTGCCCATATTTGACCCATATCCCTCTAAACCTTTCCTATCCATTTACTTTAAGTTCCTTTAATTTAGAGATACAGTGTGGAATAGGCCCTTCTGGACCTTCGAGCCTCACCACCCCAGCAACCCCAATAATCCCAGTTTAACCCTAACCTAATCATGCGATAATTTACACTGGCCTGTTAACATACTCGGTACATCTTTGGACTGCGGAAGGAAATCGGAGGACCCAGGGAAAACCCAAGCATTCCATGGGGAGGACATACAGAGACTCCCTATAGAGGATGCCGGGGTTGAACTCTCAACTCCAGTGCCCCAAGCTGTAACAGCATTGTGCTAACCACCACACTACCGTGATGCCTGGTATTTTAAATGCTGTTAATGAATCTGCCTCAACTACTTCCTCCAGCAGCTCATTGCATACACTGACTACTCTCTAGGTGAAAATGTTCCCCTCGGTTTCCTATTAAGTTCTCCCATTTCACTCTAAACCCATCTCCCGGACTTACGTGTATGAATTCATTCTATCTATGCTGCTGCTTATTTTATATATTTCAGTAAATTACGCTCATTTATAATACTCCATGTTGTATGATGTGTGTGATCATGGTTTTTTCATGTCCATGATTTTTCTTGGCAAATTTTCTACAGAAGTGGTTTGCTATTACCTTCTTCTGGGCGGTGTCTTTACAAGATGGGTGAACCCAGCCTTCAGGGATTGTCTGCCTGGAGTCAATGGTCGCATAACCAGGACTTGAGATATGCACTAGCTGCTCATACAAACATCCACCACCTGCTCCCATAGCTTCGTGTGACCCGGATTGAGAGGCAGTAAATACCAGGAGCAGTGAAAAATAGTATTTGAACTTCACCTGCCAATTGGTTTATTTATCACAATCCAAGTAGATTAAATAAAAATACTTATTTTTGTCTGAGTCTGTAATGGCATTAAAGGCAACTGAACCATACCCCTACCAGAGGTAACATGTAGGCAGTGTCTGTGAATGTCACTTCAGCCATTAATGTTCAGTCTAATTGGATTGAAGCCCATTTGAAGTATTAGTCAACTGGCTTAACTGCCTCCTCACTGGGAAAAAAACAAGAATAAAATAAGTGATTTTTGTCAGAGAACCTGTGCTCTGCCTGCAGCAATCATCTTCAGCTTCTGGTGCCAATCATTGTAGCCTTCCTTCCACTCCCACAACAACGTGTCTGTCCTTTACCTCCTCCATTGCTATGATAAGGCCAAATGCAAATTGTAAAAAAAAAATCTTATATTCTGCCTCAATAGCTTACAACCTGATTATTGAATTCCCCAAGTTTGAGTAACCTGGTGGTCACCACTCCTCCTCTCCCCAAACACACACAAGAGTGTTTTGACCCATGATATCTGCTCTTTATTCCTCTGCATAGATACTGCCTGACCTGTTGAGTTCCTCCAGCAGTTTGTGTACATTGCTTTGGATTTTCAGCATCTGCAGAATTCTCTGGTGTGTATCATCTATAGTCGGCCCTCCTTGTCCGCGAGGGATTGGTTCCGGGACCCCTCGCGGATACCAAAAAACGTAGATGCTCAAGTCCCTTATTCAACCTGTCTCAGTGCCGTGGGCCTTAAGACTCAGCGGAACCCCAGACCTTATTTAACCTGTCTCAGTGCGGTGGACATTAGGACCCGGCGGTGAAGCTCTGAATCCGCAGTGTTTCTGTTCACGAAAATAATCACAATCACGATTGAAAATAAAGTGAAAATAATAAAGCGATCGGAAAGAGGTGAAACGCCATCGGTCATTGGAAAAGCGTCAGGCTACAGTCGGTCAACGATCGGAACCATTTTAAAGGATAAACTGAGAAAGGCCCTGCCCCAATGAAAGCTACAATTATTACTAAGCAACGCAGTGGTTTAATTATTGGGTTTTTGATCTTCCACATCAATCCGGCACAGATGGAGAGCGCGCTCGGGAGTGATCTGTTACTGGATTGAACTCGGGAGTGATCTGTCACTGGATTGAACTCGGGAACTTCCGTTCCCAAGCCCGGCGCTGAAACATACTTTTTTTAAGTGTTTCATATGCATAGAAAGGTGAAATATATATTATATACTAAGGGAAATGTTTGACTAACTGACGCTAAATAATACCAGATGTACATGTTCCAACTTACTTACTAAGAGAACTTGCTTTTTTTTTGATCCCGATCCACAATAACCTACGCACATCCTTCCGTATACTTTAAATCATCTCTAGATTACTTATAATACCTAATACAATGTAGATGCGATGTAAAATAGTTGTTATACTGCATTGTTTAGGGAATAATGACAAGAAAAAAAAGTCTGTACATGCTCGAACAGCAAGTGCTGGAAGAGCACTTCCGGGTTTTCCCGATTCGCGGTTGGTTGAATTTGCACATGTGGAACTCGCGGATAAGGAGGGCCGACTGTATCTACCAATGTGCTTTCTTCCCTTGTTCATCTTCCACAATTCCTCCTCCCTGCCCCCCACTATTGAATCTGGTAATAATATTTCTTGTGTATAGATCATAGTTATTATAGTTTTCTTTTGCTTTTGTGATATTAAACATTTTTAGCAAGCTCATTGCAGAAACTCAACCCACCAATAGATACCTGAATCTGCTGAGGCAGTAAGGGTTGAAACCGTTAACCTTTTCCTCATGCCTTTAGTATATTGTTCAGGCCTCAGCATCGTGATAGATCGGTTGCTGGTGATTGTGAAACTGTTAACACATCACAAAGCATCCTGGGCCATTGCATTCATCTTTTCAATGCTGATAGTCAACTCAGATATTTTTTCACAAATTTTAACAGAGCCGGTCCATCATGTAATATACATAGCAGTTAGGAAGCAGGATAGTGCTTCAAAAATAGTAAAGTATTTGGTGTTATCATGAATTTAATTAAGTAAGTCTGATATTCAGTAAACATGTTTCAGAAAAATTTATATCACTCCGGTACAGTTGGCAATAGTATTTTAAGCTGGTTCTGTGCTGTGCGCTACATGATTTTTCAACTTGTGAAAGACTCATTTATCATTGCAGTGCAGATTACATAGGGCAGTTACACAGGCCAGTGTAGTGAACAGATAGCTGAGGCTCTCCTTCAGAATAAGGTTACAGGGAAGAGCCTTTTGCCCACACTGCACAAAGACGTAATCCACAACCAATAAATCTTTATGTAGTCATTTAGCTGACAACTACTGTGGGTCATTGTTTTGCCAACAATCTGTAACTCATCAGTCAAGAAATTCCTCCCAATTATTCATTGCTATATGAATAATAGAGCACACCATTTC
Organism: Mobula hypostoma; assembly: GCF_963921235.1. Classification (NCBI taxonomy): domain Eukaryota; kingdom Metazoa; phylum Chordata; class Chondrichthyes; order Myliobatiformes; family Myliobatidae; genus Mobula; species Mobula hypostoma. The sequence goes on along the minus strand of NC_086115.1, from coordinate 46,933,704 downwards.
AAAATCAGCAGCATCATTAAATATAAGGTGGGGATCTCATAACCTTCATTACAGACTGTAGATGAAGGTACATTTATATCTTACAGGAAGTAATTTCAAATATAGTTTGCTGGATGATTTTTGAAATATACTGTGTCAGTTACATGGAATTATAGAATGGTTGCAGCGAAGGAGAATATTCAGCCCAACATATCTATGCTGGCTCCTCACTAGAATAAGTCTCTAGTTCCACCAACCATCTTTTCCCCATAGCCATGCAAATTTTTCTCCACTGCTTTTTATTTTCTTCCCCCCTTGGCAGCTGCAATGAAACCTACCCCCACCTGTAGGAAGTGCATTCAAACTCTAACCACACGCTGCATAAAAGATTTTTCCTCAAGTTTTTCTTTGCTGTCTTCCTCTTTTAATCTTGATTACTATTCATTGACTCAAAGGTACAGGTTCACACTGGTTACTCACATAGGGAACACACACAAAATGCTGGCGGAACTCAACAGGTCAGGCACCCTCTGTGGAGAGGAATAAACCATAGATGTTTTAGGCCCCTTTTTTATAAGCATCCGTTAGTCTCGTGAGACCATGGATTTGTGCCTTGGAAGGTTTCCAGGGCGCAGGCCTGGGCAAGGTTGTATGGAAGACTGGCAGTTGTCCATGCTGCAAGCCTCCCCTCTCCATGCCACCGATGTTGTCCAAGGGAAGGGCACTAGGGCTGATACAACTTGGCACCGGTGTTGTCACAGGTCAATGTGTGGTTAAGTACCTTGCTCAAGAACACAACATGCTGCCTCAGCTGAGGCTCGAACTAGCGACCTTCAGATCACTATACCGATGCTTTAACCACTTGGCCGCGCGCCAACACTAGGCCCTTTATTAGGACTGGAAAGGAAGAGGGAAGAAGCCAGAATAAGAATGTGGGGGAAGGGGAAGGAGTACAAGTTGGCAGGTGATAGGTGAGGGGGATGGAGATGGACGGGGGAAGGGGGACAAAGTGAGAAGGTGGAAAAGGTAAATGGCTGAAGAAGGAACCTGATAGAAAGGGAAGGAGGGGGAAACCAGATGGAGGTGATAGTTAGGTGAGGAGAAGAGCATTGGTAAGATGGGAGCTGGAATTGGGAATGGAAAAAGAGAGGTGGGCAGGGGAAGAGCGATAGGTTATTTGGCTTGCTTGGTAGTTATTATGGTTTATTTATTTTATATAACTTTAAGTATTTGTAGATATTGTAAGCACTGTGATTATGAAAAAATATTGCAAATAAACATGTGATTGTTAGATCAGTGACTAAATGTCAGAGCATTCATTCCACATTTCAGACTTATCCTCCCTCTGATGTTTCCCATTTGTCAACTCAAGGAAGACTTAGTGGTCTAACTCAAACCTTAACACATGTGACTCACTTGATCTGTGGACTTCCTGACCATTCGAGATAAGAATGAACAAAGTGCTTGTGCTTCACTACACTAAAACAAATTTTTGAGTTTTTTTTGGAAAGGTAGAGACAATATTGAATTTTGCATCCTTACTTACACGCCAATGTATTGTTTTAGTGGTACATTGATAGGTCATAATATTGTATTTAAATTTGCAAAATTGCTAAGGAAAGCGAAATCAAAATGTTACCTTCAGTCAACAAGCCAATATTCTATTTTAGTTCAAAAGATATTATCTCAATGTGTTTTTGTAGATGAAGAATAAGCTTGCCAACTGACTTTGAAATACAGTGCTTCTGTGAAGATCTTTCCTTTAAGTCCCACTGTAGCGAAGGTTAATATTGATAATTCCTGTAATAATAGTTTTTTTTTTCATTTATTATACAAAGGGATGTCCTGAACCATTTTACAAGGAATCCTGATTCATTTCTTTACTTGTCCATATCAAGACTTGGCTTTTCATACTTTGCTACGTTGAAGAAAACTTTAATTTGACTAGAAAATATAGATTTGTAAAGATGAAGATGGGCTTCCACTCAGTGAGTCATTGTTCAGTTTAGATGCTTACTACAATTTCTTGATGTCCTTTTTGCAAGCTGTCCTCAATAGAAGTCATTTCAGTCTAGGTGTGGAAAGGGTAGCTTTTAACTAATGGAACCAAATATCCTTGAGAAATAGGGAGAGATGTTTCATCCCTCCCTCCAGTCCCCCAAGGAAATCTGAAACCTCAGCTGTTACAATCTTACCCCCATTCCTGATTGGGGTGATGGTGATGTTCTGATAGACTAAAGCAAAAGCTGGATCCAGAGAAGTGCCTTCTCAGCAAGTTGGGGAAGTTACATTACCTCCTGTTTAAACGTTATAAAAAGTCAGCCACCAGCAATTAAATGGAATTTGGAGTGATAAACTACCACTGGGCTCTTATTCAAAGCAGATGACTTTTGAAAAGGAACCTAATTAAAATCAGGACCATAACATTTTGTAAGCTGGCATTATCTAAATGATCAACATAATTTTGAAACAGAAAGGGACATTATTTTCTTAATTCACTTACTTAGTGTGAATGTGATTCATAAGACCACCTTTCATTGTCCAAGTTTAACTGGTCTTCAGACGACCCTGATGAGCTGCTCACATGTACTGTTTTGTCTGACTATGCTATAGCAATGCTGTCCAGTAGTACTGAAGGAATACTGATTATATTTCCATGCCAATATGATACATGATTTGGAGAGAAGTGTGCAGATGTTGATGTGGCAGTGTGCCAGCTCTTGGTTTTGGGAGGCCACTCTAGTGGTACTCTTAGATGGTAACTATCTGGCTTTGAATGAAGTTTTGGATGTGGAAGTGCAGCGCTATCTCATGGGCTGCTTTAGCCTGGATGTTGTGAAGCTTCTTCAGTGATGTGCATTCAGATAAGTGAAAAGAATTTCATCATGTTCCTCACTTGCATCTGATAGATGGTGGAAGGGTACTTGGGGAAACTGGAGGGGAGATATTTGCCACTCAGTAACCAGACTTTGACATTGTCTTAGTATAGCAACAAGAACTTGTATAGCTTATGCAGTTAAGTTTTTGATCAATGGTAACACACAAAAAAGAATTGGTAAGATATCCAGTGATGATAACGGACCAGCTTTCTGAATTTGCTGCTTGTTGGCTATGTTCCTTCCCAATATGATTGCAGAATGTGCCCTTGCAGACTTTGATGAACTCCTGATAAACCAGGTAACTGGTGAAGGCCACACAACATTGGTTCCATCAAGTCATTTGAGATAGCATGTAAAAAAAACCCTTACCTCATTGATGACAGAACCTTGAAGACTTCCTTTTCTGTCTTTCTCATATCATTTATTGATATTTGTTACTTGTGTATATTGTTTATAATCCAGAGACAAGTGGAATGAATTGTAGCATTTGGATATTTTAAGAATTCACTCTGCATTAGAACTGGAGCTTGTACTTGACAACTTTCTGATTTTGGTTTATTTAGTCGTTTTTACTCTGAAGAAAATCCGATGCAAGCAGCATGTAGCTTGTATTGTTAAGAGTGGTGTAAACATAATGAATATAAGAGGGGTGATTGTTATGCTCGTGGCCTAAGGTAGAAGGAATCAATTTTAGAAAACCTAGCACATTTATTTTTCAACATAGTCCCCTCCTACATTTACACACTTAGTCCAGTGGTCATGGAGCATATGGATCTTGGACCTAGAAAGTGTCCACAGATGGGTGATTGATAAGTTCGTGGCCCAGGGTAGAAGGAGATGAGTTATACAGATTTCGTTAGATGCACATGCAGGTCAACTCTTTGAGTGATTATGCAGAAAGTTTGAAGTTAATAACTCAATTCCTTCTACCTTAGGCCACGAACTTGTCAATCACCCCTGCTGTGGACACTTTCTGAAGGTCCAAGATCCGTGTGATCAACGACCGCTGGACTAAGTGTGTAAATGTAGGAGGGGACTATGTTGAAAAATAAATGTGCTAGGTTTTCTAAAATTGACTCCTTCTACCTTAGGCCACAAACTTATCAATCACCCCTCACAGTACACAAGTGAAGGCTCTTGACACAAAACATCAATGGCCCATTACCCTCTGCAGATCCTGCTTGATTTTACAAGTTTCTTCAGCATTTTCACTGTCACTCTTGATTCAAACATATGCAATCTCTTAAGCCTCCATGAATATGTTTCCAATGTGCTTAAAAATATAATTGAAATATTTTGAGTGTATCAGAAATATTTTTTTACTTTCACACCATTTTTAAGAAAGTAGCTTTAAATGAGCAAGTTCTAAGGCGATACCTGTGTCCTCAAGTTCCTCAAGTAAATAGTTACTGATCAAAGCATGCTTGTGTGTGTCCAACTGGAATGGGGTTGAAGACTGACTACCTCATTGCCTTAAACCTACATGTACAAGGTAGCAACACACATAAAAGTTGCTGGTGAACGCAGCAGGCCAGGCAGCATCTCTAGGAAGAGGTACAGTCAGCGTTTCGGGCCGAGACGTCGACTGTACCTCTTCCTAGAGATGCTGCCTGGCCTGCTGCGTTCACCAGCAACTTTTATGTGTGTGGCTTGAAATTCCAGCATCTGCAGATTTCCTCGTGTTTGCGTGTACAAGGTAGCATTTGATGTTGAAGTACAGAACGTTCATGTTTAACTTCTGTGCCATCTGATCATATTTCCTTACAACACAGGTGATTTTTGTTCGATCAGGTCTATACCGGTTTTCAAAGCAAGCCCATCAATCCCATTTTCCGCTTATTTCCCTGTGACCTATTCTCTCTCACCTGCCCATCAAATTTACCTCTTACCTAATGAGAGATAATTTAAACTAATTAACCCACAAGCTTACAAGTCTTTTGGGAAATGGATGAAAGCTGGAGATCCTGGAGAATCCTATCTGCTCATAGAGAGAATGAACAAACTCCACATATGCAGCACTGGAAATCAGAATTGAATCAGGGTCAGTGGAGCCGTGAGGCAGCAGCACTGTCTACTGCGCTATTAGGCTGGGCTATAGGCTACCTAGTAAGGAGATATTAATGGGCATAATTTTGTTTTATTAAAATGCTTTTACATGCAAAATAATAATTGCTTTCTCAGGTAATTCTCTGAACTCAAAGCAGATCTCAGACTGCAAAATTGCACTTAAGTCTGATGATTAATGGTGAAATAATGTGTAATCTATATCACCAGAGTTCAGTAATTAGTGTTTGTCACGAAGTCAGAATGTTACCAAATGACAAACTGAATCGATTCCAGTGCCTCAAGATCTCATTTGTAACCCAAAAGGTCAATACTTTAGATTATAACACACAAAAATATAATTAATATTTGACTTATTTGGATAAATGTATTTTCAGTGGTTTAAGGCACCAACAAGCATCTGCCTCCAACCTAATGCTATTAACCAAAAGGTAATAAACCAGTAAAAGAAAATTATATCTTCGAAAGATTATATTTGAACCAGCAAAATGAAGAAGCCATAACGTGCAATCTAAAATCAATGAGGTGAGGTGAAATGTGGAACAGGAATAGGAATTTCACTTTCTAATTGTATCAGGTTTCAAAATACAGTACATAGACTTACTGCGTCAGGGTAAGATTTCTGTGTAGTGTGGAGATGGTCTACTTATCATGTAAAAAAAAATCAATAAAAGGAATTGGCGGGTTCTTGTCCCTCCCTTTGTCCCGTCTGCTCATAAATCTCAGTACTGATTGGACTAGAGGAAAGGGAAGTTATTCTGTTGGCAGGAGTATCTTGGGCCTCACCATACTGGTCTGAGTCAATATTTCATCCAAGACAGAATGATCTGCTTACTGTTATAACATGTGACCTCTTCTTCATCAGCACATGGTTTTTCATCATCTATGTCATGTCTGAGATTGTTATATTTATGGTGGTAGAGGAATCGGATCAGGTCAATATGGAAGAAGCAGTGAGTACTTCGACTCGTTGTGTTTTAGCATCCAATAGGTTGGTGAGGAAGAGGTCTAAAAGTTTTATTTCTCATAATTTCACCCTCTATATGCCACAGACTCAGGGTCATAGTTCTAGCTATCAGAATTAAACCAGGTTGGTTTGTGTTGATACAATTGAATTAATGATGCACATCAAAGTCCCTCTGCCAAGGTTTATTTGATGTTCTTAATAAATTGAAGATTTGTTGAGCAAAGAAGTATTAATTTACCAGCTGTGGGAGGATAATAGGTTTTTCTGTAGGTTTCTTGTTAGCGTTTTACCAGATGCCATGAAATTTGAGTTTGAGAGCAATTTCCCATTGTGCTGCTACCTTTAGTGTGTCTATCTTGCTGTTTGTGAACAACAGTTGAAAAGGTGGAGGAAACCAGTAAGTCAGGCAGCATCTGTGGAGGAAAATGCATGTCACCATTTCAGGTTGAGACCTTTCATCTGGACTGAAGATCACCTATAGGAGGAGGTGAGGTGAAGGGTTGGAGAAAGAGCTGGCAAGTGATAGCTGGATATCTCACTGCTGTTGGGAAGTTGGCTAAAGGATAGGATTGCATGAGTATGACTGTTTTCAGTCTATTGTTGATTAGAGTGTGAGACTCTCTCCTAACTTGTATCAATCCCTAGGAGAATCCCCAAATGCAATGTTAGCATCCACTTTGAGAACATTAGAATATAAAAGCAAGAATGGAATGTTAAAGCTTTATAAAGCAGTGGTGAGGTCATATTTGAATTATTGTGAGCAGTTATCGAAGAAAGGATGTGCTGAGACTGGAGTGGGTTCAAAGGAGCTTCACAAAAATGAACTGGGAATGAAAGGCTTATTATAAGTAGAACGTTTGGCTCTGGGCCTGTTCTCACTGAAATTCAGAAGAATGAGGGGAGAATCTCATTGAAACCTATCGGATGTTGACAGGCCTTGATAGAGAAGGTTTGGAGCAGATTTTTCCTATGGTGGGGGAATCTAAAACCAGAGGACACAGCCTCAGAACAGAGGGACGTCCATTTAGAAAGGTGATGAGGAGGAATTTCTTTAATCAGAGCCGGGTGAATAGGTGGAATTCATTGACACAGGTGGCTGTGGAGGCCAAGAAACTGGGTATATTTAAGGCAGAGGTTGATAGATTCTTGATTAGACAGGGCATAAAGGGATATGGGGTGAAGACAGGAGATTGGGGCTCAAAGGGAAATGGATCAGCCAAGATGAGATGGCAGAGCAGACTTGATGGGCCAAATGGCCTAATTCTGCTCCTGTAACTTATGGTCTTAAGTTTAAGAGGAGGGAGTTATAAAGCTGGGCCAGGCTGCAAGCAGTATCACCGTGTCTAATGACTAGGTTAAAGCAAAAAAGTATTTGGTTTAATTTTTACTGTGTTCGAACATAACAGTTTCCAATAAAACTGAATGGTTTGCTAGGTTTAAGAGGACACTTTAGAGCCAAGCAAACTGCTTTGTGCCTCGAGTCATAAATGATATATTAGTGAATCAGTTAAAGTTTTAATAATAGTTCACCAGTTTTTTTGCACCAGTATTGTTAACAATTATTTATTCTAGATTTATTTAATTAAATGAAGATTAAATATCAGAGCCAGATTGGTGGGATTTGTACTCATTATTTCTGGCCCCAGGATATTGGTGCTTCACAATTTAATATGTCACCATTCCTATTTTGTAACCAAAATTCAATTTGAAAATAATTGAATTAAAAGGCTGCAAAAGTTAATTTTTGTATAATTTCTGTTTAGAAATTTTGGAAATTAAAGACTAAATGCAGATAATTTGTTCGCCAGAGAAAGCAGGATCTCCCAGTGGCCACACATTTTAATTCCACATCCCATTCCCATTCTGACATGTCTATCCACGGCCTCCTCTACTGTAAAGATGAAGCCACACTCAGGTTGGAGGAACAACACCTTATATTCCGTCTGGGTAGCCTCCAACCTGATGGCATGAACATCGACTTCTCTAACTTCCGCTAAGGCCCCACCTCTGCTAAGGCCCCACCTCCCCCTCGTACCCCATCTGTTACTTATTTTTATGCACACATTCTTTCTCTCACTCTCCTTTTTCTCCCTCTGTCCCTCTGAATATACCCCTTGCCCATCCTCTGGGTCCCCCCCCACTTGTCTTTCTTCCCGGACCTCCTGTCCCATGATCCTCTCGTATCCCCTTTTGCCTATCACCTGCCCAGCTCTTGGCTCTATCCCTTCCGCTCCTGTCTTCTCCTATCATTTTGGATCTCCCCCTCCCCCTCCAACTTTCAAATCCCTTACTCACTCTTCCTTCAGTTAGTCCTGACGAAGGGTCTCGGCCTGAAACGTCGACTGCACCTCTTCCTAGAGATGCTGCCTGGCCTGCTGCATTCACCAGCAACTTTGATGTGTGATGCAGATAATTTCCTTAGTTTATGCTTGTGGGACAGATACTGTGTTTCCTTGCTGTGTTGCAGTTGAATTTAAGAAACTGTGTTCTTTGTTTACAAAGAATTCATATCTTTGCTTGTATTCTACATCTGTGTCTGGAAACTGGATTCGATGGCAGATGTCTTTTTTTATGCTCAGGTCACATAAATGCCATGAATACATAAATCCACCATTGAGGACATATTCAAAATTCAGTCCCTCAAGAAAATGGCATCCACATTAAGGACCTTCACCATCCGGGACATGCCATCTTCTCATTCCTACCATCAGGGAGCAGATACAGGAGCTTGAAGAGCCCCCACTCAACATTTTAGGAACAACCTCTTTCCCCTGTGACGTCAGATTTCTGAATGGTCCACGAACACTACCTCGCTCTTCCTCTTTTGCACTATTTATCATTTATTGTAACTTACAGTACATGGCTATGTTTGAACTGTACTGGTGCCATAAAACAACAAATTTCACGATTAGTATCAGTGATTATAAACCCGATCGGATTCTGAAATAAAGTTAACCTGGTGGTACCCCAGTTAACCCCAGCGATCATTTCCAGGTGAAGCAGTGTCCATCAGGGAATTGGACCAGTGTTCTATACTGTGTGTCTATGCAGGATTCACATTATCCCTGCGATGGTCTCTTGCCAGATGTCATTGTCCTTGCATTTCCTGTTTGTAGCCCTTGCTGCTGTCAATGGAGCTTTTGGGTGTAATCTGCCACTGATGCAGACCAGTCCCAGTACAACAAGGAGTACATTCCGCTACTTCCCCCCCTTTTTTTTGTTATTTTTGACAGTTACTTCACCAACACTAGAAACTTGACTGAGCAGGTTCAGGACTGAGAGAAAGTTGTTCAGACACTGCCCACAGTCCACACAGTGGCTTTGCAGCCTTCAGAGTTTCTCTGGCATTTGATTGCTGAAATCCTCATGAGTACATGATATGCCCCCTAGCAGCAATCATTACTGGAGGTGCCATGATTAGCAGTGCCTGGCCTCACAAAGTATCAGGGACCTTGAGGCAGGAGGGAAGGACATGACCAGCTGTGAATAGCATCCTCCAACGTTGTGGGAAGGCCATACTCTCATGCCTGACTCCTCACTCTCTCAAGGTTAAGGTCACATTGAAAAATCAGCTTTTTTCACCAAAGGTGACCTATGAGCATGTGTCACAGATCTGTGCCACATCTCTCATTTGATGCTCAATGCATGATCAGTTAACCAGCCATTGCATTCATAAAAAGATGATTTCATCTACTTCAATTTTAAAGACACAGCATTGACATCGTGGGCACTGGGACTTGCCCATATCACTGATAACCCATGAGGTTAGGTTGCCATTGTCTGTATTCATGTCCCAACAGGGTTCCCATCAATGACACATGCTTTTCCCTGAGGTGAAAGAGTTCTACTCCCTAAAGGTACAGGTGGCTATGGGTCATCAGAAGATTTTCCTGACTCTGATTAAATCTGTCTAGGAAGCGTGCATGATGTCTTTACTCCCAATGAGGATCAGCTGCCATATATTTCCCATGGTCTGCACTTTCTAGAGGGATGGAACACTATCGTAGGAAAGCAGCATCCATCATCAGAGATTCTCCGCCACCCAGGCAATGCTCCCCTCTCACTGCTGCCATTAGGTAGAAAGTACAAGAGCCTCAGGACTTGTACCACTAGGTTCAAGAACAGTTTCTAACCATCAAACTTGAATAAAAGGGGATAACTACACTTAACTTTAGTAAAATATTCCCATAACAAATTATCTCACTTTCAAGGTCTCATTATCTCATGTTCTCATTATTTATTGCTATTTATGTACATTTGCAATTGCACAGTTTGTTGTCTTATGCACACTGGTTGATCTTTCATTGGTCTTGTAATAGTTACTATTCTATAGATTGCTGAGTATGCCCACAAGAAAATGAAACTCAGGGTTGTATATGGTAACGTGTGAGGTGAGGTGAGGACATCCGCTGGTCAGAGTTGACCATGGATATTGCATCCCAGCTGTCTACATACGCCAGCCTGTGCAGTCTGATATGTAGAGCAAGCTGTTGCCCATGTAGCAAACTCCCCCTCTCCACATATCTGATGAACCCAAAGGAAGGGCAGTTTGTTCCTTTGAGACAGTTTGTTACCAGCAGCATCGCAAGAGTTGCCCGTCAGCATTGAACTCAGTGTAGGACTGTCTTAGGGACTCTAGCCAGAATTTTCCCTCGGCGCTTACTCCTGGAGGTTTGAGATCAGAGTTTCCTTCTCCTCGATGAGCTGCCAACCATGGCTGACGAGTTGCATCTGCCTGAAACATATATGTAATTTGATAATAACATTTTCTTTGAACTTTGAACTTTAGAGATAGGGACTACACTGGCTCCTGATATCAATTCCCAGTCATTGTACCGGCATCACTGGGGTGATTGTTATTAGTCATCTGAAAGTGAAATCCCATTTGCCAAGACAATGTACTTCCACTCATTCTCATATATATTTTCTATGGCAGAGCAAAATGTATCACATTGAGATAAAGTCAATCATTCCCTCATATTGAGAACACTGGCAATTGACATCCCCACAGCCTGAAGACTGCTGGCTTCCTGGATAAATGCGTTCTTGTTCTGTGACACTTGTGAAATCTGTTCAAAAATTAATTTAAGGTCTTTATAACAATATAGCAAAGGAGCAGGATTGGAAATGTTTTTCTCAAGGTTGGAAGGAGCTGGATTATTTTGATTGAATCCAAAGTGATATGGCAAGCAATTTATTGGTGAATAGTTGATCGGTTACGTTATTGATGACTCTTCTCATCACTTTACCGATGATTGTGAGGAGGGTTAATGTGACAGTGATTAGTTAGTTTAGATTTATGCTGCAATTTGTGGATAAGGCACGCCAAAGTAGTTTTTCAAAGAGCTGAGTAGAGGTACATGCCATCATTACAATGGATTAACTTGGCTAGAAGGTAATTACTTTTGATGCACAGCTCGAGGACTGTAGATGAGATATTGTTGGCTCCTGTAGGTTTGCTGTGCATTCCACCAGCTCAGAATCAGGTTTATTATCACTGCAGATATCCCACCTCTCCCGGAAGTTCCGGGAGTCTCCCGCATATCGATAGTGGTTCCCTGATGCCCGGAAATTATATACAATATCCCGGAAATAGATTTTTTTGAGAGGGAGAGCGAGTATCCTGATTGGTCTCTCTTTGTGCTAAAAGTGGTCCCCAACCATCGGGCCACGAGGAAACAATATGATTTGGCGATATGAAATGATATGAGTCAGCTGCACATTTCATCATTCCCTGTCACGCACTGTTGAATTTTAACGCATGTGACGTTATCAGTGACCCAAGACGTGCAAAGGAATGGGTCCGTGACCCATTTGTGAATGTCCCCGGTGAATCATCCATGTCAGCGCGGGAAAAAGATCAACTCCTCGAGCTTACAAATGACGGTGGGCTGAAAAGTATGTTTGACATAACATCTCTGCCGGCATTCTGGATCAAAGTCAAGGCTGAATATCCCGAGGTAGCCACGAAAGCACTGAAAACGTTGCTTCCATTTCCAACATATTTCTGCGAAGCGGAGTTTTCTGCAATGAATGCAACGAAAACTAAATTGCGGAATAGACTGGACATAAGGAACCCCCTTCGAGTATCGCTGTCTCCCATCACCCCTCGATGGCACTGTCTTGTTGCAGAAAAACAAGCCCAGGGCTCCCACTGATTCAGCGATATTGATGTGTTGCAATGATTTTATATGTTCATACGAGGAAAATATGCGCTGTGTGTTTAACATCCAAACATTACTTAAAATGTTATGATGCTATTGACTTGTAAATAACTTAAAATTAAGTGGTCCCCATCCTTCGGGCCGCGAAGAATACAGCGGTGGCCGGAACGCACCCAGCACATCTTTAAGGAAAAAACCGAAATAAACAAGCTAATTAATTAGGTGCCGCCCAGCACTTAAATGTCAGCTCAGTTTAGAGGTGATTGCCGATTGCGTCGTCTCTGATCTGGGCCTACATTTACGTACCGGGCGGCACCTAATCAATTAGCTTGTTTATTTCGGCTTTTTTCTTAAAGATGTGCTGGGTGTGTTCTGGCTACCGCTGTACCGTTGCATTCTTCGCAGCCCGGAGGTTGGGGACCACTGTTATAATTGACTTATCACTACATTCATGCAAGGAAGATATGCGCTGTGTGTTTAATATTAAATTTGTTAGATAAGCCCCTTTAGAAATGAAATTGAGTGTATTAGCCACTTACAAGTGACTTATCACCTATATTCTGGTCGCGTTTAACACCCCCCCTCCCCTGGGTCGGCCGGTCCGCAAGAATATTGTCAATATTAAACTGGTCCGCAGTGCAAAAAAGGTTGGCGACCCCTGATTTAAACTAGCTGGCTAGCTGCCAAGAGCTACGTTATTGATGTCCTGCGTGATGAGGCCAAACTCCCTCTAGACTTGCTTAAAGTTGTAATAGAATAAGCATGATAATATAATATAAATACATATTTTAACATCACATTTGCTGCATATACCCAACTTGGTTTACAGATTAGACAAAATCACTAAACAAAGTATTACATGCACCCTTGGAGGACGACGGGGGGGGGCGGGGGGTGGAATATGGGGTTGCGGGGGGCAGGGTTGCTACTACCCTGAAATGGTGGGACTACCTCCCTGAAATGAGTTTTTGCAGGGTGGGATGTCTGTCACTGATATATGCCATGAAATGTGTTGTTTTGTGGCAGCAGTACAGTGCAATATGTAAAAAAATTACAAGTTACAATAAGAAATATTTTTCTAAAATAAGTGATGTAAGACAAGATAGTGAGATAGTGTTCCTCAGCTTCAGGGCACCACATGGCAGTCACATGTGACTAGCTTGTATAAAGTGGACTTAAACATGAACTTGACTTCATCCAGTTAGTGTTGGACATGCAATACAGAGACAACACTACTGTTGTCAAACAACAGCCTGGTCATTGTGTACAGAAAAGGTGTGATTGCTGTGGAAAAGGTACAGAGGTTGTTTTCTTTCATGTAGAGGAGAGTCAGAGAGATTTAAATTGAGATGCATGAAATTACAATGGACTAAGTAGAGCAGGACCTGTTCCCCTAGCAGGAAGGTGGGGAAAAAAACAAGGGACCGCAAGTTAAAGTCATTGGTAGGAGGACAGGAGGAAAAATATTTGCACACATTGACTCACAGAGACTTAGAATTTACTGCCTGAAAGAATGGCACAAAGTGAAACTTACTGCATTTAAAATGTGCCTGGGTGTGTATGTGAACAGCTGTGGCCTGCTGTGTGCAGGTTAAGTGCTGGAAGATAGGAATAGATAGGAAGGTTTCTTTGACTGCACAAGCACAATGGTGTAATAACCTTCTCTGTATGTAATTTTTTTTAATGATTTTGTGAAGTGCAAGTTGCTTTGTTCCAATGAATAATCTTAGTTCCTTATGTTTAAAGATCAGTTTGTGATCAGCTAAATGCTGAGGGAGAAAATTAGCTACAGAATCTTATTTTCACAAGTATTACAGTGTAATTTCTTGGTCGTGACATGTTTTATTTCCGTGTGTTTCTTTTTCCATAACTTCTATTGCAAAAGTATAATATAGCTTTAATATGGAAACTAGATTGAGCTGCTAAACCGGATTGCATTTGGATGAATGGAAATGAAGGCCATCAGGTTTCTTGATGTAGTTAGTGTCCCTCCAAAGTCTGAATGGACCAGATCATGGCTCCAGTGATTCTCTTGTCACTGGCACACCCAGAATGAAGACATACTCTTTGGTTCCCAGATGTTCACGAACACGTAAGTAAATGGCAAGATCCCAGACATTGTCAGTGCCTTGCAGAGAATAATATTGTCACAACAGCTGGCCAAACAACCCTGCCCAGGATGCAGCTGAAAAGACTTTGAGAATCAGCAAAGCCACTTCCGCAGCCTAGCCAGCTGTGAAAGCTCTCAAGGAATCAAATGCATGTACAGAAACATTAGAAAAACTCTTAAAATCATTTAAACAATTACAATAATATTAAAAATATTGATTTTTTTTAAAAGGTTAAATCACTTAAAATATTAAAGTAATTATTATTAATTCTACAAATGTGTCTTACTTTCTACCTAACCACCATTCAACGAACTCACTGGTCACCAGGTCATATCTGGGCATAAGTAAGAAAGACTAATTCCCTTCTGGGCGATTTAACATGTCCATACTCTGCTGCTGAGCTCCGTGTGGAGTCCAACGTTGAAGCACAGTCAACAGATTGATAGGAATCCTGAACTAGCCCCATTTACTTGCATTTGGCCTGTTTTCACTCCTGTTCGCCTCAGGTCATTGGGATAGATCACCTGACTTGCCATTCAATGATCACTTTTCTTGTAGCATGACCATGATGCTCTTTCCAATGCAGCCAAGCTGCTGCTAGAGTCTGACTGTTCATCCCACCAGTGAAACCTGCACTGTGCTGGGCTCATGGGCGTTTGCAGGAAGTCATGTGACCAGCTTTTCTACATGGCAGCCTTGAATGCACCCACTCCCAAAGACTGGTCATTGTATTTTGCACAATTTGACTTCCTGATTTGGGACTTAGTTACAAAGACCAATAAAGCTCAAACATTTGGATGTCCTGAATTCCATTTAAAAATTTTGTTAAACTGATAAAATTGAACTATTTAAGCAGAGTTTGATTTACAATCTATTTCCTGTTATTCAGCTGACTGAAGCAGAGTACCCAAAATTGGAAACTGAACTAGACGAATAGGTAAAAATATGTGGTCCTCTATATCTGGGATAGACATCTGGAATAGAGGACTTCTATTTTTCACAACAATGTATGTTATAAATTGATAGAACTACTTTCTGGTTCTGTTGTAAATGAACATAATGATGGAGAGAATTGTTTGTTATGTTAATTATGATGACTATATCTAGATACTACTTTTGAATTTTTTTATGATCATTGTCTGGTTAAACATGTTGACCTAGAAGTCGGATTGTGTTTAACTTAAGGCTCACTCTAAGGAGCAACTCAACTGCAATGTTTGGATGGCCTGATTAGCGCTGTATTAGCGGATTGCAGATACCATTGGCTAAAGGGGCTAACTGTGCAGGGTCAGGAATTTGGACTCTAGCAACACTGATATATCTTGTATGGATCATTGACCAAGAGCAGGTCAGTCTTTAAACATTATAATAGTCTGCCATCCTTAATTTTATCAGTACTGTTTTAAGTGGAGGTGGAGCACCCGGAGGAAACCCACATGGTCACAGAGAGAACGTACAAACTCCACACAGGGAGAGTGTATCAACTCACCACAGGCAGCAGTGTGAATCGAACACCCTTGGCCTGTACTGTAAAACTTTGTGCTGACCACTACGCTATCGTATGTTGTACACACTGCTCATACAAATCAATTTGTTACACTGCATTGAGGTAGCACAAGGTAGAACAATAACACTGCAGAATGAAGTGTAACAGCAGCAGAGAAGTGCAGTGCAGGTAAACGATAAGGTACAAGATCAAAGCGAGGTAGCTGTGGGGTTGAGAGCCCAATTTATTGTACTAGGGAATTATTTAATGGTCTTATAAGCACAGGGTCAAAGCTGTTCATGGTACATGCTTTCAGGCTTTTGAATCTTCTGCCCGATGGAAGAGAGGTAAAGAGAAAATGTCCAGGATGGGTGGGATCTTTGATTATGTGGGCTGCTTTACAGATGCAACGAGAAGTATAGACAGAATCCATGGAGGAGAGGTTGGTTTCTGTGATGTGCTGAGCTGCATCTATAGATTGCAAATAGAAGTTTTGTTTCTATTACCTTGACTGCTGGTGCTGCTTAATGGTAGATTAATGGCAACTGGAACAACGTTCACACCGTATTGGAGCTGCCTATAAGCAATCAGACTGCAGGGATGCTTCCACCAGAACTGCCTAACCCAAGTGACTTTCCTGCAGACAGTACATGACCAGAGCAGGGATGTGAGCTCTGGCAGAGGTGCAGATTCTGTAACCGATCCTACTGCTGTCTCAGTTTCCCTCGTTCTGCTGACTCTCTACCCCCACCCCACAGTGGCCTTCCATCACTTCCCCTGGTGCAGTGGCCAGCCCTCCACCTCCTGCGTCTGCCGTTAACATTCCCACTCCTCTCGCCTCCATCATTCTCTCACTGTTGTCTCCTTTCCTGCTGCAGCCACCTGTAATTCACCTTCCATTCTTGCCGTTGCCACTGCAACCTTCGCCTTGTGTCTCCCAGTTTCTAATTTCTTCTTTTAATAACTCACAATCGGAGCCAGATGCAATACATAACAGATTTGTTGATTGGCTCTGAGCAGGGTGGTGTAAGTTTGAAGACTGCTGGTAGTTTGAGTTTAGAGGGGACCAGTGCCTGGCTTAGAGGGAGGTATCTGTTGGGGCTCAAGAGCTGCTCTAGAAATATCCAGCTTCCATCCAGTGCAGGTCAGGCATTGGATCTGGCAGACTGGTTTGCCCTGACCACATGCGGATAGATTGTTCTTCCTAAACTTCACGAAGCACAACAGCTGAAAGCAGGCATGAAATGAGGAAATCAAGGAGGTCTGCCACATTACAGGCTTTACCAAAGAAAGTGCAGGAGCACAATCCAGAGGCTCAGTGACATCCAGTTACAGGTTCAGGAAAATGTTTGGGAAGGTGGCCAATAAAATACTTTTGAGGTATTCTCCCTTAGAGAATCAGAGTGGACGGCTATGTGCGGAACCAAAAAAGATGGAGGAGATTTTGAACCATTTCTTTTCTTCGGTATTCACTAAGGAGAAGGATATTGAATTGTGTAAGGTAAAGGAAACAAGTAGGGTAGTTATGGAAAGTATGACAATTAAAGAAGAGGAAGAACTGGCACTTTTAAGAAATATAAAAGTGGATAAGTCTCCGGGTCCAGACAAGATATTCCCTAGGACTTTGAGGGAAGTTAGTGTAGAAATAGCAGGGGCTCTGACAGAAATATTTAAAATGTCATTAGAAACGGGAATGGTGCCGGAGGATGGGCATATTGCTCATGTGGTTCCATTGTTTAAAAAGGGTTCTAAGAGTAAACCTGGCAATTATCGGCCTGTGAGTTTGACGTCAGTGGTGGGTAAATTGATGGAAAGTATTCTTAGAGATGGTATATATAATTTTCTGGATAGACAGGGTCTGATTAGGAACAGTCAACATGGATTTGTGCATGAAAGGTCATGTTTGACGAATCTCATTGAATTTTTTGAAGAGGTTACTAAGAAAGTTGATGAGGGTAAAACAGTGGATGTTGTCTAAATGGACTTCAGTAAGGCCTTTGACAAGGTTCCACATGGAAGGTTAGTTAGGAAGGTTCAATCGTTAGGCACTAATATGGAAGTAGTAAAATGGATTCAGCAGTGGCTAGATGGGAGACGCCAGAGAGTAGTGGTGGATAACTGTGTGTCAGATTGGAGGATGGTGTGTAGCGGTGTACCTCAGGGATCTGTACTTGGTCCAATGTTGTTTGTAATATATATTAATGATCTGGATGATGGGGTGGTAAACTGGATTAGTAAGTATGCAGATGATACTAAGATAGGTGGTGTTGTGGATGATGAGGTAGGTTTTCAAAACTTGCAGAGAGATTTAGGACAGTTAGAAGAGTGGGCTGAAAGATGGCAGATGGAGTTTAATGCTGAAAAATGTGACGTGCTACATTTTGGTAGAACTAATCAAAATAGGACATACATGGTAACTGGTAGGGCATTAAAGAATGCTTTAGAACAGAGGGATCTAGGAATAATGGTGCATAGTTCCCTGAAGATGGAATCTCATGTGGATAGGGTGGTGAAGGAAGCTTTTGGTATGCTGGCCTTTATTACTCAGAGCATTGAGTATAGGAGTTGGGATGTAATGTTGAATTTGTATAAGGCATTGGTAAGGCCAAATCTGGAGTATTGTGTACAGTTCTGGTCACTGAGTTATAGGAAAGATGTCAATAAAATTGAGAGAGTACAGAGGAGGTTTACTAAAATGTTGCCTGGGTTTCATCTCCTAAGTTACAGAGAAAGGTTGAACAAGTTGGGTCTTTATTCTTTGGAGCATAGAAGGTTGAGGGGGGACTTGATAGAGGTGTTTAAAATTATGAGGGGGATTGATAGAGTTGACGTGGTTAGACTCTTTCCATTGAGCGTGGGGAAGATTCAAACAAGAGGACATGGGTTGAGAATTAGAGGACAAAAGTTTAGGGGTAACATGAGGGGGAACTTCTTTACTCAGAGAGTGGTAGCTGTGTGGAACGAGCTTCCAGCAGAAGTGGTTGAGGCAGGTTCTATGTTGTCGTTTAAAGTTAAATTGGATAGTCATATGGACAGGAAAGAAATGGAGGGTTATGGGCTGAGTGCAGGTCGGTGGGACTAGGATAGGGTAAGATTTCGGCACGGACTAGAAGGGCCAAGATGGCCTGTTTCCATGCTGTAATTGTTTTATGGTTATATATGGTTATATGTTCACCATCATAAGCTTATAAAAAAAACTAGTTGTTAATTTGCACATAAACATCAGTGAGAAAATGCCTGGAGACGAGTTCCAGGGAAGGAAGCCTGGAGTAATGTGATCTGCACCAGATGGAAAAATGGGCTGAAAAATGGCAGATGGAATTCAGTGCAGACAAGTGTGAGGTGTTGCACTTTGGGAGGATCAAACAGGATAGGTCTTATACAGTGAGCAGTAGGGCACTGAAGAGTGCAATAGAACAAAGGGATTTGGGAATACAGGTCCATAGTTCATTGAAAGTAGCATCACAGGTGGATAGGGCCATAAAGAAAGCTCTTGGAACACTGGCCTTCATAGATTAAAGTACTGAGTACAGGATTTGGAATGCTGGTGAGGCCTAATTTGGAGTATAGTGTGCAGTTTTGGTCACCTACCTACAGGAAAGATGTCAATAAGATTGAGAAAGTACAGTGAAAATTTACAAGGATGTTGCCGGAACTGGAGGACCTGAGTTATAAGGAAAGATTGAATAGGTGAGAACTTTATTCCCTAGAACATAGAAGACTGAAGGGAGATTTGATAAAGGTGAAGGTATACAAAACTATAAGGGGTTTATTTAGGGTAAATGCAAGCAGGCATTTTCCATTGAGGTAGGGTGACACTACTACTGGAGATCATAGTTTAAGAGTGAAAGGTGAAAAGTTTAAGGGGAACCTGAGCGGAAACTTCTTCACTTGGAAGATGATGAGAGTGTGGAATGAGTTGTCAGAGCAAGTGAAGGATGTGATTTCAATTTCAATGTTTAAGAGAAGTTTGGATGGGTACATGGATGGAAGAGGTATAGATGGCTGTGGTCGAAGTGTAGTTTAATGGGATTAGCCAGTTTAAATGTTTCATCACAGACTAGATGGGCCAAAGGGCCTGCTTTGGTGACGTTATTCTCTATGATTCTATGACTAAGAATGTCAAACTGAATTTAAATGCATGACTCCTTCAAGCGGGGTTCAAACTCAAAAGCAGCCTAACCTACAGGCAGAAAGTTTCTTAATCTGCTTGCCTGCTTCACACAGAGAGCATATACAGCTCCTGACATAGGCACTGTAAAAATAGCCTGGAGCCAGAAGACCTTTGTGGTCAGTCAAAACAGAATCGAACACAATCCATCAGAAATTTAGTAATGATTTGCAGAAAATCAGATCGTAGTGCTCTACTACTAATTTATTTTTGGGGAAATGATGCAATGGTAATTAAATCACAAACAAAAGAAAATCTGCAGATGCTGGGAATTCAAGCAACACGCACAAAATGCTTGAAGAACTCAGCAAGCCAGGCAACATCTATGGACCCTGCTGAAAGGTCTTGGCCCGAAATATCGACTGTACTGTTTTCCATGGATGCTGCCTGATCCGCTGAGTTCCTTCTGCATTTTGTGTGTGTTGCAATGGTAGTTGAGTTATTTTGCATTTCTAACAAGACATCATACCTGACTTTTTTTTTGAACAAAGATTAGTGTCCCTTTAAGGAAAATCCAGTGAATTATTTGCTTCACAGTGAGTTTGTGATTAGGTCACATGGCTAAGAGGAAACCAGCAGGAAGTTTATTTTAAGAAGGATGTACTGTTAAAAGTGCAGCATCATGAAACAAATTGCTTAAAGGTAAATGAGAATTTTTTGCTTCGCAATTTGTCATGTTTTATTAAAGTCTTACTGCAGCATGCCTTAAGGTGCAAAGTAAACTCATCACAGAAAGTTGCTGTTGACATTATATTTGAGAGACTGCTAAAACTATAAACCTGCTTACCGCAGCTTTGTCATCACGAGGTTTTCCCAGTTGATGTTTCCTCATACGGCTACTGTGCACTGTTGATACTTTACCAGAGGCAAGGACTTAACACAAGCAGTGTTACTGCAGGATCAGGCAATGCTATGATCGGAACAATTCTTGGAAAACCAAGATCATATGAGGAAACACAATCTCTGTACTCGGTTATAATCAATACAGTTTAGCTCTGCCCTGACCACTTTGATCACTTTGCACCAAAATGGTCTTCATTTTTTTTTGTTCTAATTGTGTTCTTTCTTGTAAAAGATATATATAATTTACCTCTTTCTTGTGGATGATGCTTAGGTGATGCTATGTGTCTGTGATGCTGTTGCAAGTAAGTTTTTCATTGTATCTGTGCATAATACTTCTGGATATGACAATCAACTTGGGTTTGACTTTAATGCCATACTAATGAATACCTGCTATGTCGGTGTGGGTGAGGGCAAGTTCAATGTCATGGCTGCACATCGAGCTTAGCTCGCCAAAAAATGTTTCTGACTGTGGAAAAATTTTGGGCATGGTGTGTTACTACACTTCTACAATTTCAGTTATTTTGAATGATATGTCATTTAGTTACATAGTGTGGGGATTTGGCTTAAAACAAAGATACTGTATTAGTTGATGCAGTTTATTGTGTATATTTAATGTACTTGTTGGGTTTCACAATCTTTCACACCAAAAATACGATTCTTCACTTCTTTGTTTTTTCAGCCATGATATTAGATTAGATTATGAGGACACGCAGTCCTCGTTTATTGTCATTTAGTAATGCATGCATTAAGAAATGATACAATGTTCCTCAAGTATGATATCACAGAAACACAAGACAGACCAAGACTAAAAATCTGACAAAAACCACATAATTATAACATATAGTTACAACAGTGCAAAGCAATTACCATAATTTGATAAAGAACAGACCATGGACATGGTAAAAAAATGTCTCAAAGTCTCGAAAGTTCCATCATCTCATGCAAATGGTAGAAGGAAGAAAACTCTCCCTGCCATGAACCTCCAGCGCCGCAAACTTGCCGATGCAGCACCCTGGAAGAACCCAACCACAGCTGACTCTTGAGTCCGTCTGAAAACTTTGAGCCTCCGACCATCCCCCCAACACTGAGCACCATCTCTGCCGAGCGCTTTGACTCTGGCCACCAAGCAACAGGCAAAGCCGAGGATTCGGGGCCTTCCCCTGTGGAGATTCTCGATCGCACAGTAGCAGCAGCAGCGAAGCGGGCATTTCAGAAGTTTCTCCAGATGTTCCTCCGTGCTTCTCATGTCTGTCTCCATCAAATCAGGATTGAGCACGGCACCCTACTTGACAAACACAGATATCATTCGCAAGAGAGGCCGCGCACCTCTGGATATGACTGAATGCTAGAACAGTCTGCAAAGATGAAAGGGATCAATTATCAACTCCCTCACTATTAAATATTGCTTTTACTTGCCCTCATGTTGTAATTATTTAGTCTTTCATTCTGTTCCTCTGCCACTGGCTCTGCCTAACCTCTCCAGAGCCTCATAAAGTCTTAATAAGGCTCCTTACCTTTGGATGCAAGTGAGATTGACATGTCTTCTTTACGTTGACCTGTGAGGTGAAGGAGGAAACCAAGGTGCTTCTGAGGAATGTAATCAAAAGACAGACACCAAAACAAAGACAGAGCTGTGGCTAGAAATTGGTTCACAGTAGCCTGTGCTTGTAGAACCATGCCCAGGAAGTCTTAGACACAAAAGATTCTGCAGATGCTGGAAAACTTGAGCAACACACACAAAATGCTGGAAGAACTCAGCAGGCCAGCCAGCATCTATGGAGGGGAATAAACAGTCGATGTTTTGGGCCAAGACCCTTCATTAGGACCAATTCTGATGAAAGGCCTCAGCCTGAAACGTTGACTATTTCACTCCATAGGTACTGCCTAACCGGCTGAGTTCCTCCAGCATTGTATGCATGATTCCTAGAGAAAGATTACTTTGCTGCATTAAATAGACACAAAACTCTTCCATATCAATTATCTTGCAGCCATTGCTCATAGTCATCATTAGATCACAGAGGCAGGCAAACAATACGCAAGGGGAGGCTGATGAGGAAGGTGCTGAGCAGGGGCAAACGATGCTTTCAGTCCTGCCTTTGCAGTTTTGCATTCAGCGCAGTGTTATTTAAAGAACTCTGTTACTTCTGCACTGTCCAGTCCCCTTTTCTGAGTGAATAGTTCATGTTCGGGCCTGAGCAATCTGATCTGCCTTTGGTTTTCCTTTCAATCTACTTTTAGAAGACTATTGCCCAGATGCTTGGACTCTACTTTGCACTGCGCAATGACTGTAACCATCAAATTAAAGCGAGGTAAGCTAGCAATAAAAATCAATAACGAAGGCGATATCAAAATCACTTGCTCAATTCAAACTAAAATTTGTAAATACTTCGCACCAAAACAATTCCCAGTAGTAAACCTATGCAACCTGAATTAATTTGATAAATGGAAGAGATATGATCCTTCATACTATATTAGTGACTCACTTGTTCACAAACTATTCATACATTTCAGGAAGGAAATTACCGTACAGTATATGTTTAATTATATCAATGGCAGCTTAAAAAAATCAGTTTGCAGTTTCATGATCTATTTATACAGTGTTGTCTTATAAATCCTTGAAATACATATAATTGGTTCAATCTGAAGGAAAGACAAGATGGAGGCACAAGAGATTGTAGATGATGATGGAATCTGGAGAAAAATACGAAATGCCTGAGGAAGTCAGTGGGTGAGGCAGCATCCTAATGATGCTGCCTGATCTGCTGTGTTCCTCGAGCACTTTGTTGTGTTGCTGAAAGAAAGACAAGATTTATTTTTAATCACCGGGCTTGTTGTTGTCCCTAGGTTTAAAAATATGAACTTGGCTACTTAACCTAGTGCTTGGACAGCCTAATATACAGCCATATTTGGAATGGTGACGCTATTATTTTACTTTTGAATCAATGATGTTATTTGTATTGTTAATTTGAAAGTTGGGTTGGAGCAGCGGATTTCTATTGTTAATTGGAATGTGGCACTTACAGGTGACATTTTCTTGAGTGTGAATGTCTGAGCTTGTGGATGTGAGTGCAGTTAGCATTGTCAGACAGAAAATCTTTTCCAATCCAATTGTAATTTAATTGGACAGCTTGAAATCTACAGTACTTTGCTATCTTATTAATAAACTTGCCACTACATTTCAGCAGTCAAACACATTAAGGTAATTACTACATCAAGGTTCTCACTGGAAAGACAAGGAACAATGCAATCATACTTGCCATGATTTACAAGGTGTAAAGATCCTCATGCAAGAGATTTTTTAATCAGTTGTTGTCATACACTTATTATTATTTGGGGCTGCTCAATGTGAGCATTTACAATGTATAAGGGAAACCTTAATTGTAGGCAATTGTGGTGGGTGGCTGTGTCATACTTTCAGTTTTATTGCTGGGAGAAGACTGGAGTGGAACATCCACTAAAGGCACTGTGTCTGAAAGTAGTTGTAAATGCCTCTATTGTAGCTCCAAACTGGGCTCTGCCATCATCGTCGATTGGGTTATTCATTAAACTGCCTCCTCTTGATATGTATTTTCTTGTCCACCACAGTGGACCATGATATCAGAATTGATTTGTTGAGTGTTCAGCTCTGTCTTTTTAGCATATTTAGCATGCACTGCAGTCAACAACTTGTTGCCACCTCTGGGATTCTCCTCTTCACTTCTCATTGAAGCAGGTTATTATGGTGCAGATGGATTTACAGGCATCCTGGATTAAGAGGTTAAATCTTGTGTGGAACAGTTTCCGGAGCTGTTCCCGATATTCCACAGCACTACCTTGATAAATAATTAAGAGCTTCTCAATATGCCCTGAACCTGTCCCATCTTGCACAATGATAATGGCGTGGAGAATGCGGAAAAGAATCCTTAGTATGAAGATGAGATGCCTCCTGGCAGTCCTATGTAAGATAGATGGTCACAGTCATAGAGCACAGTAACAGGCAGGCCTTTTAACAGCCTATTTCGACCATCAAGCACTCATTAATGGTAATCCCATTTTATTCCCCTGGATTCTACCATTTGCCTACATACTTGGGGTCAATTTACAGTGCCTAATTAACCTGCAGGAATTTGGGACTAGGAGCTGGAGTACCTTGGGGAAATCAGCACGATCAAAGGAAGAACTTGCAAACTTCATACTCATAATGGCTGAGGATAATATTGACTACGGGCTGCTAGGACTGTGAGGCACCAGTTCTATTGTATTTGCCATTGTCTTGCACTGAAATGGATGGATCTGCAACAGGCAGATTGGTGTAGATGAGATTCGGAATGGCTTTCCCTTCAACCACTATCTGGTTCAAACTCAGTCTAGTAGTAAAGTTCAAGTTACATAGAACACAAGATAGAAATTTACAGCACATTACAGGCCCTTCGGCTCACAATGTTGT
Organism: Mobula hypostoma; assembly: GCF_963921235.1. Taxonomy (NCBI): domain Eukaryota; kingdom Metazoa; phylum Chordata; class Chondrichthyes; order Myliobatiformes; family Myliobatidae; genus Mobula; species Mobula hypostoma. The sequence continues at coordinate 46,908,614 of NC_086115.1, read as the reverse complement.
GCCGACTATGTAACCTACTCTAGAGACTGCCTAGACTTTCCCTAGCGCATAGTCCTCTATTTTTCTAAGCTCCATGTACCTATCTAAGAGGCTCTTAAAAGACCTTATTGTATCTACTTCCACCACCGCCACTAGCATTGCATGCAACGCACCCACCACTCTCTGTGTGGAAAAACTTACCCCTGACGTCCCCTCAGTACAGTACCTATTTCTAAGCACCTTAAAACTACGCCCCCTCATGTTAGCCATTTCAGCCCTGGGAAAAAGCTTCTGGCTATCCACACAATCAATGCCCCTCATCATCTTATACACCTCTATCAGGTCACCTCTCATCCTCCATCACTCCAAGGAGAAAAGGCCAAGTACACTTAACTTATTCTCATAAGGTACACCCTCCAATCCAAGCAACATCCTTGTAAATCTCCTCTGCATTCTCTCTATAGTATCCACATCCTTCCTGTACTGTAGTGAGGTGACCAGAACTGAACACAATACTCCAAATGGGGTCTGATCAGGATCCTATATAGCTCTTGAACTCAATCCCATGATTGATGAGTGCCAACACACCATACGCCTTCTTAACAGCACTGTCAACCTGCGCAGCAGCTTTGAGTGTCCTGTCGAAACAGACTCCAAGATCTCTCAGATCCTCCACACTGCCAAGAGTCTTAACATTTATATTATATTCTGTCTTCGAATTGGACCTACCAAAAAGAACCGCTTCACACTTATCTGGTTGAAGTCCATCTGCCACTTTTCAGCTCAGTTCTGCATCCTGTTGATGTCCCACTGTAACCTCTGACAACCCTCCACACTATCCACAACACCCCCAACCTTTGTGTCATCAGCAAACTTACTAACTCACCCTTCTACTTCTTCATCCAGGTCATTTATAAAAATCACAAAGAGGACGGGTCCCAGAACAGGCCCCTACAGAACACCACTGGTCACCGACCTCCATGCCGAATATGACCCATCTACAGCCACCCTTTGCCTTCTGTGGGCAAGCCAATTCTGGATCCACAAATCAAGGTCTCCTTGGATCCCATGCCTCCTTACTTTCTGAAGGAACCTTGCACGGGGAACGTTATCAAATGCCTTACTGAAATCCGTATACACTACATCCACTGATCAATGTGTTTAGTCACATCCTCAAAAAATTCAGTGAGGCTCATAAGGCACGACCTGTTTTTGACAAAGCCATGCTGACTATCCCTAATCAGATTATGTCTCTCCAGATGCTCATAAATCCAGCTTCTCGGGATTTTTTCCAACAACTTGCCCACCACTGAAGTTAGACTCTCTGGTCTATAATTTCCTGGGTTATCTCTACTCACTTCCTTGAACAAGGGAACAGCATTTGCAACCCTCCAGTTCTCCAGTACTTCTCCCGTTCCTATTGATGATGCAAAGATCATCACAAGAGGCTTAGCGATCTCATCCCTCACTTCCCACAGTAGCGTGGGGTATATCCCATCCAGTCCTAGTGACTTATCTAACTTAATGCTTTTCAAACGCTCCAGCACATCCTCTTTCTTCATGTCTATAAGCTCAAGTGGTTCAGTCCACTGGAAGTCATCCCCACAATTGCCAAGGTCTTTTTCCCTGGTGAATACTGAAGCAAAGTATTCATTAAGTACCTCCGCTACCTCTTCTAACTCTGTGTTCATGTTTCAAATATTGCACCTGATTGGTCCTATTCTCACATGGCTCATCCTCTTGCTCTTCACATACTTGTAGAATGCCTTGGGGTTTTCCCTAATCCTGCTTACCAAGGCCTTCTCATGGCTCCTTCTGGCTCTGCTAATTCCATTCTTAAGCTCCTTCCTAGCAACCTTATAATTTTCTAGGGCTCTAACAGTTTCTTGAACCTTTCGTAAGCTTTTCTTTTCTTCTTAACTAGATTTTCTACCTACTTTGCACACCATAGTTCTCTAACTCTACCATCCTTTCCCTGCCTCAATGGAACATACCTATGCAGAACTCCATGCAAATGTTCCCTGAACATTTGCCACATTTATGCCGTGCATTTCCCTGAGAATATCTGCTCCCAAGTTCCTGCCTAGTAGCATCATATTTCCCCCTACCCAGTTAAATGATTTCCAAATTGTTTGCTCCTATCCCTCTCCAGTGCTATGGTGAAGGAGATAGAGTTGTGATCACTACGTCCAAAATGCTCTCCCACTGAGAGATCTGACACATGACCAGGTTAATTTCCCAATACCAGATAAAGTACAGCCTCTCCTCTAGTTGGCTTATCTACATATTGCATCAGAAACCTTCCTGAACACACCAATCTCCACCCCATCTAAACCCCTTGCGCTAATCAGTATTAGTTCAAGTTTGTTGTCATCTGATTGTAAATATATACAATTAAATGAAACAACATACCTCTGTACCCACAAAACATATATCACACTCAGCAATAGAACAAAATATTACCACAAATTAACCAGATATAATTCAAAGTGCATGTAATGCGCAGGACAGGTAAACAGTAAATAGCTCACTCTCCTAGTGTTGAGATGAGTCCTTGTGGTAGCAGCGTATTCATTAGTCTCACAACCAGTGGGAAGAAGCTGCTAGTCTCATAGCTTGAGAGAAGAAGCTGAAGATTTAGTCAGTCACAGTTCCCAAGTCATTTTTGAAATCCCTCACCCTGAGTTACTTCTTGTGCTCTGGATATCCCCTTTACATTTTCTAAGTGGTGCTCAAGGTAGACAGGGACAGATCCATCAGGTTCAGGATGGTAATAATTGGTAATCAGCAGGAAGTTTCCCTGCCTGGTGATACCATGAGATTGACTGTTCAAAGTTCAAAGTACAGAGCTTTGTAAAAGTATTTAGCCCCAACTCTTTGTTCACAGTATTAGAAGCAAGGGTTTTCTTCAAATTAACTGAGAGCTTTTATTTGTGAATCACGTGGTCCTCTTGTGAAAAACAAGGAAAATTGTAAAGCATTACAGATGGGAAAAATTCAAAAACTGAAATGTCAGCTTCTGAAAAGTAGTCATCACCCTTTGCACAGTACTCAGTTGAACCACCTCTCACAGCTACTACAGGTAGAGTTCTTTTTGGGTAAGTCTTTATTACCTCTGCACAATGTGATGGAGCAAGATTTGCCCACTCCTCCTTGCAAAATTGCTCAAGCTGTGCCAGGTTAGTTTGGGAGCGGTGGTGGACAGCAATCTTGAGGTCTTGCCAGAGGATGTTCAATTAAGTTAACGTCAGAACTCTGGGCCACTCAAGGACATCAATTTTCTTTATTTGAAGGCACTCTATGGCTGCTCTGGTAGTGTGGATGTTGTCCTGTTGAAAGATAAATTTCCTCGCCAATTTCACTTTTCTGACTGAGACAAGCAGGTTTTTATCCTGAATCATTCTGTATTTAGCAGCATTGATTGTTCCGTTAATCCTAACCAGGTTTACAGTCCCTGCTGCTGAAAAGCATCCCCATAGCATAATGCTACCTCCACCATACTTTATGGTAGGGATGGTGTTGCAGTATTAGATTTACACCAGACGTAATGCTTAATGTATTCACAATTTTGGATTTTAATGTTTAGTAAATTGCTGACAACTTTTGGAATTTTGATTTGACATGATGCACAATGTTTTGTAGATTAGCTCAAAAAACCTCCTTCAATGCACTTTCAAATTAGAAATATGACAGTGAAATGTGAAAAAATGTGGGAGCTGAATACTTTTCAAAGCACTTTAAATTTATTATCAAAATACGTACAGTATATGTTACTGTATGTTATCCCGTGATTCTTCTTTCAGACATTCACAGTAGACCAAAGAAGTACAGTAGAATCAGTGAAAAACTACACACAAAGACTGACCAGCAACCAATGTGCAAAAAGATAACAAGCTGTGCAGTTCCAAAATCAATCAATCAATCATACAGAGAACATGAGATTTAGAGTCCTTGAAAGATTGTTAGTGGAACAGGTCTAGGGTGTTTGTGAAGAGATCTTGGGTTCAGGCTGTCCAATTCCATTAATGTAATAATCCTAGCCTGTTGTTGACTGACATCCTGAATATCCGTCCCAATTTTGATGTATTTCTTTATGTCCAAGAGCAAGATCATCAGTTTTTGTTGGGACTTTGTTTAATCTTGTAGCAGCTCCACTTGATTAGGTTTTTTTTAAAATCGCTGATTTTTTATGTTGCAAATCAATGTAATTGAATAGTTTGCTAAATAGGGTGCAACGAGACCTGGGTGTCATTGTACACCAGTCATTGAAAGTAGGCATGCAGGTACGAGGGCTCACAGTTTGAGGATAAAGGGGAAGCCTTTTAGGACCGAGATGAGGAAAAACTTCTTCACACAGAGAGTGGTGAATCTGTGGAATTCTCTGCCACAGGAAACAGTTGAGGCCAGTTCATTGGCTATATTTAAGAGGGAGTTAGATATGGCCCTAAAGGGATCAGGGGCTATGGAGAGAAAGCAGATACAGGGTTCTGAGTTGGATGATCGACCATGATCATACTGAATGGCGGTGCAGGCTCGAAGGGCCACATGACTTACTCCTGCACCTATTTTCTATGTTTCTCTGTTTCTATATTATTTCTGGGGCATCTAAGTGGGAACCATAACCTTTCATTAAGGTACATGTTCCTATTTATTGATTGATTGAATGTTAGCACTAGATGAATATGTTTAGCACACCAAATAATGGAGAAATGTTATTTCTAGTCAATGTCCTGTTTACCAATGATCTAGTAATTTCCTTATCATCATTGTAGATAGTTGGTGATACAGGGAATGAATGTGGGACAGTAAGGGGGGCACGGTTAAAAACACAGCAGAATGGGATGAATGGGTTTCTCTGAGAACCTGCAGTAGATTTAATGGGCCAGCTAGGTCATAAAGGAATGATTTTTAATTCCAATTTTTATACTTGTCTTTTTAATTTTAACTTCCTCAGTTGACATGATGATTCCTGAACACATGGCTCAATAACTGTTATTGTGTTACTAGACTGAGACAACTTAAATAGTGCACCCATCCTTGTGTAACAGGCTTGCATTTTCATGGAGTGAAAGTTAATGGTAGTTTTGTCTCCATGTCTGACACTGAAACAAACTGCTAATAAATGCTTCCAGGGTCTGAACTGCAGTGGCATAAGTTAGGTAATAAAGTGTCAGCAGTAATTTCCCATAAAAAAAAAATTGTGAGAAGCCATTCAATATATCAACTCAGTTAATTACGATACTTAGCTTTACATCTGCAATCACTGTGCCAGAATTGGCACTTGCTATGGCAATGAACTGGGTAATTATGCATTTAACACATTATGCCGTGATGCTGCTTGTCCAATGTCATTTAAACACTCTTAATATTCATTATCCAAGTAACAATATTGGTTCACTCTTGGAGCCACGAAGATTCTTTGCTCATTTGAAAATATTTCTATTTAATCCAGCTGTTGTTTAACTTGTGCCAGTTTAAAGGCCTCAATCTTTTAAATATTTAATAGGTGGTAAGGCATGTAGATCCAACTTTAAACATATAACCAAGCAGAAATATTTACTCATCATCATCTGCAAGTGTCTCAAGTAATGATGATAAGAGGAAAGGAAAACAGAATTACAGTACCAACCACTAAGAATCTGATTTCACAGATTTAATTAACTGATTTTTATAGATGTCCAATGATTTTTAAAATGTTTATTAGGTATAATTTATTTTAGCATGGACACCGTATGAATGCAAAATTTTGTGTCACAGATTCTTTTCAATTAAAATGCAGAAGCAATGACTAAGAGCAGTGCTCAACTTTTGTGGGATAGAAGGAATATGCCATGCTCCATTTCTACTTGGAGCCCTTCTTCCAACTCTTTCTCCGGTACACTGACTACTATATTAGTGCAGCTTCTTCTACCCATACAAATATCACTACTTTTGCTGCCAGTGTTCACCCTGCTCTCAATTTCACATGATCCATCTCCTTCTGGATTCCTCCATCTCCATCTCAGTAGATGCCATTACAAGCCCACACAGACTACCATAACCTCCACCCACCCTGCTTCTTGTGAGGATTCTATTTCCCCTAATTCTGCCATCTTTGCTATCATTACACAGATACTGTATCTCTGGCATGTCTTCCTTTTGCCTTAGCCATGATTATTGTCCTACCAGAGTTGACAGAGCCCTTGACAGCTTTTCATTTATTTTGTCATTTACTCTCCAGTTAGAGCAATGATAAGGTCCCTCTGAGCCTTGCCCTCCAATTTACCAGCTTTTATATCCACCTGATCATCCTCCAGAAGTTCCACCAGCGTGAATAGAATTCCACCTCGTGGCAGATCTTCCATTCCCTTTCCAGGAATTCAGAGGGACCGTTCTTTTCACCAGTCCCTGCTGCTCCTCTATCTTGCCCAATTCTAATCTTGATCCCTTGTCACTGCACCTTCTGTGTAACCTCGTTCTTTTAATTTTACTCTTCCCACAGACCAGAGACCTAAACACTCCTTCCAAGTGTCACAGTGATTCAATAGCAGTGTTTCAGTTCAAGAATTCAAACATTTCAGGTAGCATGCTTTTTTCTGTTTGTATTTATGCAAGGTTAACCATCTGCAATATTAGCTCAGTCTTTCTGTCTTCCCATATCCTACCTGAAGTGTTGGGTATCTACAATATCGTCCTTTCAGTTTCAGCCGAACTTCACAGCTTAAACATACCTCGAAATGCCCTCATCATTCTTTCTTTCTGTAAACATTGGGATCATATTGGCAAGCCTGGCCCTGCCTTGGCACAGGTATTCCCTTTCTCCTTTCCATCACTCGAGTAGACTTCCTGCAAATTGAAAACTGTTTCCTCACTTTCTTTCATCTAATGAAGGATCTTCATCTGGAAATGTTAATGCTGTGTCACTTTCCACAATTCAACCTGATATACAGTGTATTTGCAGGGTGGTTTTTTTTATTCACCAGCAATTCTCAGTTTTTCTGACATGTAGTCTATTGTCCTATCATTCAGTCTCTATTTCTAGATTATAAAACTGGAACAAAATCAGATCTCAACATAGTCTCTCAGCGTGAAGAGGGAGAAAATGCAGATGCTAAAAACTTGAATTAAAAACAGAAAATACTAGAAACACCCAGTGGATTAGGCAGTATCTGAGGAGAAAGAGAAAGAATCAGAGATACTTTTTCAGGTCAGTAAGGACTCCTGAGGGCAAGTTTTTCCACACAGAGGGTTATTGTTGCATGGAACAGGGTGCCAGAGAAAGAGGTAGACGCAGGTATAATTACAATGTTTAAAAGGCATTTGGACAAATACTATTTGGACCTAACCAGTTCCCCTCTACCACTGCTCTGCTCCATCCAGCAGAATTAGTCCTTACTCTTAATAGTTTCTCCTTTGGCTCCTCCCACTTCCTCCAAACTAAAGGTGTAGCCATGGGCGCCCGTATGGGTCCCAGCTATGCCTGCCTTTTTATTGGCTTTGTGGAACAATCCATGTTCCAAACCTATACTGGTATCTGTCCACACTTTTCCTTCGCTACCTTGATGACTGCATTGGCACTGCTTCCTGCACGCATGCTGAGCTTGTTGACTTCATTAACTTTGCCTCCAACTTTCACCCTGCCCTCAAGTTTACCTGGTCCATTTCCGACACCTCCCTCCCCTTTCTAGATCTTTCGGTCTCTATCTCTGGAGACAGCTTATCTACTGATGTCTACTATAAGCCTATGGACTCTCACAGCTATCTGGACTATTCCTCTTCTCACCCTGTCTCTTGCAAAAATGCCATCCCCTTCTCGCAATTCCTCCATCTCCAGCGCATCTGCTCTCAGGATGAGGCTTTTCATTCCAGGACGAAGGAGATGTCCTTTTTTAAAGAAAGAGGCTTCCCTTCCTCCACCATCAACTCTGCTCTCAAATGCATCTCTCTTATTTCATGCACATCTGCTCTCACCCCACCGGCCTCCGGGTCCAACATATAATTCTCCGTAACTTTCGCCACCTCCAATGGGATCCCACCACTAAGCACATCTTTCCCTCCCCCCACCTCTGCTTTCCACAGGAATTGCTCCCTACGCGACTCCCTTGTCCATTCGTACCCCCCATCCCTCCCCACCAATCTCCTTCCCGGCACTTATCCTTGTAAGCGGAACAAGTGCTACATATGCCCTTACACTTCCTTCCTCACTACCATTCAGGGCCCCAGACAGTCCTTCCAGGTGAGGCGACACTTCACCTGTGAGTCGACTGAGGTGATATACTGCGTCCGGTGCTCCCAATGCAGCCTTCTATATATCGGTGAGACCCGACGCAGACTGGGAGACCATTTCGCTGAATGCCTATGCTCTGTCTGCCAGAGAAAGCAGGATCTCCCAGTGGCCACACATTTTAATTTCACATCACATTCCCATTCTGACATGTCTATCCACGGCCTCCTCTACTGTAAAGATGAAACCACACTCAGGTTGGATGAACAGCACCTTACATTCCGTCTGGGTAGCCTCCAACCTGACGGCATGAACATTGACTTCTCTAACTTCGTTAACGCCCCACCTCACCCTTGTACCCCATCCGTTATTTATTTATTATGTATATATATTCTTTTTCTCTCTCTCCTTTTTCTCCCTCTGTCCCTCTCACTATACTCCTTGCTCATCCTCTGGGCTTCCCCCCTCCCCATTTCTTTCTCCCTAGGCCTCCTGTCCCATGATCCTCTCATATCCCTTTTGCCAATCACCTGTCCAGCTCTTGGCTCCATCCCTCCCCCTCCTGTCTTCTCCTATCATTTTGGATCTCCCCCTCCTCCTCCCACTTTCAAATCTCTTACTAGCTCTTCTTTCAGTTAGTCCTGACGAAGGGTCTCGGCCTGAAACGTTGACTGTACCTCTTCCTAGAGATGCTGCCTGGCCTGCTGCGTTCACCAGCAACTTTTATGTGAGTTGCTGGATAAATATTTAGATATGGAAGGAGGGGGGAAGGTATGGTCCAAATGCAGGCAAATAAAATTACACAGTTAGACATCTTTGTCTGCATAGATGATCTGGGCCAAAGTACTCATTTCTGTGCTGTATTGCTCTTTCTTCATGACTTTGACTCTTTTAACTTTCATTGGAATTTAAAATGCAATAAAAAAGGTCTGTTTATGTTACAGAGAGTGGGGGTTGGTGGGCTGGGATTGGAAGGGCTGCAAAGGACGAAGGAATGTCAAGCAGCGTCAAATAGTCAATGATATTTTACAAAAAGAAATGCACTGCATGGCCATTTTTAATTTGGCTTCAGTATATTGCCATTGCCGACAAGATTGGTGGCTAGCTATCTTGTGACTGAGTTAACTGTGAGTCAGTCATGGTGGTCAATTACTGGAGTTAGTTACTGCAGCATAGATTAAAAATAGCAAGTTTCCTACAGTCTGCGATTCTCCACTGAATGCCCCTTGACCACAGAGTCACATCCTGCGTTCAGTACTTGTGGTGTTTCACTCTGAGCTCACCAATTTCCCAGTAGTTCCTGAACCCTGTGTTAAGTCGAATCTCAAATAACCTATGTACCTTGACTCTGGTTTGCCAAACCCCATGAGTTAATAAGGAAGAATGATGCCACTTTAATAAAAGAAAAGCACAAACAGCTTTGTTCATTGCTGATGAGATTTTGTTTTGATTCTTTTGCTGTTTACTTCAGTAAAGCTGTATAACATTTGTATGAGCATGATGGAGCAGAGAACGACTTGGTGAACTTCACTGCAAAGAGTGGGCATCCATCAGCAAATAACCTTAATGTAAAAAACAATGTTTTAAAATGTGGTACAGTAACTCATTTGTCATAAATTGCTTCTATTTAAAAAAAAACATCCTTTAGCTCATGTGGTATAGAATTGCTCTTATCATTGTTTGTATCTAGTCTGTAATAGCAACCAATATAATGTAGGTAAAGTGCTCTGAAGACTATTCAGTTAGTACATCTATGTTCAATATTTTAATTACAGTCAGACTCTAATATTAAGGAAAGTTTTGTTAATTTGATTACTTGCTTCTCTGATCCATATCATCACTTGTCTTGCATCTCACTCCACTCACCAGGCTCAGCTAAGTCCGCCACCCCAACCCCAGATTTGAGGAAGGATTGCTGACCCAGAACTTTGATTGGTTCCTCTTTCCACAGATTCCGCTTAACTGACCAAATTCCTCCCGGCATGTCTGGGTTTGTGTCAGATCCCAGCACCTGCAGTTTACTTGCTTTCATCCTGGGCTGTTTTGCTGAGTAGGCAAAGAAGATCTGGCCTCTTGCTTAAGTGGCCATTCACTGACAGTGCAAGAAAAATAGCATGCATTACGCACCTAACTAAATTAAAAGAATTAATCTACACTATCCTTAGTTGTAGATTTTATCTTTATCCTAAGATATCACTGAACAAATGCCTTGGTTATTCCTGAAATAAATGTTGCTCCCACTGCTGGTACAATTAGAAGAAAATGATAAGTCAGTATACTCCATCTGCAGCTCAGTATGACATTTCTTCACTAGAGTGAACAGTTCAATACTGAAAATCGAAATTGAAAATCCAGTAATAAAGGAAAAATAGCTATCACCATTAGTGATATGACATATATTCATTAGTGGCCTAAGACTTGAAGTTCTTCTTTTGTTGTCCACCTTATCAAGACTTATTCTTTTGTTATCCACCTTGTCAAGACTTTTATCAATACGTTCTTCGAAATTAATATACCACATACTACCTATGCTTTGTTAGTGCTTGAAAGTGTGCCCACACAAAAATATTGTCTGTGAATTTGATCAGTGAAACTGGGATGATCTTGGTTCTGGAGTGGAAGTGATGTAGATTAAACAGTTTCCCCTCTCCTTCTGCAGAGTATCTTCATTTTAGAGGGGAGCTTGCTGCAACAGAGGAGCAGGGTTGTTCTGAGGAAGATTTTAGAAGATAAGTGTGAGGTCACAGCCTTGCTTGTCTCCAGACTGCACCGGGATGGGTCAGTGATGGTATCATTGTTTATGATCCTGGCTTGCATATCATTATCTGATAAATATAATATAGTATTAAATTTCTAAATGCAACCAAATTTGAGAAAAATCCTTCATAATCCCTCTCAGTTGACGGTGCCAAAGACTTTTCATGTAGTTTGTTAGAAGCACGTGAAATGTTCGATGGGACTCCTTGCACTTTCTCTGGATTTACCATGTGAGGAAAACCATGTCCGTTGTGTCTTGACATGGGCACAGTTTTCACTGTGACTCTGCGAGGAGGTCTTTGGCCTCAGGAGCGGGCATTTAAAGAGTATCTTTGTTATAATTTTCTCAGTTAGCAGATATCAGGGAGACTGTATAATTATTACAATTGTTTCTGTCTGCTTTCTTGAAGGTATTAATGATTATGGTAGAGAAGGTCATGGATACATGTCAGGATTATTTCTCTTTTATAATTTACTCCATATAAGACCATTTGACCATAAGACATAAGAACAGAATTAGACCATTTGGGCCATTAGAACCATAAAACACTACAGCACAGAAAACAGGCCATTTGGCCCTTCTAGTCTGTGCCAAAACTTTATTCCACTAGTCCCATTGACCTGCACCCAGTCCATAACCTTCCAGACCTCTCCCATCCATGTATCTATCCAATTTATTCTTAAAACTTAAGAGTGAGCCCTCATTTACCACGTCAGATGGCAGCCCGTTCCTCACTCCCACCACTCTGAGTGAAGAAATTCCCCTTAATTTTCCCCCGAAACCTTTCCCCTTTCACCCTAAAGCCATGACCTCTCGTTTTTATCTCCCCTAATCTAAGTGGAAAGAGCCTACTCACATTTACTCTGTCCATACCCCTCATAATTTTGTAAACCTCTATCAAATCTCCCCTCATTCTTCTACGCTCCAAGTGTTGCGTAATCAGCAAAAATGAAATTATAATTGAGTCAGGTTTTATAAACAAACACTTATTAAACTCTGCTCAACAATAGCAGAAAAATATTCAAACAACTAACTTAACCGGAAGTTAATTGCTATACGGCAGCTCTGGAACAGTTCTTAAAGTTGTAAATTCGAACACAGTTCTTAAAAGTGGTAAATTCGAAAGTCCAAGTGATTTACACAGTCAGTAAGGAGAGACATCTCTGGAAACGGATTCCTTCGAAGACGTGACTTTACTGCTGATTCTCCAAAGGATTCACGACAAAGGAAATAAAACAGCTTAAAGGAACTGACCTTTTTCTGGCGAGTGAACACTGCACAAACTTCCCTGCTCTCGCAGGAGTTATCTCAGATGCATGTCACTACTTCTGAACAAAGACTCAATAAGGTCGATCCGCCAAAAGACTCCAACTTTATTCGGTCCTTCAGGTTCCCGTACTTTAGTAAGGTCTTCACTCTCCAATACTGCTGTAAAGGAAGAATTATAGATACAACACACAAAACTGCCAGCACCAATCTTTGCACCTTAAAATAGAAAGTAAAACTCCATTTTAAAACGAAACTGCGTCATGAGGCAAATATGCAGCATAACGGAGTAACTGATGAACTAAAAAACTGCGTAACAACAAGGGTTTCCCCTTTTATACCTGTAGAGAACAGGTCATCATGTGACCTCACACTGGCGGGAAAATTACATCATGTTTCCTCCACAAGACCATTACATCATGCTCACAGATACTTAATTACATAATGGTCAGAAGACAGTCACAAGATACCCACTTGGTATGTAACACAAGGAATAAAGTCCTAACCTGTTCAATCTTTCCCTGTAACTCAACTTCCGAAGACCTGGCAACATCCTAGTAACTCTTCTCTGCATTCTTTCAATCTTGCTGATATCCTTCCTATAGTTAGTTGACCAGAACTGCACACAATACTCCAAATTTGGCCTCACCAATGCCTTATACAATCTCACCATAACATCCCAACTCCTATACTCAATACTTTGATTTATGAATGCCAGGATGCCAAAAGCCTACTTTACAACCCTATCTACCTGTGATGCCACTTCCAGGGAATTATGTATCTGAACTCCCAAGTCCCTTTGTTCCTCTGCACTCCTCAGTGCCCTACCATTTACTGTGTATGTCCTATTGGTTTGTCCTTCCAAAATGCAACACCTCACACTTGTCTGCATTAAATTCCATCTGCCCTTTCCTGGCCCATTTTTCCAGTTGGTCTAGATCCCTCTGCAAGCTTTGAAAGCTTTCCTCGCTGTCCACAATGACTCCAGTCTTAGAGTCGTCAGCAAACTTGCTGATCCAAATTTTCACATTATCATCTAGATCATTGATATAGACAACAAACAACAATGGTCCTAGCACAGATCCCTGAGGCACACCACTAGTCACAGGCCTCCAGTCTGAGAAGCAATCATCGACTACCACTCTCTGTCTTCACCCACACAGCCAATTTAGAATCCAGTTTACAACCTCTCCATGGATACCTAGAGCATTGGGTCTGCTCTGGCATTTAATCATGACTGATTTATTTTCCATATAACACCAATCTCATGCCTTCTACCTGTAACCATTGATGCCCTTACTCATCAAGAACCTGTCAACCTCTGCTTTAAATTACCCAATGACTTGGCTTCCTCTGCCATCTGTGGCAATAGATTCATCACCCTCTTCATCCCTGTTCTAATATTTAGCCAGGATGTCACCTGCTTTTGATATTCAGCTGCTGCCTGGCCTTCTCAGCATCTTGGCAAACTAAAATAATACCACAATTCACATTTGAACTACAGTTTCTTTCTCCCTCTCCAAAGTTAGGTTCTTTTCAACACTATAAGCTATTTAACAGATATCCACTGCACTTAACTGCCCTATGAAAATTAACAATTCATCTGGTTTAGCGTTTTCAGCTGCGTGAATATTTGAAGTAGTCCCATACCACGACTCTCTTTATCATTGATTATCAGACCATTTACAAACCATCTAGAAATACTAGTTCCACAACTTAGGTGCTGAAGGGAACCTGCCATCTTTGACTGCAATAACCAAACAAGAACGTTAAAGGATCGATACCTCTTCTGGGGATGGCAGCTTGTCTTGCAGTAACAGATGGAGTCATAATTCCCAGCTTACCCATACAGACTAATGATAGTGGTGCAGACCTATTAAATGCCTTCTGTACACACCATGGAATATTCAGATCTACGGTAATGATTTCTGACTTCAGCTTATGTACGTGAGTTGTTTAATAGTATTCAATGTTCCCCGATGTTAGCTGTGCAAGTTTCATTTATGCAGAAACGATTCAAAGTGCATTTATAATCAAAGTATGTACGCAGTATACAACCCTGAGATTCATCTTCCCAGAGACAGGAATGAAATAAAGAAGAACTACGGAACCCGTTCAAGGAAAATATCAAAACACCCAACACAAAAAAAGAACAAATCATGTAAATGGCAAAAAAAAGTGGAAAAATACACAGAGAATATGAAACATCAAACCACAGAGTCCCTGAGACAGTCTAGGAACCAGGAACATTTAAAAAAAACTTATGGTAGGTCAATGATATAAACTCAACCAAAATTATGCCAAGTATTGGAGTGTTTCTTTGGGTAAATATCATTCTATGGCAACAAGTTCCATCTATTGTTAACATAACATTCTAAAGTGTTCCACCAGAGTAAAAGAAGGGCAGGTGCCAAGACAATCATGCTATGGTCATAGGGTTTGGGCACATCTTGTGAGAGCTCTCCAATTTTCTCAAAGTCCGTGGAAAGGGTGCAGAGGAGATTTACAAGGATGTTGCCTGGATTTACAAGGAGCCTGCCATATGAGAATAGATTGAGTGAACTCGGACTTTTCTCCTCGGAGCTACGGAGGATGAGAGATGACCCAATAGAGGTGTACAAGATAATGAGAGGTATTGATTGTGTGGATAGTCAGAGGCTTTTTCCCAGGGCTGAAATAGCTAGCATGAGAGGGCATAGTTTTAAGGTGCTTGGAAGTAGGTACAGAGGAGATGTCAGGGGTAATTTTTTTATGCAGAAAGCAGTGAGTGCGTGGAATGGACTGCTGTCGATGGTGGTGGAGGTGGATACAATAGGTTCTTTTAAGAGACTCCTGGATAGGTACATGGAGCTTAGAAAAATAGAGGGCTATGGGTAAGCCTAAGTAGTTCTAAGGTAAGGACATGTTCAACACAGCTTTGTGGGCCGAAGGGCCTGTATTGTGCTGTTGGTGTTCTATGTTTCTATGTTTCATGCAAACTTCTCTTCTTCATTACTGTACTTCATTTTAAGTGGAGGGGTGAAGAGGCAGAATAGATTAAATCACTTTGCGTATCTTGTTTGTTCAATGTTTCGTGAATTTTGCATTTGCGCTATTAAATTGAATGTCAGAGTCAGTTTTGTAATGTTACAAAGGACAGCTATTGTTATTGCTATTCCCCTCCGTGCCTTGTGGCACATCGGGCAGCACACTTGTCGTTTCTTTAGCATTTTTGTCTATTTTTTATGAGGCCGAGTTGCTAGCTCGAAGCTCAACCCATCATGGATGGAAAGTGTGCGAGGAGCCGGCCGGATTCAAACCCAGGACCATTCGCCTTGAAGTCTGGTGCAGATGCCACTACACCACTGGCCAGCTCAACAAAGGACAGTGACTGAGGGATTTTACATAATTTTCTGGCTCTGGATCAGCTCTGTTGCTAATCTATACAAATAATATACATTGTGATTCTGTTTTCTATTGCAACTCCTTTTTCATGATGTGATTAAAATGTAATATTACAAACATTTCTCCTCATAGATTAATGAAGACATCCAATATCAGTGGAAAAAGGAAACAAGCATGAGAAGGAATGATGGAAACAGATAAGGTGAGTGAATTTAAAGGTGTCTTTTTCATATTCAGGCACTTGTGGTAGATTTAACTTGGAATTAACTTTAATATCTGGAAGCTCCAGACAAGGGTGAGTGGTTATCGACATCAGAATTCACACCATTCACATCCCTCTTTAGATCGGTGGCAATAGTGAGCAATTTCCAACTCCTGGGAGTGTACATCACACATAACCTCTCATGGTCCGAGAACACATCCTACACAATCGAGAAAACTTGCCAATGACTCTAGTTTCTGAAGAGGCTGAATAAAGCTGGACTAGACACATCAATACCCACATCATTCGACAGATATGCAGCAGAGAGCATCCTAACATGCTGCATCACTGCATGGTATGGAGACTGCACTGCAGCAATGGCTTGACAATGGGTCGTCAAAACTACCCAGGGCATTACCAGCACCAGCCTACCCGCCATCAAGGATGTGTATATAGAAAGGTGCCATAAAAATGCCAGCAACATCATGAAGGATGACACCCACCCTGCTCATGGACTGTTTGTCCTACTCCCAGCAGGGAGGAGGCTAATTAACATCCATGCCAGGACCACCAGATTCAAAAACAGTTACTTTCCCCAAGCAGTAAGGCTGCTCGACACCTGCATCCACTAAATTACCCCACCATAGCCCCCACTACCACAACTTTATAATTTCCTGTCAGTCACGTTATGTACTCCTGTACCTATATGTACGTAAAATTGATCTATGTATATAACCCATCTTACATATTTATATTTATTGTGCTTTTTATCTTTTTTATTATTGTGTTCCTTATCTTATTGTGTTATTTTGTGCTACAACAGATCCAGAGTAACAATTATTTTGTTCTCCTTTACATTTGTGTACTGGAAATAACATTAAACATCTTGAATTTTGAATCTATACATTTCAGGTCAGAGCCCTAGTTGAGGATCTGAAACATCGACAAATCCTTTCATCTCATAGATACACCTTAAATTTCTGAGTTCATCTAGCAGGAATATTTTTCTTCTACTTTTTAAGATTGTTCCAATGTGAAACAGCAGTTACACGATTGTCCCCCAACCTTATCCCCACCTGTTTTCTAAATTGGAAAACACAAAAAATAATACTAGGTGTTGTCAATCTGAAATAAACCCAGAAAATGCTGGACATACTTGGTAGTTCAAGAAGTATCTGTGGAAAGGGAAACAGAGTCAATGTTCAGGTTGAATCAGGCCATGTTTCTGTCTCTATAACCTGTTGAATTTTTCCAGCATTTTCTGTTTTCTTTTAGCAACTGGTACACCCAAGTGCCAATGAATAATGCTCCAGTGTGTGCACTGTTCCTTTTCAAATTCCACATCTGAAATTGTTTGGGATTTTATAAAGGCTAGTCTTTGATGTGATGCACTCCATTCTAAGTCAGCTGCCCAAGTAATGAAAGGTAGATTCATGCCACTGTTGACCAGCGAAAATTTGTTGTCGCTTGCTGCTTGCTTGTTAACTGTCCAAAGTAAATGCATACTTCACAATGCATGATTGGATGAGATGATTATGTCATTTAAAAATAAAGTCAGAAATTTTGCTTAAAAGCATCCATAAGCAGAATTGCTTGCAGACACACTGACATAGATACTGCTACCCATTTTGGATAGCTGATGTTAAGATTGAGCCTGGTGTCTAAAATATTGTATTAAACTGCCCCTTAAGGAAAGTGACCCTAGACCCTGCAAAGTTTAGTTTCTTAAATGCTGGCTCTAGTATGTGGTTATGTGGCAACTAGATGGGAGACCCGGACTAAACATCCGGAGATCTGAATTCCAACCTCACCAGGGCAACTGTGGAATACAAATTGCATGGAAGTTACAAAAATATTATTCGTACAGATGACTGTGGCTGTTAAAAATCGATCTGGTTTATTCATGCCTTTCAGAGGAGTGATCCTTCGGTGACTGATATAACTCTAGATCTTCCAACGTTAAATAAAAAATCCTCTCTGAAATGGATGAATAAGTCACACAGATCAAGAACAATTGAGGAGGGCAAGTTTGCCACAGATGTCCAGATCATGAAAAATTAATAAGAAAAAAATCCTCCACACAACTGTTTCTGTTGTATTCTAGTTATCGCCTTTTCACAAGTAACTATGTAAACATCCAAATGGGAGTTTGAGAAAAATGATGTTTTTCTTCTGACTCCCAGGAACTCAATAAGAGAAACACTAAAGAGGTGTGTTGTTCATAAAGACATACTAAATTCACCCTCTGGTTTTTCATTGAAGTGAAATGTGCTGTTTGGTATTTACACTGACATTTCAAATGTAGATAAATTCATTTTGTCGTTAAACATCTCCAACTGCTTGTAATATTCTGCGTGACACGTCACTCACCAAAGTAAATTATAGTATGCTTTCTCAGTCTCATCCTGTAGTGTGTATACCAGCCAATTTTAGAGTTTATAGTTTGTATAGGTAGAAGTTACTAAATTACCTTTGTGTACTCTAACTGGAGATATTTGAGTATCTGTTTCTTCATGGAGAAAACTGCTTGTCTGTTGGTTTCTCCAGGGAAAATGGCATTTACATGGGTTCTCACAAAACAAGTAGTTGCTGTTTCCTTTTCAGATAAGATATAGTACAGTTTCAATCACAAAACTTGAATCATGCAATGCACAAAAAAGTGGATATAAAATTTGTCACTTTTGCAATCTTGATGAATAAATGGCAATTTTGTTATTTTACATTGTCACATATTTGTTTTTCAGTGCTCCCTTCAAATTCTTTCAGTAATTTTAGATAATATTCCACATGTACTTTCATCACTTACTTTCACTGTGAACAATTGTTCCCTCTTGTCATTAAACCGTTCCTCCACTCACCCTACCCAAGGCATTGCTTTAGTTCTTTCTTTTTCCATTTCTGGTGGAAGGCCATGAGAATTGTTTTTCTCTCTTCTGCAATGACGTGGCTCTGTTATTCAAGGCTCATGTTTATGATTTTAGTCCTTGCTTTCTCAAAATGATTATAGACACACATTTGACATAGAAATATTCGAGAGCTTAAATTTCCTTTTGTAGCTCTTTCAACTTCATGATATTATTTGATATTAACAGCAACTGTGATACAGAATTGAAAAGAAACAAATACTTCTTAGCTCTCATTTATAATTTCATTGTAAGAGGTCTGGTAAAAAGTGTAAAGCCAATTGCAATTTGGCAATTGACGGAAGTCAAATAGCATATATGTGTAGCAAAAATATGATTAATTTTCTGTGGGTAAAGCATTTCAAAAGTTTATTTTAGAAAGTGCAACAATTTGTTTCTGTAGCTTCCTGTTGTTGTGGTGTTGTTTATTAAAAACTCTTAATAGAAACTGGACCAGGCATTTCTGCTGAGCTAAATGGTTGGTACATTAACTGCAAAGGGCAAATTGAAATACCAGAGAATGATTACATCGTTAGTTTAAGAAATCATCTTTGTGCTTTTGTCCCCTTAATGACTGTTAAAACCCAATATGGTGGCAGCTGCTTCCTAGAAGGGCAGTTAATTGGGAAGTGCCTTTGGTGGAGAAAAGAACAGGATGAGTTTGGAATGAGTCAATCACACCTCATGGCTTTAGATGGCAAAAGCCTCAATGATCATCAGCAGCTTTGATTACCACGGATTGATGGGTGTATGCGTTATGTTTGTTAATCTCTAGCTTGTGTGTGCTCTGGCCAAGGCTCTGCAACTCATTTAGTGGAGAATTCTGAAGATTTCCAGCCTCCTTTAGTGAAGAAATTTCTTCTGAGACTCATAGACCCCTACAGCACAATAGGCCCACTATATCCATGAGCATTATTTTGCTAATCTACACTGATCCCCTTTTCCCTCATTAGGTAACACCACTCATTTTCATACCATCCACAAATTTACTAATTGTATTTCCTCAATTCACATCCAAATCATTAATATATATTGCAAACAGCACACAAAACCATGCCGACTATCCCCGATCAGCATCAGCCATTCCAAAAGTCTTTGGAAGGTAAGATTAAGGAGAGGCTGAAGACATTCGAAACTTCTTATCCCTTGGCATTCAGTAATTAGCTAGATACCGGAATTGCTTGCAGACACACTGACATAGATATGGATATCCAGTTTAGGTAGCTGATGATAAGATTGAGCCTAGTGTCCAAAATATTATAAAGGGTCCCTTTAAGAAAAGTGATCCTGCACCCTGCAAAGTTTAGATTCTTAAATGCTGGTTGTGGTTAGCACAACACCATACAGTACCAGCAACCCAGGTTCACTTCCTACTGCTCTCTGTAAGCAATTTGTACGTTCTCCCCTTAACCGTGTGAGTTTCCTCCCATAGTCCAAAGACATATTGGTATGTATATGCCGTTTATGTCCCGTGATTAGGCTCAGGTTAAACTGAGGGTTGCAACTGGACCAGAGCAGCTTATCCCTGCTGCTCTTCGTGAATGGAGGGACAACATTTGCTATATTCTGTTGGCTTGCCTGCAGAAGGCAGAGGGTGGTGGTGGAGGGAGTACATTCAGATTGGATGATTGTGACTAGTGGTGTCCCACAAGGATCTGTTCTGGGACCTCTACTTTTCGTGATTTTTATTAACGACCTGGATGTGGGGGTAGAAGGGTGGGTTGGCAAGTTTGCAGACGACACAAAGGTTGGTGGTGTTGTGGATAGTGTAGAGGATTGTCAAAGATTGCAGAGAGACATTGATAGGATGCAGAAGTGGGCTGAGAAGTGGTAGATGGAGTTCAACCCGGAGAAGTGTGAGGTGGTACACTTTGGAAGAACAAACTCCAAGGCAGAGTACAAAGTAAATGGCAGGATACTTGGTAGTGTGGAGGAGCAGAAGGATCTGGGGGTACATGTCCACAGATCCCTGAAAGTTGCCTCACAGGTGGATAGGGTAGTTAAGAAAGCTTATGGGGTGTTAGCCTTCATAAGTCAAGGGATAGAGTTTGAGTCACGATGTAATGATGCAGCTTTATAAAACTCTGGTTAGGCCACACTTGGAGTACTGTGTCCAGTTCTGGTCACCTCACTATAAGAAGGATGTGGAAGCATTGGAAAGGGTACAGAGGAGATTTACCAGGATGCTGCCTGGTTTAGAAAGTATGCATTATGATCAGAGATTAAGGGAGCTAGGGCTTTACTCTTTGGAGAGAAGGAGGATGAGAGGAGACATGATAGAGGTGTACAAGATTATAAGAGGAATAGATAGAGTGGATAGCCAGCGCCTCTTCCCCAGGGCTCAATACAAGAGGACGTGGCTTTAAGATAAGGGGTGGGAAGTTCAAGGGGGATATTAGAGGAAGGTGTTATACTCAGAGAGTGGTTGGTGCGTGGAAGGCACTGCCTGAGTCAGTGGTGGAGGCAGATACACTAGTGAAGTTTAGGAGACTACTAGACAGGTATATGGAGGAATTTAAGGTGGGGGCTTATATGGGAGGCAAGGTTTGAGGGTCGGCACAACATTGTGGGCCGAAGGGCCTGTACTGTGCTGTACTATTCTATGTTCTATGTTCACCAGTGGCTAATAGCGATTTAAAAAAAATCTTCACCAGAGCCCCCATTATCTTTTTCCATGTTTCCAATGGCATCCTTGGATCCCCTGGGATTTACTCACTCTTGTGCATTACAAGATATTTAAAACTCCCTGTTAAATCTGATTACTCATGTAACCTTCCCTGAGATCACTATTTTACACGTCCTTCTTCTAGGTGAGAAGTCGTTTTCATTTTGGACCTTGTGCACATCCCCTAACTCCACACATGGATAGTCAGTGGAGTCACTAAGAAAACAATTGCTTACCCTTTTGCTCCTGATGCACTTAAAGAATACCTTTGGATTCTTCTTAATCTTCCCTGCCAAGGGTAGTTCATGTCTCTCTTTGTCCTTTTGATATTTTTAAAGTTCTCTGCGGGGCCTATTTCTTCAGAGACTCATTGCTGTCTTGAATGGCTTTCATTTAGAGATTGTTGACTCCCTTCCCCCCATGTGAAGCTGTCTCAGCTACAGTAAACATCATCTCTACAGCTGTCAGATATTCTATCTTTTCATTGATCTTCCATATTTTCTGAAAAACCTGGTTTTTGTGATGGCATCTCTGCTCCCTGAGCTGTTTGCAGAGCTCCTATTCATGCTAATTTCTCCTGCAAACATTTTTGTCCGTTGTGGTAGGCTCCTCTTTGCTCTGCTACTTGACAGTATAAACATTTGTCATTTTCTAAATGTAGCAGCAGCATTGTTTCAACACAACCCTCTTGTATTTACTGCTGTAACTTCTCCTGAGGTCTACTTACAAAATTTGCACTCTCGTTCCTAGTCTGAAGTATTTAATTTCATTCAGGTTATCATTGGTCCTTACTTTCCAAGTCTTGTGCTACCTTCACTGAATAATCCTTAATTATTCAAAAAATAGCTTATATATTTAATATATTTGTGATACTGTCTGACAGTGTGAATAATAGCTACTCTCCCATAAAGCTGCGACTGGTGAAGCACCCGGGCAACAGTTGTATGCACAGTCTCTCCCACCTGAGCCACTGAAGCCTGTTGCTCATCCAAAGTAGTCATCGATCTCCTAGTGAACTCCCTCACTAGTCCCTTTTATCAATTTTTGAAGACAGGCTGCTCTAGGCAGATATACAGCTATGCCATATTCTTTCCATTTCTTGATGATTGACTTAAATGTACTCCAAGAGATATTTAGTGACTTGGAAATTTTTTTGTATCCATCTCCTGACTTGCACTTTTCAAAAACCTTTTCCCAGAGTTGTTTGGAGTGTGCTTTTGTCTTTGCAGTATAGTTTTTGCCAGGATACTGACTCACCAGCAATTGGACCTTCCAGATACAGGTGTATTTTTACCACAATCAATTGCAACACCTTAACTGAACACAGGTGATCTCCATTTAACTCATTATGTGACTTTTAAAACCAATTGGCTGCACCAGTGATGATTTGGTGTGTCATATTAAAGGAGGTGAATACTTATGCAATCAATTATTTTGTGGTTTATATTTGTAATTAATTTAGATCACTTTGTAGAGATCTGTTTTCACATTGACACAGAGAGTCTTTTTCTGTTGATCAGTGTCAAAAAAAGTCAAATTAAAACCACTGTGATCCAATGTTGTAAAGCAATAAAATATGAAAACACCAAGCTGTGGTGAATATCTTTTATAGGCACTGTACATTTGAAGTAAATAGTAGATGGATTGGAGAGGGATGGGTATATTGTTTTACTCAGTGTGTATCCAGGGTCTGAAACTTGCTGTGTGAAGGAGTGTGGAAAATCCTCATCACATCAGGTATTAGATGTGTGGAGGGCTTCAGACTAAGCTGGCTATGACTCAGATTAACAGGGGAAGCTCTGTATTGACCAGCACTAACACACTGGACAAAATCCCTTCTGTTTTAGAACTTACAGTGCAGAATAGGCTGTTCTGGCCCTTCGTACCACATCGTCCAGCAACCCCCAGATTAACCCGAGCCTAATCACAGGTCAATTTACAATGACCAAATAACCTCCTAATCAGTACATCTTTCAGCTGTGGGAGAAAACTGGAGCCTCTTGAGAAACCCCACGCATTCACGGGGAGAAAATACAAACTCCTTACAGACAGCGGTGGGAATTGCAGGAACTATAAAGCGTTGTGCTAACCACGACATTACCATTTGGTTCATTCAACTCAGTACATCATTGATCACTGGCATTCTGTTCGTTACCTTTGTTTAATCAAACACTAGGCTTTATACCTACAAAGTAATCAATTTTTTATTTGAAACCTGGTCAATTATTTAATAAGTTGCTTTCTTTAATGAAAAACACATTTAAATATCTGTCATATTTAAATTTTTGGAAAATGAATGTTTGAAAATCTAAAATTTGCTCTTTTCTGCTGACATACTAATGCAGAAGACAAAAAATAAACATCTGAAACAAACCTATAT
This sequence comes from Mobula hypostoma, assembly GCF_963921235.1. Classification (NCBI taxonomy): domain Eukaryota; kingdom Metazoa; phylum Chordata; class Chondrichthyes; order Myliobatiformes; family Myliobatidae; genus Mobula; species Mobula hypostoma. The sequence goes on along the minus strand of NC_086115.1, from coordinate 46,884,874 downwards.
GAAAAAAAATCTAGGGTGCCCAAGACTTTTACACAGTACTGTTGTCATCAAGCTTAAACTGCTAAGTACCTTCAAGTGATAGCAACCAGCCATGGGAAATTGCACCATCTGAACAGATATCGTATTCCCATTGGCAGGTTTTTGCATTCAAAATTAATGAAGAAGTGTGTTCATTGAACAAACTGCAGAGTAAAAGATACTGAAATGACGAGATACTCAGACATAAAGCTCAAGTGTAAAAATAGTCACCTTGAAGCTTTTCCGGGTTTGGGCTCTGGTTGGAGTTGCAGAGAAGAATAAAGTGGCAAAGATACATGGTCATTGGGGAAAGAGCTCCTGACAGAATCTGGAATCTCAGATTCTTACCCAAAGCAATTTAGGCAGCCGAATTTCAAGAATACGTGGACGGTGAGAAAGGAGAGGGGTCAGGTGAGGAGGAGAATGATTGAAGAGTTAGCGACTGGGATGGGGGAGCAACAATTCTATGTATCATACATAAATACACCTGCACTGTACTCCTCTGAGCATTCTCTTGGAAGCAGCCTCCCTTTCACATACTGTTCTGGAATGAGGCAGTTATCTGAATCCAAATGGTATACTTTGTCATATTTTGACTTGTTTGCTCCAGTTATATAATGGTGTGAATACTGGTCACCGGTATAACCAGCTTAAAGAATAAAGGAAGTATTGGAATGATATTTAATTTAAGAAAATTTAATCCCATTATAACAACGTGTCGAAAAACTTGAAATTAATTATCAGTGAACGCAGTGTTCTGTTATTAACTGTACATCTAGTGTCTCCTCACCCACCGCCTTCTGAAAAGCCTGTTACTAAACACTTCCAAATAGGAGCCAGCAAGTCAATGTCGCCTTCGACTGCCAACACACAATGTGGGAGTGACACACAATTGTACTTTTGTTTTTACATAAAAGTACTCTTTTATATGCAAGAATTCTTGGTATCGATGCAAAAATGTAATGTTTTTAAGAAGAATTGTTCCTTTGAAAGTTTGTTTTTGTAATTACTTTGTCTGATTGTTTGGAAACATATAGCTGGACAACGCTGATACTGTCACAGCTGTTTTACCTTAAGAAGATAGATAATACTGTTGATGTAGCTGTATTTAGAACAGGCACGGTACTGAGTATTTCACAGAAAATAAATTATTTTATTTCAGTCAGCTCTGTAAGTTATACAAAAACATTTTAAAAAAGCGAATCCTTGAGCAGTAACCCTGTTACATTTTGTTGTCATAGAATCATTGATAAAATAGGCCGGCAAGGTAACGTAGTGGTTAGCACAGCGATTTACGGTACCAGCAACCTGGGTTTGTTCCCCACCGCTCTCTGTAAAGACTTTATATATTCTCCATGTGACCGCGTGGGTTTCCTCCCACACTCTAAAGATGTACTGGTAGGTAGGTTAATTGGTCATATATATAGGTATATACACTACATCTACTGCACTACCTTCATCAATGTGTCTAGTCACATGCTGAAAAAATTCGATCAGGCTCGTAAGGCACGACCTGCCTTTGACAAAGCCATGCTGACTATTCCAAATCATATTATGCCTCTCCAAATGTTCATAAATCCTGCCTCTCAGGATCTTTTCCATCAGCTTACCAACCACTGAAGTAAGACTCACTGGTCTATAAGGGGACAACATCTGCAATCCTCCAATCCTCTGGAACCTCTCCCGTCCCCATTGATGATGCAAAGATTACGGCCAGAGGCTCAGTAATCTCCTCCCTCGCCCTCCCATAGTAGACTGGGGTACATCTCATCCTGTCCCGGAGACTTACCCAACCTGATGCTTTCCAAAACTCCAGCACATTCTCTTTCTTAATGTCTATATGCTCAAGCTTTTCAGTCCAGTGTAAATCATCCCTACAATAGACAATACACAATAGGTACAGGAGTAGGCCATTTGGCCCTTTGAGTCAGCACCGCTATTCACTGTGATCTTGGCTGATCATCCACAATCAGTACCTCGTTCCTGCCTTCTCCCCATATCCATTGACTCTGCTATCTTTAAGAGCTCTATCTAACTCTTTCTTAAAAGAATCCAGAGAATTGGCCTCCACTGCTTTCTTAGGCAGAGTATTCCACAGATCCACAACCCTCTGTGTGAAAAAGTTTTTCCTCAACTCCGTTCTAAATGGTCTACCCCTTATTCTTAAACTGTAGCCTCTGGTTCTGGACTCCCCCAACATCGGGAACATATTTCCTGCCTCTAGCGTGTCCAATCCCTTAATAATCTTATATGTTTCAATCAGATCCCCTCTCATCCTTCTAAATTCCAGTGTATACAAGCCCAGTTGCTCCAATCTTTCAATATATGACATTCCCGCCGTCCCGGGAATTAACCCAGTGAACCTATGCTGCACTCCCTCCATAGCAAGAATGTCCTTCCCCAAATTTGGAGACCAGAACTGCACACAATACTCCAGTTGGGGTCTCACAAGCTGCCTTGTACAACTGCAGAAGGACCTCTTTGCTCCTATATTCAACTCCCCTTGTTATGAAGGCCAAAATGCCATTAGCTTTCTTCACTGCCTGCTGTACCTGTATGCTTACTTTCAATGACTGATGAACAAGGACAAGCAGATCACATTGTACTTCCCCTTTTCCTCACTTGACACCATTCAGATAGTAATCTGGCTTCCTGTTCTTGCCACCAAAGTGGATAAGCTCACATTTATCCACATTAAACTGCATCTGCCCACTCACCCAACCTGTCCAAGTCACCCTGTATTCTCATAACATCCTCCTGACATTTCACACTGTCACCCAACTTTGAGTCATCTGCAAATTTGCTAATGTTACTTTTAATCCCTTCATCTAAATCATTAATGTATATTGTAAATAGCTGTGGTTCAATCACCAAGATCCTTTCCATAGTGAATTCTGAAGCAAAGTATTCATCAAGTACTTCAGCTGTCACCTCCGGTTCCATACACACTTTTCCGCTGTTACACTTGATTGGTCCTATTCTCTCACATCTTATCCTCTCGCTCTTCATATACTTGTAGAATGTCTTGGGGTTTTCCTTAATCCTTCCTGTTAGCCTTATAATTTTCTAGATCTCTATCATTACCTTGTGTTTTGAACCTTTCATAAGCTTTTCTTTTCTTCTTGACGAGATTTATTACAGCTTCTGTACACCACAGTTCCTGTACCCTACCATCCTTTCCCTGTCTCATTGGAACATACCTATCCAGAACCTCACACAAATATCCCCTGAACATTTGCCATATTTCTGCCATACATTTCCCTGAGAACATCTGTTCCCAATTTATGCTTCCAAGTTTCTGCCTGATGGCTTCATATTTCCCCTTACTCCAATGAAACATTTTCCTAACTTGTCTGTTACTATCGCTCTCCAATGCTATGGTAAAGGAGATAGAATTGTGATCACTATCTCCAAAATGCTCTTCCACTGAGAGACCTGACACCTGACCAGGTTCATTTCCCGATACCAGATTAAGTACAGTCTCTGCTCTTGTAGGCTTATCTACATATTGTGTCAGGAGCCTTCCTGAACACACCTAACAAATTCCACTCCATCCCAACCCCTTGCTCTAGGAAGATGCCAATCAATATTTGGGAAATTAAAATCTCCCACCACGACAACCCTGTTATTATTACACCTTTCTAGAATTTGTTTCCCAATCTGCTCCTCGATGTCCCTGTTACTATTGGGTGGTCTATAAAAAGCACCCAGTAGAGTTATTGACCCCTTCCTTTTTCTAACTGCCGCTGACCTGCGAGAAATCCCTCTTGGTAAAGCTATAAGTGATCCTGATCATGTGACTAGTCAGAGACTTTTTCCGATGTTGAAATGGCTAACATGGGAGGGCAGAGTTTTAATGTGATTGGGAGTAGATACAGAGGAGATGTCAGGGCTAAGTATTTTATGCAGAGAGTGGTGAGTGCGTGGAATGGGCTGCCGGTGACGGTGGTGGAGGCGGATACAATAGGGTCTTTAAGAGACTCCTGGATAGGTACATGGAGCTCAGAAAAATAGAGGGCTATGGGTAACCCTAGATAATTTCTAAAGTAAGTGCATGTTCGGCACAGCATTGTGGGCTGAAGGGCCTGTATTATGCTGTAGGTTTTCTATGTTTCTGTGTTTCTATATTAAAAAAAGCAGAAGTGGGTGTAGTGTAAATCACTCAATGTTTTGAAGATATAACCTACATTTTTGAGTTTTGAGTTACGTTTTGAGTAAACAAGCAAGCTTTTTTTACAAGACACATTTCATTACCCCATCTCGTCTCTGTCTGGTGCAGAATCAACTGTTTTCAAGCTTGTATTTGTCAGTTATACGCTTGGACTTAAATCCTTGGTTTGCATTCCAAGTAACAGACATCTTTTTTTCTACTTACTAGTAGCAATGATATCAAAAATATTTATGCATTTAAGTAGACAAGAAAGTGGGTAAGGCAGAGAAGGAAGTGGTCCTAATGCAGGCAAATTGGGTTAGAGTAGATAAGCAAAAAAATTAAATCATGATGGGCTGAATGGCATGTTTCTATGCCGTATAACTCTGGCCCAATTACACCTCTAATTGGCCTTTATTTACATATGTTAATTCTTATTCATAAAATTGTCATACATTGATAAATATAATATAGAAACAGGACCCCTGATCACTGAGTCTCAATGGACTGAATTACACTTATTTACATTCATCCCACATTAATCCCACTTTATATTCTCCCCACTTTCTCATCATCTACCCCCAGATTCTGCCATATATGAATACACAATGGCCAATTAACCTAGAGACCGATGCAGCCAGGGGATGTAGAAGGAAACTGGAATACCTGGAAGGGACGTACGTGGAGTTCTATCGATGTGTAGTGGAGAATATATTGACTGGCTGCATCACAACTTGGTAAGGAAACACCAGTGCCTTAGAACAGAAAATCCTATAAAATGTAGTGGATTTGGCCAAGTACATCATGGGCAAAGCCCTCCCAACCATTCAGCACATCTACATGAAACACCGTCATAATAAAGAAGCATCCATCATCAGAGGTGCCCACCACCCAGTCCAAGCTGAATTCTCGCTGGTGCCATCAGGTAGAAAGTACAACAGTATAGGGACTCGCACCACCAGATTCAAGAACAGTTGCTACCCCTCAACTATCAGGATCTTGAATGAAAGGGGATAGCTACACTCAATCACGCCATAACTAAAATGTTCCTATACCAATGATTTCATTTTAAGGACTCTTTATCTTATTATCTTATGTTCTCTTTATTTATTGCTATTTATTTTATTTACATTTGCACAATTTGTTGTCATCTGCACTCAGATATTTCATTGATCCTGTTGTAATTACTATTCTATAGATTTACTGAGTATGCCTACAAGAAAATGAAACTGAGGGTCGTATATGGTGACATATATGTACTTTGATAATAAAATTTACTTTGTACTTTGTACATGGTCAGAGGAACAATGTGCAAACTCCATACAGACAATACCCAAGGTTGAGATGAAGCCCAGGTCTCTAATGCTGTGGCAGTAGTTCTACTAGCTGTACTAACCTGCTGCCCATCACTGGCCAAATGGAAGCATTCTTTAAAATGCAGTGCATTTTTTTCTTGAATAGCAGACAATGCAGTAAAAGAGACAACATAACTTGGTTTTGCTCGCTCTTTTTATCATAGGTCTCATTTCTTTTTGCAATCTGAAAAAAAAACTGTTAAAACTTTGCTTAATGTAGCACTATCCAGCAGCGATTCTGTTCAAAGAACCAGTAGAATTTTCACTTGTAGGAAACGTCTCCAGTCCAGTTCTCAAATAGGCTTTGCAATAGCACACACAAAAGGAAAATCGGTTTACTTTTCCCCATCACTATCTTGAGATCCTTGAGATTCTGTCATCCTTTTCATTGCCCCAGCTGAAATGCCACAGAATGGTTTTTCAACCAGAGATGAGCAAAATTAGGCCATTTCATCTGCTCCACCATTTCGCCATGGCTGATCCATTTCTCTCTCAGCCCCAATCTCCTGCTTTCTCCCCGTATCCCTTCATGCTCTGACTAATCAAGAATCTATCAACTTCTACCTTAAATATGCCCAATGACTTGGCCTGCACAGCCACCTATGACAACAAATTCCACAGATTCATCGCTCTCTAGCTAAAGAAATTTATCTTCTTCCCATTTCTAAATGGACGTCCCTCTATTCTGACACTCTGTCCTCTGGTCTTAGACTCCCCTAACATAGGAAACATCCCATCCACATCCATCCTATCGAGGCCTTTCAACATTCGATAGGTTTCAATGAGATTTCCCCCTCATTCTTCTGAATTTCAGTGAGTACACGCCCACAGCCATCAAACGCACCTCATTTTCATGAACCTCCTTGGAACCCGCTCCAATGTCAGCACATCCTTTCTTAGAGAACCGGCCCAAAACTGCTCATAATACTCCAAGTGAGGCCTCACCAGTGCCTTATAAAGCCTCAACACTACATCCTTGCTTTTATATACTAGTCCTCTTGAAATGGATGCTAACATCTTATTTGCCTTCTTCACCACCGACTCAACCTGCAAATTAACCTATAGGGAATCATGGATGAGGACTCCCAAGTCCCTTTGAACCTCAGATTTTTGAATTTCCTCTCCATTTCGAAAATAGTCTACACTTTTATTTCTTCTACCAAAGAGCATGACCATACGCATCCCAAGACTGTATTCCATTTGCTGCTTCCTTGATCATTCTCCTAATCTGTTTAAATTGTTCTGTAGCCTCTCTACTTTCTCAACATTACCTGCCCTTCCACCTATCTTCGCACCATCTGCAATCCATACAAGTCTTTCTTCAGACTTCCTGCTTCCTCAGCACTATCTACTCTTCCTACCTTTGGATCATCTGCAAACTTTGCCACAAAGCCATCAATTCCATCATCCAAGTCATTGACCTACAAGGGTAGAAAAAAAAGCAGTCCCAACAAAGACCCCTGTGGCACACTACTAGTCACTGGGACCAACCAGAAAAGGCTCCCTTTATTCCCACTTTTTGCCTCCTGCCAATCAACCAATGCTCTGTCCATGCTATAATCTTTCCTGTAATACCATGAGCTCTTAACTTGTTAGGCTTGTCAAAGGCCTTGTGAAAATTCAATACACAATATCCACCTCTTTTCCTTTGTCTATCTTGCATTTAGTTTCCTCAAAGAATTCCAACAGATTTGTCAGGTAAGATTTTCCCTTATGGAAAAGTGCCTCCAGGTACCTCAAAACAACATCCTTAGCAATCAACTCCAACATCTTCCCAACAACTAATGTCAGACTAACTGGCCTATAATTTGCCTTCTGCCTCTCTCCCTTCTTGAAGAGTGGAGTGACATTTGCCATTTTCTAGCCCTATCCCATTCTTGAAAGATCAGTACTAATGCCTCCACAATCTCTTCAGCAATCTCTTTTAGAACCCTAGCTGTAGACCACCTGGTCCAGGTGACTTATTTTCCTTCAGACTTAAGTTGATCTATTTAACTTCAGTATTCACGGCATAAAGTAACTGTTGTGTATGTGGCCTGGTTACACAACAATGCTATTAATAGAAACGCTGGAAACAGCAGCTAAGTTTCATGGTTCTTTACTGGCAGAATTCCGAACTTGACACACATGTACAGATAAATATGCGCCTAATAGCGCATGCAACGATGTGTTACTAAAACAGAAAGTAGTCCCTTATTATAATTTAGGCTATATGGTATACTCCTCCCCTTTTATTTTAATAGTGTTTTTAATTTAATTTAATTGAATTTAATAAAATCAACTGATTTTTTTACTGGGGCATTATGCTAAACAAATACATTTACCCTTAACATGCAAACGCCTACCATTTGTTTACTTAGCAACAATAATATCAAATTATAACAAAGTAACGTAATATCGAATTTTAACAAGCCTTTTTATAACTTTTGGTCTAAGACACATTTATAACTCAAGTCTCTGGGGAGGGGGGAGTCTTCTCTAGATTGTACGGCACTGAAGCAAATAGGTCTTCACTCTATTGTCTGGAATAAATTAAACAATCCACAAATTGGCAGGTTTCAGCCATAAAGAATAGTCACCTCCATCTTGCAAAGATGGCGAAAGCAAAGTGAAATTCGTGAAACGGTGAATGTTATTCTTAAAAATATATACAATCATCAAAACTGAGATGGCATTGGAAAGTGTCTTCAAATAGTTTGTTCTTCAGTCTGTCAATAAACTTGTTTGTTTTAATACAGATTTCCATATAAAAGTCATGAAAAATTGACCTCTGAGCATAGGGAGTTAAGAAGATGCGTGCCTCCAACTTGTTAAGAGTTCTTGGCAGCAGATCACCTCTGTATAATGAGGTCTCCTCTGTGCAGCTGTCCTAGATATATACACATCTTTGTGCTATCGCTTGTCTTCTTTACCCATATCGCATTTGTTCCACTGAGCTAATTACACAGCCAATCTTCGTATTCTCCTTAGATTCCAAATAGATAGCCTGACCTTTATGATACCATTTTTTACCGTAATAGAACTTTACATCTTCTATTTGTGCTTCATACCTTTGTGCTGGTGATTCAGCAGGAGTGCTGGGAAGATGTTCAGGTGAAGACGGAGATGCTGGTCTTTTCAGAGATTTAAGCTTATTGAGCGTTCGCAGATCTTCCATTATCTGTTCTTCTGTTAACAAGTAATTTAACTGCGCAGGTGCAGGTTTTCATCTTTTGTCTGTAATTGGAGCAGGGTCATTAGGTCTCCTCCTTAGTTTCCTAGTCAGTATTGGCTTTACCTCCGTAGAATCTCCTGTGAGTTCCATTGTTAGCCTCTCATTCTCAATCATCTTTTTGTTTTCTTCTAACTCAATCTTCTTATCTTCAAATTCCTTCACTGCTGCTTCCTCCTCTTTAATATAATTCCTTTCCACTTGTTCTGTCTCCAGTTGCAGAAAAAGCTCTGCATTTCATATTCTTTCCTTGTATTGTTGATCTAGTTTCTTCATCCTTTTCTGATACTCCTGCAAAGTACCTTCCTGTAACTGTTGTAGCTGTCTTTTGAGAGATGTCAATTTCTCCTGGTACATCTGCTCTTTTACTTCCAGGTAGCCTTCATCGTCCTGCTAGTTGGCAATATCTGTCTCCCTTGCATCCTCTGTATCTTCATCCGAGTTGTGGCCATGGATACTGCGTTCGTCCTCATCATTGACGCTGTCTAGCTCCTCCTCATCATTGTATACCCGACAACGGGTGAGAGGAGAACTGCGGACATCTTCCCCTCCGAGCTGCCCTCCTTTGTTGACACATCTAGTGCCTTGATGGTGTGCCAATCCAACTGGATTTTCCTGAGCCACTCACGTCCCAGCAACGGTGGCCCTCCATTTTTCAGTACGTAGAGGTTCAGCTGCTGTGTTTTGGCTCCGTAGGTCACTGTCACTTTAATTTTGCCTTTGGGATGCACTTTCTGTCCTGTGTAAGTCTTTAGCAGTAGTTTAGATCGTTTCAGAGGTATGTGAGAAAACAGTCATTTGTAGTGGTGTACAGAGATCGCTGACCTCTGCCTAATCAGAAATCTGTACTGGGAACAAACTGCCGCTGTAAGAATAGATGGAGAAGTGAGTCAGTTTACGAAAATCAAGGGAGACATTAGACAAGGGTGTGTTTTCTCCCTTGAATGTTTAATGTGTACAGTGAAACAATATTACAAAAAATAAGAGACATCTTGGGAATCAAAGTTGGTGGTGAAAACATCAATAATTTTAGATATGCAGATGACACAGTGTTAATTGCAAGTACGGAGGAAGAACTACAAAACTTAATTCACATAGTTGTTGAAGGAAGTGCAAAACTGGATCTATCTATCAATTGCAAAAAAGACAATGTATGGTGATATCCAAAAAGAAGGGGAATCCTATCTGCAGGCTGAGAAGAAATGGGGAAGAAATAAAACAAGTCGAGAACTTTTGCTACTTAGGAAGCTGGGTGACATCAGATGGCAGGTGTGACATGGACATCAAAGGAAGAATAGGGATGGCAAAAGACACCTTTACGAGAATGAGGAGTATACTGACCAACACTAAACTAGGCATGACAACCTGCCTCAGAGCACCGAAATGTTACATTTATCCAGTTATGTTATATGGCTCAGAATGTTGGACAATATCTAGTAACATGAGGAAACGAACTGAAGCAGCAGAGATGTGGTTTTTGAGGAGGATGCGAAGAATATCATGGACGAAATGAATATCTAATGAGGTCATGAACAGAGCAAGCACAAAAAGAGAAATAATGTATGAAATCATGAAACGGCAACATGACTTCATTGAACATGTGATTAGGAAAGAGGAGTTAGAATGCACGGTAATTATGGGAAAGATTGAAGGAAGAAAGCAAGAGGAAGACAAAGACAAATGATGAGGAAGACAGCAGCCAGAGAACTGGAAATGAATACCAGTGAATTGATCCACTTGACCCGAAACAGGAGTGTGTGGGCCATGGCAGTCAAAGCTCAAACTGGGCATGGCACCTGATGATGATGATGGCAGAGATGACTGTTAAAGCTGAGCCTGTGTCCAACTCCATTTTCAGTCTCACACCTGCCACTTGTAGAGTGATCCTTATGACTCTTTGATCATCTGTCTCTTTCACGCTGTGAAGCTGCAGACAAGAAAATTCACTTTCGTCTGAGTGGTTTTCACCAGAACTACTTTCTTCCATTTTGTGTACATTGTTGTGTTTTCCTTTCTGGGGTTTCTTGTTTCTCTGTATGTTGTCCTTTTTCTGCTGTTTACTAGCTTTGCAAGTGTAGCCCTGTTTGCCACAGTTTCTGCATTCTTTGTCTTTCAACCAACAGTCATCAGGGTCATGTGACATGTTCCCACAACAGTAACATTTCTCTCCTTCATTTCTGTAAAGTGACATTTTATTCGTAGCATATTCCAGAGATTTTTGTTGTATCACCCCGTGCTGCTGTTTCTGTTGATATTGCAATGTTCAGCGCCTTCTCTAATGTAAGGCCTTTTTCACCCAGGAGCTTCTTCTGTGTGGTTTCACAGTGCATGCCACACACTAACCTGACCCTCAATGCGTCTGATAGACCAGGTCCAAATTGACAACGTTCTGATAATTTGCACAATTCAGCACAATATTCAGAAATGTTTTCATTTTTTCTCTGATTCCGTTCGTGAAATTTAAATCTTTCAGCTATCACCAGTGGTTTGTGGTTTAAATGCTGTTAGAGAGTGTCTACTATTTGCTTGAATGTTTTGTCAGCTGGCTTTTCAAGGGTTAACAAGCTCCATAGCAGCCCATATGTTTTTGCTCCCATAATACTGAGTAAGACGCTGGCTTTCTTTTCATCATTAACACCATTAGCCTCACACTGTAACTCCACTCTCTCAGTGTAAGGCTACGTCCACACTAGACTGGATAAATCCGTAACTGAAGCGTTTTCTCTTCGTTTTAACCTTCCATCCACACTGAAACGGTGTTTTCCTCCCCCGAAAATGGAGTTTTTCTAAAATGCTGTCCAGAGTGTGCAAATCTGAAAACGCTGGTTGGGCGGTGTAGTGTGTAAGGGGTAACCGGAACTTTTTAAAAACGCTATCATGACGTGCCAGAACAGATGGTGGCGGCAGCGCGGCATCTCATTGTTTTCTTGAACGCAACCTCCAACCTCCAGATTTCCAACACCACAACAACAATGGCGGACGGCTTCATGCATGTGTTGTTTACTTTATTGTTTACATTAATAGCTGCTTTTTCCAGTGGAGGTTTTCTTTGTATTCCTCGAAGACATTGTTGAAAACGTTCTTTCGCTGTTGTTGTAGGTACTCTAGTTTTTGACCAATGGAAATAACACAACGCTGCCAAGGAAACAGAAATAGTATAATGTTTCCTCTTTGCTTGTTTTCTGTAGATGTGTCCTGCGCATGTCCAGTAGGAGGAGATTCACCCAAATACCTGTTTTAATGTGGATGGAGGTATTTTCAAAAATGCCTGGTGTGGATGCCTATCGTTTTTACAGGAAACTGACGTTTTCAAAATTATCCGGTCTAGTGTGGACGTAGCCTGAGTTGCCTAGTCTTCAATGCCACTATCAAACGCTGTAATGGTTCCAATCATCACCATCTTTGTTATGTTAATTTAGCCTCATTTTCCCTTGTTTTCTTTTTAGCTAGCTCCTTGCAATCACAGCACGTTCCACTTGACTCACATGACCTTTTTGCTAGCGCAGGCGCACTCTGTCTAGATGCGTGTGTCACTCCTTTTCATCCCTCTTCTGGGGTAGGCAGACTCTCAGCCCCTGGGGGTCAACACTGGCCGTGGTCTCGCCTGGACGTGCTGCGGCTCCGTCTGTGTCTCTTAGCCTCCCGACGTTCCCGACCCCGGCTGCGCTCCCACTTCCTTTCGGACTCGCGGCCTTGCTCTGCCTCCTTCTCCCGCTCCTTGGCTCATTCCTTGCACTCTTCTTCCAAGTGCCATTATCAATTACAAACCACTTTGTAAAACATGGCGTTGAGATACGATGTAGGTTCATTATCCTCGTCGCCAATTTGTTGTGTATGTGCCCTGGTTTCACAACAATACTATTAGTAGAAACGCTGAAGACGGCAGCTAGGTTTCATGGTTCTTTACTAGCAGAAATCCGAACTCGACACACATGTACAGATCAATACGCGCCTAATAGCACATGCAGTGACGTGTTACTAAAACATAAAGTTGTCCCTTATTATAATGTAGGCTATATGGTACAATAACCAAGACATTAATGTGCAAAGCTACTTGCTAACAGAAATTCACATAGAATAACATCCCATGAGAAGCTACATTTCTCTTTATTTATCATCAGTTCTTGAATCCTGTGATCTAGATGGCAAGTACATAAGTTGAGGCTCCCTTTTGCTACCTGTCTTTGCAATCTAGTATACTCAATTATGACATAAGAGCCACTGTCTAGCAGGTATTAGAAACTGAGTGATGAGAAGGTCTTAGCAGGGGTCAATTATCATAGATTGGAACTTTGCATTCCACTAAATAATGCTGTCCTAGTTATTTTTTTAAAGAATTGTCTATGGTTCGATTCTGTTGAATTTGCTAATGGCTGGCATCAACTCAAATTGGAACAGGAATGCTGTCAATATCTCAACCAGCATGAACATAGAGGAAAATGATTCTATTTTTGTTTCAGGGCATTTGTAATCACATGATCACAGCCAGTGTACGGTTTCCTCTTTACTTATCTCAAGGCGATTACATCATTGCTCCATTTTCAGAATTAGGAAACAGAAGTGATCTTGTGAAACAGTTCTGCTTTTGTGAAGATGGCTTGGAGTTCCTCTTCCAATAGTGCAAAAAAGGCTGTGATGTCTATAATAATTGAATAACCATTTATTAAATCAGTATTCTGCAAATTTGCAGATGACACAAAGATTAGGGTGTAGTGAATATCGAGGGAAGCTATGAAAGCTTATAGCATGATTTTGATCAGCTGGGAAAATGGACTGAAAAAAGGCAGAGGAAATTTAATGCAGGATAGGATATACTATATGCAATGAATGGTCGAGCTCCAAGATATGCTGAAGAACAAAGGGACCTAGGCACACAGATTCATAATTCCTTGCAAGTGGCATCACAGGTAGGTAGATTCATAAAGAGATCTTTTAACATATTGGTCTTCATAAACCAGGACACTGAGTACAGGAGTTAGGCGGTTATCTTGAGCTTATACAAGACATTGGTGAGATGAAATTTAAAGTATTGTGTGCAGTTCTGAACAATTACCTACAGGAAAGATATTAATAAACTTGAAAAAGTGCGTTGAAAATTTACAAGGATGGTGTTAGGGCTTGAGGATCCGTGTTAGAGAAAAAGTCTGAGTAGGTTAGGATTTTATTTTCTGGTGTGCAAGAGAATGAGGGTAGATTTTATAGAATAGGGGTTCCCAATGGGGGTTCCATAGATCCCTCAGATAATGGTCCATGGCATAAAAAAAGAGTTGGGAAGCCGTGTTATAGAGATATACAAAATTACAAGAGGTAGATATAGGGTGAATGTATGCAGGCTTTCTCTCCTCCATTTGGACAAGACTAGGACTGGAGGTCATTGGTTTAGTATGAAGGTAAGATACTTAAGGGGAATCTGAGGGAAAACTTTTCACTCAGTGTGGAATGAGCTGCCAGCAGAAGTAATAGATGCAGGTTTGATTGTAACATTTAAGTAAGTTTGGATTAGTGCATAGGCTTGAGACGTTTGGAGGGATATAGCTTGGGTGCAGGTAGATGGAACTGAGCAGAAGATCAGGTCAGTATGGACCAGATGTCTGTTTCTGTGCTGTAGTGCTCTTTGACTCTATTCAGTGGAATGCAAAGTGTCAGCCTATGATAACAGTACCCGCTAAATCTGTTAACATGGCTAAAAGAAGAAGCAGATCAATAGAATGATGATCTGTCCAGAAACATGACATAAAATATTTCACATACAGCAATGATTGGGAAGATCTTCCACCAAGATCTGTCCAGATCCGCAGAAGATGAGGCCAGAACTTCCCCTTCCTTTCCAGCCCTGATAAAGGGTGTTGGCCTGTAAAGTTGACTCTGAATTCTCCTCCATAGATGCTGCCTGACCTGCTGAGCTCCTACAGTATTTTGTGTGTGTTGCACCAAAACTGGGCAATTCCCGTGCTTTCCTCCTACTAAGCCCATTCTGACCTTGAAACACTTCCACTGAGCTGGTGGATTACTCAGGGCATTCAATTAGCTTTACCAGCTCATGGGTTGGAAAATCTACCTGTTGTGTCTTTGACAAGTGAAACCTGGTACGTGTACAATGATCCTGTTAGAAGTCTAGAAGCTGAAAAATTAAGCAGATCTTTTTATTTGAGTTAATTAAGTAAATTTAATTTATTTTACTCAGTTTAATTACTAGTCTGTTCATTATTAGTTTTTTTCAATAGTGTTAATTTTTAAAAATCTAGTTGACATCTGGTGGATCAAGAGTTGGGGCCTCAAATCTGCTCTGTCAACACACAGTGCTATATTATGCTGCATTAAAACCAATGAACCAGGCTTTCAGCAGGAGATTATGATGAACAAAACAATGCACTTGGCACAGGTAGCCAATGATGTCAGGACAGAGAACAATCTGCTACAATACACTTGAAGTCCCACCACTAAATACATAGAAAACATAGAACATAGAAAAGCTACAGCACAATATAGGCCCTTTGGCCCACAATGCTGTGCCGAACATGTACTTACTTTAGAAATTACCTAGGGTTACCCATAGCCCTCCATTTTTCTAAGCTCCATGTACCTATCCAGGAGTCTCTTCAAAGACCCTATCTGCACCACCATCGCCGGCAGCCCATTCTGAGAGGGCCATTCACCACTCTCTGCGTAAAAAAATTAACCCTGGCATCTCCTCTGTACCTACTTCCAAGCACCTTAAAACTGTGCCCTCTTATGACAACCATTTCAGCGCTGGGAAAAAACCTCTGACTATCCACACGGTCAATGCCTCTCATCATCTTATACACTTCTATGAAGTCACCTCTCTTTCTCCGTCACTCCAAGGAGAAAAGGCCAAGTTCACTCAACATATTCTTGTAAGGCATGCTCCCCAATCCAGGCAACATCCTTGTAAATGTCCTCTGCACCCTTTCTATAGTTTCCACAACCTTCCTGTAGTGAGGTGACCAGAACTGAGCACAGTACTCCAAGTGGGATCTGACCAGGGTCCTATATAGCTGTAACATTACCTCTCAGCTCTTAAACTCAGTCCCATGGTTGATGAAGGCCAATGCACCGTATGCCCTCTTAACCACAGAGTCAGCCTGCTCAGTAGCTTTGAGTGTCCTGTGGACTCGGATCCCAAGATCCCTCTGATCCACGCTGCCAAGAGTCTTACCATTAATACTATATTCTGCCATCATATTTGACCTACCAAAATGAACCAACTCACACTTATCTGGGTTGAACTCCATCTGCCACTTCTCAGACTAGTTTTGCATCCTATCGATGACCCGCTGTAACCTCTGACAGCCCTCCAGACTATCCACAGCACCCCCAACCTTTGTGTCATCATAAAATTTACTAACTCATCCCTCCACTTCCTCATCCAGCCTTATAAAAATCACGAGGAGTAGGGGTCCCAGAACAGATCCCTGAGGCACAGCACTGGTCACCGACCTCCATGAAGAATATGACCCGCCTACAAACACGCTTTGCCTCCTGTGGGCAAGCCAATTCTGGATCGACAAAGCAAGGTCCCTTGGATCCCGTGCCTCCTTACTTTCTCAATAAGCCTTGCATGGGTTACATTATCAAATGACTTAATGAAATCCATCCTTCATCAATGTGTTTAGTCACATCCACAAAAAATTCAATCAGGCTCGTAAGGCATGACCTACCCTTGACAAAGCCATGCTGACTATTCCTAATCATATTGTGCCTCTCCAAATGTTCATAAATCCTACCTCTCAACTTACCAACCACTGAAGTAAGACTCACTGGTCTATAATTTCCTGGGCTATCTCTACGCCCTTTCTTGAACAAGGGAACAACATCAGCAACCCTCCAATCCTCTGGAACCTCCCCTGTTCACACTGATGATGCAAAGATCATTGCTGGAGGCTCAGCAATCTCTTCCCTCACCTCCCACAGTAGCCCGGGGTACATCTCATCCAGTCCCGGTAACTTATCCAACTTGATGCTTTCCAAAAGCTCCAGCACATCCTCTTTTTTAATGTCAATATGCTGAAGCTTTTCAGTCCACTGTAAGTCATCCCTACAATCACCAAGGCCCTTTTCCACAGCAAAGTATTCATTAAGTACCTCTGCTATCTCCAGTTTCATACACACCTTTCCACTGACACACTTGATTGGTCCTATTCTCTCATGTGTTATCCTCTTGCTCTTCACATACTTGTAGAATGCCTCGGGGTTTTCCTAAATCCTGCTCACCAGGGCCTTCTCATGGCCCCCCTCCGGCTCTCCTAATTTCATTCTTAAATTCCTTCCTGTTAGCCTTATAATCTTCTAGATCTCTATCATTACCTAGGTTTTTGAACCTTTCATAAGTTTTTCTTTTCTTCTTGACTAGATTTTCAACAGCTTTTGTACACCACGGTTCCTGTACTCTCCCATCCTTTCCCTGTCTCATTGGAACGTACCTATGCAGAACCCCACACAAATATCCCCTGAACATTTGCTGCATTTCTGCTGTACATTTCCCTGAGAACATCTGTTCCCAATTTATGCTTCCAAGTTCCTGACTGATAGCTTCATATTTCCCCTTACTCCAATGGAACAACTTGTCTGTTACTATCCCTCTCCAATGCTATGGTGAAGGAGATGGAATTGTGATCACTATCTTCAAAATGCTCTTCCACTGAGAGACCTGACACCTGACCAGGTTCATTTCCCAATACAGCAAGTACAGCCCTTGCTCTTGTAGGCTTATCTACATATTGTGTCGGGAAGCCTTCCTGAATACACCTAACAAATCCCACCCCATCTCAACCCCTTGCTCTAGGAAGATGACAATCAATATTTGGGAAATTAAAATCTCCCACCACGACACCCCTGTTATTATTACACCTTTCCAGAATCTGTTTCCCAATCTGCTCCTCGATGTCCCTGTTACTATTGGGTGGTCTATAAAAAGCACCCAGTAGAGCTATTGACCTCTTCCTTTTTCTAACTTTCACCCACAGAGACTCAGTAGGCAATTCCTCCATGACTTCCTCCTTTTCTGCAGCTGTGACCCTATCTCTGATCAGCAGTGCCACGCCCCCACCTCTTTTGCCTCCTTCTCTGTTCTTTCTGAAACATCTAAAGCCTGGCACTCTAAGTAACCATTCCTGCCCCTGAGCCATTCAAGTCTCGGCAATGGCCACAACATCACAGCTCCAAGTACTGATCCACGCTCTAAGCTCAACTGCTTTGTTCATGATACAATATAAATCTTCACACTTTGGCTGGAACAACATTTTATATTCCGTTTGGGTCATCTCCAATCTGATGGCATGAACTTCGGTTTCTGAAACTTACAGTAATGACTCCACTTCACCCCCCCCCCCCAACCTTCACCAATTCCTGTCCCCTTGTCCCTCTCTCATGTTATCTTCTTGCCTGCCCATCACTTCCCTCTGGTGCTCCTCCCCCACTCTCCCCTTTCTTCTTTCTTCCATGGCCTTCTGTCTGTTTCACCAATCAACTTCCTAGTTCTTTGCTTCATCCCACCCCCTCCAAGTTTCACCTATCGCCTGGCATTTCTCTCTCCCCTTCCCCACCTTTCAAATCTACTCCTCACCTTTTTTTCTCCAGTCCTGCTGAAGGCTTTCAGCCAGAAACACCAACTGTACCTTTTTCCATAGATGCTGCCTGGCTTGCTGAGTTCCTGCAGCATTTTGTGTGTGTTGACAGCTCATGCGCTATTTCCACCCTCTGCCTCTTGAAAACACAATCTCACAGTCAGTCAAGCTGTGAAGTGTTGCAAGGTGGAGATGAGCAACAGTGGCCTCTGAGGAATGCATTTTTCTTGTGGGGCTGTATGGAAGGATGAAAAGGGAGTACAGACACAGAAATGTAAATATCAAGTGTCAAGACCCCTTCAGCATGCCCCTGACCCTGGTGTTGTCATATCTGGTCATATTGCTACAGTGTGTTCCATTCAGTTGTAGTAGTACCTGTTCCTCATAGAAAGGAATTGTTCGGGGAAGCATCATTCATTAATCTCGAGGCTTCCAACAGTGGTCTTCATAGAATATACTCAATGTCCTGTGGGAAAAGGAGATGGTGGATCCAGCTGGATAGTTCCCTTCCAGGCAATCACCCTCAACTGGCAAAATACTTCAACAGAATTTTCATATGAACATTATGAACTTGATTGGCTGGTGGTGATAAGGGCTTTCCCTGTCAGATCATTCATATACAATTGGAGTTCCAGTTACTCTGCACACTGCTGTCCCGAGAGATCCAGGGGTGTGAGGGAATGACGGGGAGAGATCAACACCCACCTCCTTGTACATTTGCCAAGAAGGGGTCTAAAAGGATGCAGCCCTGTTCGTTGAGATTCATCCTGAGCTACTGCCCAGAGCAACACTCTGTGTCCTTTTGACTTTTCTCAGGGACAGACGGACATACACACACACACACACACACACACACACACACACAAACACTTACCAACAACTTAGTGCAGTATATTCTTGAGTCTGCTTAAAAGTTGCTTGTCCTCCAGTGTAAGGTACTTTTTATCACAAGGTTTTCTATGCTGAAAGCTACAAGTCCCAGAGTAATGGTAGAATTCTGGTGTAGCTCCCATGTAGCTGGAATAGGGTAAAAACACAGACTGAGGCTCTCTTACATGGTGGTACTGGGCCCTATGATTAAATACTAAAAGAACTCTTAAATTATGGAAAAGTAAACTGAATGAAATGTTGATATAATGTGATATAAAGACAAATATTTCTGCAGAAGTGGTTTTTCATTGCCTTCTTCTGGGCAGTGTCTTTACAAGATGAGTGACCCCAGCCATTCTGGCCATTTTCTCTCTCATTACCAACAGAAATCCCACTCGGATGAGATTTTTTTTTTATTTTTCGCACCGTTGTCTGTAAAACCTAGAGATTGTTGTACATGAAAATCTCAGGTGATCAGTAGTTTCTGAGCTAGTAAAACCACCGCGTCTGGCACCAACAGTCATTCCATGGTCAAAGTCACTTAGCTCACATTTGTTCCCCATTTGACGATTGGTCTGAACAACTGAACCTCATGGCCATGTCTGCATGCTTTTATGCTTTGAGTTGCTGCCACATGATTGGCTGATTATATATTTGCATAATGTGTAGGCGTACCTAATAAAATGGCCACTGACTGTATTTGTGCCTTCCTCCATTTCCTTTGTTCTGAGTGTTGCTGAAGCAAGCGTAGTCCATTGATGCTATTTTGGTAAGGTGCAAAATGAGCCCTCACATGTGACATGTTGCTTTACAAACCTCCAAGTTTTCGCACAACTGCTATCTGCCAGGTCTGTGTATGAGCAGATATAAATTAACAAATTCAGTTCACTCATACATGTCTAGAAGGATCATTTACCTTCGAGCATTGATACAAATTTGGTTCATTCCTAAATTGAAGTACTGTTAAGTTCATTTTTAAAAATTTAAGTTTAAGTAGACTTATCAATTACTTTGAAGAGCTGACTACACACCATCAGATGACAGAAAGTTGATGGACCATCATTTCTGTCTGATTGTGTAATAAAAAAATATTTCTGAGAATCTATAACCTTATTAGCTTTAATTTACAAATCGAATTATGTTTAAGTTGCTAATATTTTCCCAGCACTGTGTAAAACTATCATCACAATGTGTCCCAATTATAGCATGCTGTGTATACTCTTCTTTAATGTCCAGAAAATAGTATCATTTCACCAGATGGATGATAGTTCAGGGAGAAGCTGCATGTGTTCAGCAAATGAACATGTTATCTAGAATCCACATTTAATAAATATTTAGCATTGTCTATAAATGCAGTGATGTAGCCTAGCAGAAAAAGGTTAATGTGTAGTATGCTGCAAGTTGTCAAGTTACATCTATGACTGGCTTAAAGTGGAGTGTGTGTGTGTGTGTGTGTGTGTGTGTGTGTGTGTGTGTGTGTGTGTTACTATACAAAATTATAGCTCCAATCTGACTTGGTCACGGTGATGATCTGCAGATAACAGAGTTATTTTGGGTTATTTTTAGGGCAATCTCCATTATTAAATTTTGCGATTAACCATTTTGTTGCTTCCTGGGAGTGTTTTACATACAGTTCATTGAAGATAATTTTTAACAGATATAGGGCAGTGTGAAAACTGTAGGGATTATGATCTTTAAATCCAGTCTAAGCAAACATATCTTTTATATAAAAAAGGACTTGCAGCTTTAATCTGAAATCCACTTTCAGTTTTAAACTACAGTAAAGTGCAAGTACTTATCTCTCAGCGATGTTCTGTGCAAGAAGAAGGAGTTGATTTCAGGAAGCCTTTGAAGATGTTGACTGAGGGATCTGACTCCGATAAATTACTGAGCACAGTGGAGCAGAGGTCCCTTGTGAAGGCCTAGAGTTAACAAAAGGCAGTGCAAATTGCAATTAATGCATGGAACAGTCCAATCATTTCCCTAGTCAACAGTAACAAACAAATACTTTTCCAATTTAAGGAATATTAGAAAATATTTTCATTTTCACTTCAAACTGGACGGAGTGGTACTAAAGTTGATGCTTGCTATTGAATGTGATTTAGGTTTGAATCTCAGTAAGGTCACTGAATCTGCGAGTAATGCATCAGGTGAGAAATAAGCTGGTATTTTTGAACCATTAATAATATAAGTCTTTTCTGTAATATTTTCTTCCATACCTTGTGCAGAATTGCTCTGGTTAATTGGAAGTGTGATAATTCATTGAGAAATTAAATGTATGCAGAAAGTGAGAAAGATAGAAGAAAAAGCTACTTTAAATTTGAATTTAATTCAAAATTAAAGATATTCACAGCTTGCTGAAGTCCATGTTGTCGGATTTTCTCTGGCTAAAGCTTCCTAAAGCTCCTTATGATCAGCAAGTGTTTGGAAGAGTTTAATTTGTTTTAGTTTTTTAGACATTAGGGGAAGTCAAAAGAAATGTTGTCACACAAGTAGTTGGTACTGAGGCAAAAGATCAGACATTGCGTTATTCAATGGTAGAGCAGACATGGGCAATTAATAGCTTCCTCTTGCTTCTATGCCTTGGGTTCTTCATTAGGTCCCAGTGAAGACCAAATAAAATATTTCATCTGGCCTGGTAGAGTTAAAATATTCTCTTTTTAAATTTGGGTTGCTTTACAATGCAACTTCAATATTTACAGATCTCCGAAAATGCTGCTTAAGATATTTCAGGTTTCGAAAGTGTTGACGGTATTGTTTTAGGCCATCTACAATTATTTTTTAAGATGATGCACAGCCTTGATGTTCTGAATGTTAATAATGAAAGAAGAATTCAGAAGCTGCCGATGAGCATGCATGAGCAGAGCTCTGGCTCAGCAAAATGAATTAACATGATTGGCTGAAGTCTAAATTTATGTATCTTTGGGCAGATCTTAGATACTGCCTCGGCATTAGTAGGTTAGGAATAGATGTGCTGCAAATAAGGTTGTTTATTCACTTCTAGCAGCAGAGAAATTCCTATGAGTGAAAGACAAAATATTATATGGTTATGGTTATTGCAGATACAAGACATCTGAAATAAAAAACAGAAAATACTGGAAATATTCAGCAAATCAGGCAACACTTGTGATGTTTCAGTGCGAAGGCTTTTTTTATCAGAACTGGGAATGAGAACAGTTTAGTTTTAAGATGCAGTGTTTTGGGGATTGTCCTATCCAACCCTATACCAAAGAATGTGGTGGTGGTTGTCCACCATGTCCAACAATGACAGGAGAGAGTTTTTAAAGTGGAAAAGCCATTGCACTGGGCCAGTTCCACTCTCTTGAGCTCAGAAGTCCCGCTGCAGTGGTATGAGCAAGTGTTGCAAACTGAGGTCTTTCTTAGTTGCAGTTGATGACCAGGACATCTTCTGTGCCTTGTCTTGCCCTTCACTTTCCATGGAGCTTTGTAGTACCACCTTCCTAGACATTGGATCTCAACCGCCCAGTCTCCTAGAGCTGACATCACATGCTAGGACAGGCATGTCCCTATCTCATCGGGGTATGTGGCCGCCAGCTACCAGCACCTGGGTTAGCCTGCCTGACGACTCGGTGTCCAGGGAGGAGTAGCAGCTCCGGTGAAGGGGCTTGTCATGTCCATGCTGGGGCTGTTCACTCACCTTTGGTCACCACCGGATACTCAGCTCTCACCTGTGACTCCAAGTAGCTGTTTGCATGCAACGGCGGCCACACCCCAATAGACCAAAGAATAGTTAATGCATAATACATTAGTTTTTCAGTCAATCAAACTGACAGCTCATGCGATGTTTCCACCCTCTGCCTCTGGAAAACACAACCTCGCAGTCAGTCAAACTGTGAAGTGTTGTGAGTTGGAGGTGAGCAACAGTGGCCTCTGAGGAATTTATTTTTCTTGTGGGGCAGTACGGAAGGATGAAAAGACACAGAAATGTAAATGCCAGGTGTGAAGACCCCTTCAGCATGTACCTGACCCTAGTGTTGCCACATCTGGTCATATTGCTACAGACTGTTCCATTCAGCGGTAGTACTATCTGTTCCTCATAGAAAGAAATTGTTCGGGGAGGCATCATTCATTAATCACGAGGCATCCAGCAGTGGTCTTCATAGAATATACTCAACGTCCTGTGGGAAAAGGAGATGGTGGATCCAGTTGGATGGTTCCCTTCCAGGCATTCACCCTCAATTGGCAAAATACTTCAACAGAATTTTCATATGAACATTATGGACTTGATTGGCTGGCGGTGATAAGGGCTTTCCCTGTCAGGTTATTCAATTACAATTGGAGTTCCAGTTACACTGCACACTGCTCTCCAGAGAGTTCCTGGGATGTGGGGGAATAACATGGAGAGACCAATACCCATCTCTTTGTACATTTGCCAAGAAGGGGTCTAAAAGGATGCAGCAGGCTTTGTTGAATTACTGAATTACTGCCTGAGGTTGCTTGTTCCAGCGCAAGGTACTTTTTAATGAACAAACGATCTATGCCGAAAGCTGCAAGTCCCAGAATAATGGTAGAATTCTGGTGTAGCTCCCACGTAGCTGGAATAGGGTAAAAACACCGACTGAGGCTCTCTTACATGGTGATACTGGAACCTGTGATTAAATACTAAAAGAACTCTTAAATTATGGAAAAGTGAACTGAATGAAAGGCTGATATGATGTGATATAAAGGAAAATATTTCTGCAGAAGTGGTTTTCCATTGCCGCCTTCTGGGCAATGTCTTTACAAGATGGGTGACCCCAGCCATTATCAAGCAGCATCTATAGAGGGGAAATGTTTCAGGTTAGGAACTTGCAGCATTCCCATCCCGTTTACTCTCTCACCCCCTTCTTTTCTCACATCACCTCCCTTGGTTTCCCTCTTCTTTCCCTCTCCTTTCCCTCTCTTTTACAGTCCACAGTACACTCCAATTAGATTCCTTGTTTTTCAGACCTTTACCTCTTCCACCTATCACCTTCCAGCTTCTTGCTTCATTCCTCCTTCCCCACCCATATACCTTCCCCCTCACATGGTCTCAACCATCACCTGCCAGCTTGTACTCCACTTCTCCCCTGTTTTCTTATTCTGGTTTGTGCCTTCTTCCCTTCTAGTCCTGCTGAAGGATCTCGGGCAATAAAATTAACTGTTCACTCCCCTCCATAGCTGCTGCCTGACTTTCTGAATTCCTCCAGCATTTTGTCTGTGTTTTATCACCCAGTGTTTGCTTCATTTAAAGAGATGCCTGTTAAAGATCACTTGTGAGGTTTTGTGAGTCTACTCAAATTTACTGAGATAATCAATTTGTTGTCATAGTGATTCATGCTATGCATGCTACAGCTGGACCACAGTTATCACCACAGAGATATGCATGTATTTATGGATCTGCATGTATGGAAGCATATTACATCAGAAAATTGTTCATATCGAACAGTGATAAATTTAAATTCATTCAACTGACTTGAACCATGGTTAGGAGTGAAATTTGAATATATTAGAAGGAAGAAAGGCATGCCACTCAGTGCTTTGTGCCTGTAGTGTAATTTTCTTCATTAGTATACAGGTAAATGTCATTCTTGATCATCATGAGGAATTGTAACAGATGGTTTGGGTTGCAGTATTAATTTACGCCCAACCCTATGGAAAATGCAAGCCACTTTTTCTACAGAAAACTGTGGATGGAACAGTCCTTCCTGCATAACCACACAAGCTTTGAGGTTACAACTGTTCTGTTAGTTTTAGGTGTGTGAGTGTGTGTAGCCTTTTCCTAGTTTCTAACTACAGTTACTGGCATTAAGCCAACTCAAAATTTTGGCCCTGAGCAATGTTTAATTGCCAGTGCATTTTCATAAGTGCAATCTGCTGAGGTAGAGCAGCAGTGTTGTGAGGATGGTACTATAAATTCTTCTTGTCACAATTTGATATTTACAGTATGTTGAATTCCTTTACAGTCATTTGGAAGCCATCTCTTCTTATTCTGCTTCAGATAAATTCAATTTGTCAGTCTCATTCCCCAGTTGAAAACATTTCAGAGTTGGAAGATTGTTGTGGTTTCTAGTGGCCATTATCTCAGCATCCAGTTGTGGCTGCAGGACTTCTTTTGGGCAATGTTATTGGCCTAGCCATCTACTATTGCTTGTCCATGACTTTCCCTCTTCCAGAAGGTCAGAACAAGGGATTTGTTGATGATTGCTGTGTTCAGCTCTATTCACATTTCTCAGATAATAAAAAAAATACTGTAAACACTCTGGAGAGAGAAACAGTTAACAGTTTAAGTAAATCTTCCAAGCCTTCAAGTTAACCTTTCATCAGAAATGTTATGCGTTAGATTACGTAAGGTTCAGGGAAAATACAAGGGGGAATTAATATCAAATGAGAAGGCTTGTGATGGGGTGAATACAGCAGAGATTAGATGGGGGGAGAAGGTTGAAGGGAAAATGTTGGAACTTCCACAAAGCAGCTAATCATTACCAGGCACTGTTGTAGCACATTGATAATGTCACTTAGCATTCTGTATGCAAATTGTACAAGACAATAAGGACCATATTGAGACAAGTTTTAAAAATAAATTACTTTAAAGTGTAAATGGAGGTTGCTCACCGTATATCAGCTGTGGCAGCAGATAAAATGATGACTATTTGAGGGCAAAAGTTAGACCTACAAAAATAAATTTTAAAACCTGTAAATCTGAAATTTAAAAAAAACATAGATCAGGCCACCATATGTGGAAAGAGAAACAGGTACTGTTTCCGGTAGAAGAGCCTTCTTCAGACATCTGAATGCTAATCGGCCTGAAACATCAATATGTTTCTCATTCCAAAAGCGCTGCCTGACTGCTGAGCATTAGCAACATTTTCTATTTTTATTTAATTACTTCTGTCCTTGCCTCTTCACTGCTCGTCATCTTGTGTCATTGAGCTCAGTATAACTCAGTTACTTGACCAGACGAAACTACCACTGACTTCAGAAAGGACCCTGTGTTTTCGCCTGCTCAGGGTTGGCTGTACTGGTCCAGAGAGGACCTTGTTCTTTGTCAACAAGTGTGCTGATCCTGCAAGAACTGGCCATTGTGCTGGTGCAGGCCTGGTCTGTTGAGCGACCAGAGAAAGAGGATGGCAGCAGATGGCCTCCTTGTGATATACTGCCTGGCTCTGCCTTGTGTTACAATTCACCCAAGGATCCACTCCACCAGCTCACAGCTCACAGCTCACAGCTCACACAGAGAGGCCCTGTGTGCCTGAAAGCAACTAGGCCTTGTAGCCATTTGGAGATGCAATGTTAATTAACATTACTACTGTGCTATAGTAGTGCCTGTCAAAGATCATCTGCCTTTCCATCTCACCAATTTCCCTTTGATATTCAACATTAGAAATATATGAAGCAAGTGTAGGGCACACTGCCCTTTCAGCCTGCACTATCATTCAGCAAGATCACAAATAATTTGAACTATTCCTTCAGTTCCATTTTTGTTGCCCAGTTGCCATAACAACTACAGCCCAAAACTGACACTTTACTCACCTAATGACTTAGCATCTGCATCTTTCTAGATCAGAGAATTCCAAAAATTCACATTCATCGGAGTGAAATTCTTCACCTCTTACAAAGCACTTCAGCAATGCCTTAGATGAGACAATGTCAGCACCAGTTCTTCCCAGTTCCATTTCTTCCATGTGCCTATCCACCCAGGAAAACATCCCCACAACATTTAACCCATCTATCTTTTGCTGAACCATACAGTATATATTGCAATGAGATCAATTTTCAGTCTTTTAAGTGCATCTGAATATTGCTTCAAACAACATAATTTACAATCATAAAACAACTCCTTTATCATACAAATCCATTTAATGAACCTCCAAAGCAAACAGATCCTTTCTTAACTCTGAAGTGTCATAGAAAGTCTTCTCTACTCTTGTATTGCCATCTCTCTTGCTCTAAAGACCTTTTAGAACATTATCATTTTTTTCCTCTTCTCCACTATCCTCCACATATCCTGAAAATCAATATTCCCCAGAAAATCACTTGAACTTTGAATTCATGATATCTTCAAATGCTGTGGAATGGAAACATTGAATTTGCAAATTTGTTCCACCACACGGATTGCAGTAAAATTCCTTGCAGTTGCAAAGACACAGAAAAATATTCCCTTTTTCTCATAGAGTGCTCCAGAAGCACATCTGTCAGTGCAGTTGAGGCTTCACATTGACTTGCATGGATTGTGGCTGAATGGTCATTTCTCTTATCAGAGGGGGATAATTTAGTTAATTACAATAGATACACTTCAGTGCACCCCCAATTCACTCATCAACAGATTATTCTCTAACTCCATCGAGAAGTTTGCAGAAGACACCAACATAGTGTGCTGTATCTGAAATAATGATGAGTCAGGGTACAGAAGGAGTACATTATGGACTTCAGGAAGGGAGGTCGTGCACATGTTCCTACCTACATCAATGGTGCTGAGGTCTGAAGGGTTGAAAGCTTCAAGCTCATAGCAGTAAACATAAATCCAAACACCAAAATATCTCTCCTGGTCCAATCAAGTAGACCATGGCCCAATGAAAGCAAACCAATGTCTCTACTTCGTCAGGAGGCTAAAGATTGTTGATATGTACTCTTTGGCATGTAGACACAGCTCAGCTCAGCACATCATGGAAATCAGTCTCTCTTCTGTATATTTTGTATTTACTTCTCACTGCCTTGTTAAAGCAATCAACATAATCAAAGATCACATCTTTCCTGTACATTCAGGCTTCTCCCTTCTCCCATTGGGCAGAAGATACAAAAGCCTTGAAAGTGTGTACCCAGCAGGCTCAGCTTTTATCCAACTGTTATAATGATCTCTGGTATCCATAAGATGGTCTCTTCACCTCACAATTCACCTCATTTTGGCCTTGCACCCAATTGTGGCCTTGCACTAATAACACACGCTTAGTATTTGCTCCTGATGAAGAAAGATAGCATCTCCTGAACCTGTAATTCCACATATGAGATACAGACATAAGAATCAGACACCGGGATAAACTGACAAGGTTCTCTTGTTCAATTATGTTTTAGTACATTAGCTTTCTGCTTCAAGATTTTTCTTAACTTAGTAGGCTTTGAAAGAATGTCATTTCCCTTTTGTGCATTGAGATGCTTTGGCAAAAACAATGGAGTTGCCTAATGACTGAAAATTATGCAGATTGGACTTAAGAAGAATGACAGATGATCTTAATGAAGGTTCAGACAGAAGTTGAGAGGGCAGGTGAATATAAAGGTGTTTTATCTGGTGCAATATGGCCAGGGGAAAATCAAACTGAGGATGTTGTCTTTAGATTTGATCTTTTTAGACTAAGTTTAGCACAATTTCTTTGTACAGTAATAGACCAACAGTTGCAATGAATTAGAAAAAAATGGAGTTGAAAACATAGATCATATCATTCTTGATTTTATTGAATGATAGTACAGGTTCAAGGAGCACTGTGCTATACAGCTGCTGCTTGTACTTCCGTATATTATCTTGCTTTGATCTTTATTTTTAAACAGCTGGTTGAAGTGCCTTATCTCCTGCTCATGACCCAACTACAGCAAAGTGCAGAGGTGTGGTTGTTAATTAAATGATACTTCAGGGTAAGCTGTGATACTTGCCAGCCAGAGCAAGTGTAGATGTTCTCCGTCCAAGAGATGATGCACTTGGCTAGGGTGTATTGTTCCCAAGTACATGTCATTGCCTTCAAGAGCGGAGTTGAACAATAATGAAAGGCCATTCTTTAAATTTAAGGAGTACTGAAAGGCAAGTAGTTATTGCCAGTTTTTACATACTCAAAAGGCTGCAGTCTTAATTGGGAAGCCAGCATGTGGTGAGTTTTATTGACTTATTTTTGTACGGTCCGTCTCATCTTCCTTTCTATTAAAGTCAAGAGAAAACCAAAGAACATGAAAACTAATTTGAAATCTCACCAAATTTATATTTTATTCCAGTATGGAGAGCTCTATTTTCATAACATTTCCAGCAATATGGATACATTTGCAATAATTTCCTGTCGATTTGTATCTCTGAATGTTTTTTTTAAACAAAATCTCATACAACAACAGTAATGAAGTATCATGTGAATATTTGAGTTCGGGGAAGGGGGACTGATGTGGATTCAGCAATTTATTTGAATACTTTTGCAACATTTCCAACAGACTTGTACCTCTTTCATACTTTACACGGCTAAATTAATTTGTACAGGTAATTGCGAAGTGCAAAAGATCGATTTGGTCCTTACCATTATGACAATTATGAAGCTGTGATTGAGGTTTGTTCAATGACTACGTGTATTTTGCTGAGTGCTCAGTGTAACTGGGGGGAAACTGCTTTTGCAGATGAACAAAGAACATTAGTTGATGAAGTGAATGATGGTTTTAAATCACCACTTCTCAGAAATCTCATTACCACTGCAGAGAGGACCAAAATAACAGTCACTGTACTGCGACATCACCATGGAAACAGTTAAGAATATCTAGGTCCCAAACAGGCTATATTTCTGTCTTTCCTTTGTTTGCTTTTAGCTTTTAGAGGTTTATTGCTTTTATCTGTTGGTAGACAAAGTACTGTCAGACCTTGCATAGATTCATCAATGTTGCGGATTTTATTTGAATCACAGGGCAACATTTTCAGGCCTTTTTCTCAGTGGAAGCTTGAGGCCATGAATGTTACAGCTAAAGACTCACCTTGCTAGTTTCATTGAGAGTGCAGTGAGTGTCATTTGCCAGATACTTTAAAATTAATTTGGATTAATCTTGGACTAATCAGAGTTTGTACATTTGGGAGAGTTTGGACCATTTTTCAGGAATTAACTGCATGGAACACAGGGTGCCTATGCCCTGTCCAATATAATCTGGCAGAGAGGTGGAGAGAAGTCATCTGCCAAACTGTTACTGTACATCCTTACCCACAACCACTCCAAACTCTACAAAACCACCCTAGATCGTTCCTAGTCTGGGTTCCCCACAGAACTGTACCTTGTAGTTTATGATATGAAATGCCCACTCTGAGCACTGTGGCTTGGTTAGCGGAACCCTCAAACCAGTGTGGCCCTTTCCATCAGCGTACTCAGGAAATCAGTTGATGCATTCCATCAGCCACTTTCTGCAGTCTGCCAATTTATAAATAGGAGGTGTTAACCGTGTGGATAAACTCTCAGCCCAGAATAACCAATCATGCCTGGAGTTGAACAAATTAATTGTATTTATTTCTCCCAGAATTTACTGTAATCTAATAACTGTCATCTTTCTTTTTTTTTCCCTTTCAGGTGGAATTCACAGTCTATTAGATGATTCGGTTAATTTCAGACTCATTTGCTGCTTTTGGGTAATAAACAAAGCTGTGGTATTGAACTTGGCCTGACAGTGAAATGTGCTGCTGATGCTACATTCTTCATAATGAGAATGCAAACAGGGATACCTGTTTCAGCCGAACTTCCGTCTTCTCTCACAAAGGACTGCTGAGAGTGCAAAACGTGCCTATGTACTGGGAAAGAAAGATCTGTAAAGAAGATTCCTTAACTATGAATTTAAAAGAAGCCATTGTTTGAGTCTTATGTTCTGCAACCCACAGCTACTTGTAAGTGTTTTAATTAATGCTTTTATTATATTCTATTTTGGGATGCCTAGCAATCTATTGGCAATTTCACAAGCAGTGCATGGTACTGCTCTGAATAATGCTCACAGAAACGAAACTGTATAAATCCAACAGAGCACAGGCTTTTAATATAATACATCTTACCTGATAAATTTACAAAGCAGAAGATGTTGCACATTCCTTTTGAAATCTTCCTTTTGATTGTTACATGGGAAAATTGTCCCTTATTCATACGAAAATGGGAAAACCTAAATCTTTTACTATTATCAAATAACAGGGTAAATGGAGATCTCAAGTGAAGAAAATATGTTTATTCATCCTGGTGACTCGACTTATGTAAATTAAAAAGTCAACGCTTTTTAATTTAGACATTGATTTACAATGCTTGAAAGGAGTCTGCTCCAGCAAACGTAGGTGCAGCGATAGAATGTGTTATCTAGTTGTCAATCTACACAGTGGATAAATTGCAGCCCCTGCCCCTGAGTCTCCCATTAATTTTTAATTTTTTCTGTACAAATCTTTTTTGCCCTTCTATTTCTTTGAGTTGTACTTCTGATAATCTGCCAAGGTTCAATGGGGATGGAAATTTGACTTGGGCAGTAGAGAAACCAGGCAGTAGTGAATTTTCAGCATATTTCACACCCCACCCGGATTTCTGGTAAACAAGTTTCAATGTGTCAGAAAGTTCGGAGTGGAGTGTTATGAAGCATTGTATGCTAACATCAAATTTGCATTTTTACTCAAATTAACATTATTTGTGTTCATGATTTATATCTGATGATGTATGCAGTATATAAGGTGAAATTTCTCATGATGAAGCTTCGTGATTTGCAGATTAAAAATGAAGCTATAGCAGTGAATAATTATTCTGTATCCCTTTACCATGTGATTTGTAATCTATGAGCTCATGAGATAGAACATAGAAACAGGGCAGCGCAGTACAGCTCCTTCAGCTCACAATGTAGGTTCAGCCAACCTATATAAACCGATTCCACAATCAATTAACCCTTTACTCTTACATTGCCTATAATCCTCCATTTTTCCAATATCCATGTGATTATCGAAGAGTCTCATAAATGTCCCTATTGCATCTGCCTTTACCGCTACTACTCGCAGAGCATTCTGGCACCTACCACTCTCTCCGTAAAGAAGCCTACCTCAGACATCTCCTTTAAGCTTCATACCTCTCATCTTAAACTGATGTCCTTTGGTATTGGCTATTCCCACCCTGGGAAAAAGAATAGACAGATATCCCTTTAGAGCAGAGATGAGGAGGAATTTCATTAGCCAGGGGCTGGTGAATCTGTGAAATCCATTGCTACAAATGATTACAGAGATCAAGTCGTTTATTTTAGTTAAAGCAGAGTTTGATAGGTTCTTTATTAGGAAGGCCATTCAAGGTTAGAGGGGGAAGGTCAGAGAATGGGGTTGAGGGGAAAAATAAATCAGCCATGATTGAATGGCAGAGCAGACTAGATGGTCCAAATGGCCTAATTCTTTTCCTTTGTCTTGCAGTCTCAATCCAAAGAGAAAAGGCTGAGCTCATTCATCCTTACCTCATAAGACATGATCTCTAATCTAGGCAGCATCCTGGTAAATCTCCTCCGTACCCTCATTTGAGCTTCCGCATCCAATGAGGCGAACCAAACTGAACATAATCTCAATGTGTGGTCTAATCAGAGTTTTATAGAGCTGCAATATAACCTCACAGCTTTTGTGCACAACCCCCGATTAATGAAGTCCAACACACAATGCTCTTTCGTAACCACCCTTTCAACCTGCTTTGCAACTTTGAGGGATCTTTGGACTTGGACCACATGATCTTTCTGTTCCTCCATACTGCCATTAACCTTGAACTCCACCTTCAAAATCAATCTTTTAAAGTGTATCACCTCACACTTTATGGATTGAACTCCATCGGCCATTTCTCTGTCCAGCTTTACATCCTATTAATATTCCTTTGTAACTTATGACAACCGTTCACACTCTCCACAACACCATCAACCTTCATTTTCTCTGCAAACTTACTAACCCAGTCTTCCACTTCCTCATCCAAGTCATTTATAAAAATCATAAGGGTTAGTGGTCCCAGAACAGATCCCCGTAGAGTGTAATAAATATGGTACTCTAATGCTTGCCATTCAGAAAGCCTTGTGCCATTATCTAACTGCATTTTGTATTTCCACTACTTTGTGAAAGACCATTACTTTCCTATGATGAAACATTAATGGATATTTATTCTAAGATAATCTATTGAAAATTGAAACCATGATTCTTTGACCTTCTCATGAAGACATCCAGGAAGCATTGCTTGCATTTTCACTGCCTCAAGACATAAAAACTGTACTTTTGCTCTCCCTCCATAAATATAAAGTTATTAATAACATTGTTGTATCAAGTCTCCCCATCCAATTCTCCTGTGCTTGTCAACTAACTTTGTTTCATAGCTAAACATTGTCTTGATTTTGTAGTTCTTATCCTTGGTTTCATTTCACTCAGTATTTGACTCCTCCATTTTATCATATTGTCCTCCAACCCCAAAATACCCTGGTGTATCTGCTGCTCAAATTCTGATGTGCTGGCCATCTTCAAAATCACCACCATAGCAACCAAGAAACTAATCTCTGGAATTTGCTCCCTAAATTTCTCTGTCACTCTGCACTGCTTCCACCTTTAATATGCCCATTGAAGCCATTTGCCCAAAATCTAATATCTCAAAACCTGTGCCACGTTTTTTTTTATTATTGTGTCCTTTATTTAGTGTGTTTTTATATGCTGCATTGGATCCAGAGTAACAAATATTTCATTCTCCTTTATATTTGTGTACTGGAAATAACATTAACCAATCTCAAATCTTGAATGGGTACTAGCCTCTTTACCATCGAGGGCATTTTCAAAAGATGATGCCCTATAGTGCCTTGGGATATTTTACTGCATTAAGGGCAGAATATTAATGAAGGTTCCTGTTGCTGTCATTTGATGTACTTCCTATAAAGTGTCTAAACTCTTTCCTTACTATCCAGTGTTGAAATCAGGGATACCTTTCCTCATCCAAATTAGGGAAACCTTTTCCTTGCAATGCCAACAGATTTTCTTTTGAAGAAAAACAGATTTCCCAACTAAACCGAGGAAAAAACCCTCATGCTTTTTCCTAATTGTCATTGTAATACAGCAAGAAAGTGAATTCTTGACTGGTTTGAACTAATAAAATTGTCTAAATGTAAAGCTTTAAAGGAAAATCTTGTGCTGTCAATTTCTTTGTTAATATTGTTGGATCAGTGTTTACTTTCTGATCCTTAAGGTTCTCTGGAAGCAAAATGATGAGCAGTCTTAATTCCAAAGATAGTTTATTTTACAGTACAGACAAACATGCAAATGCTAAGCAAACTAAACTAAGAGCTGAGAAACTATGCTGAGAGTTAAATGCAAGAAAAAAAAATAAAGAAGCCAAGAATCCAATATGACTTTTCTGAAAAATCAAGCATTTTTATAATAAGATAAGGAAAATTCCTCAGATAGGAAGGAATGAATTAATAGGTTATATAATTAAAACAGTTACATCATATGGATGCAAACACGAGAAAATCTGCAGATGCTGGAAATTCAAGCAACACACACAAAATGCTGGTGGAACGCAGCAGGCCAGGCAGCATCTATAGGAAGAAGTACAGTCAACATTTCAGGCCGAGACCCTTCATCAGGACTAATGGAAAAAAGAGATAGTAAGAGATTTGAAAGTGGGAGGGGGAGGGGGAGACCCGAAATGATAGGAGAAGCCAGGAGGGGGAGGGATGAAGCCAAGAGCTGGGAAGTTGATTGGCAAAAGGGATACAAGGCTGGAGAAGGGGGAGTATCATGGGATGGAAGGCCTTGGAAGAAAGAAAGGGGGAGGAGAGCACCAGAGGAAGATGGAGAACAGGCAAGGAGTTATTGTGAGAGGGAAAGAGAGAGGGAAAAAAATATATAATAGAAGACCTACCTGTCCTGAATGCAGAAGAACTTTCAAAGCCAAGATTGGATTTATAATCCACTTGAGAGCCCATAAATAGATCAACAGAACGAAGTCCATCATCCTCGACCTCGAGGGATAGTCACAACAACGATATATTTATATATAAATAAATTAGGGAAGGGGTTAGAAGGGGAGGAGGGGCATTAACGGAAGTTAGAGAAATCAATGTTCATGCCATCAGGTTGGAGGCTACCCAAATGGAATATAAGGTGGTGTCCCTCCAACCTGAGTGTAGCTTCATCTCGACAATAGAGGCGGCTATGGATTGACGTATATATTGACATCATATGGATAATGTGTTAATACTTAGCCAATGAATAAAAAGAAAGGTGATAAACTGTTAGTTTAGCTTTCTGCCAGTGGGTGTGGGAAATACATGAGTTTGTTAAAAAGTACAATTCTTATAAAAAATGTTATCCAAAAAAAATACAGTGGTTTCCAACATCATCGTGAAAAATACCTTTGTTGGAGGGCAAATCTCTCAGCTGTAGCTGCATGATGGTGACACAATGCTGCTCTGTTATTCAGGTTGGCCAAGATTGACATTGTATTACCCTACTTACAGCCTGCATTATCAACAGGAAACTAATCTGTCTAGAGCTGTGTCCTGTCACGAACATTGGAATGTGGTTTCAGCTCTTCATTGTACACCTCCTCTAAACCACATTTCCATGCACTCCAGGAACCACAGTTTCAGAAGGTGAATACAAAGTGCTGATACAATTAGATTGTGCATTTCCTGTTAAAGACTGTCAGTTTGTCAACCCATCACCTTTAAGATTTGGATATTTATATATACTCTATTATTTATGGATGGGTACATTGCTGACAAGGGCAACAATTCTTCCTCTTTTCTAACTGCTTTTCGGAAACCAATGTTGAGCCGTCTTCTTTGGTTGCTGAATGTAAATAGCAGTTTGCACTGCTTTTTCCCAGAGGTAGTGAGCTCCAGTATTTATACCCGGTGATGATGATGAAGGAACTGTGGTAAAACTTTTAGAATCAGGTTTATTATCACTGGTATATGACATAAAATTTGTTGTTTTGCAACACATAAAATATACTATGAATTACAATAAGAAATATATATAAAGCATTAAATAAGTAGTGCAAAAAGAGAGCAGAAATAGTGAGGTAGTGTTCATAGGTTCATTGACCGTTTAGAAAGCTGATGGTGGAGGGGAGAAGAAATTCCTAGAATGATAAGGGTGCATATTCAGGCTCCTCTGTACTTCCGTGGCCTAGTGGTTAAGGCATTCGTCTAGTGATTTGAAGGTCGCTAGCTTGAGCCTTGGCAGAGGCAATGTGTTGTGTCCTTGAGCAAGGCACTTAACCACACATTGCTCTGTGACGACACCAGTGCCAAGCTGTATGGACCCTAGTGCCCTTCCCTTGGACAACATCGGTGGTGTGGAGAGGGGAGACTTGCAGCATGGGCAACTGCCGGTCTTCCATAGAACCTTGCCCAGGCCTGCGCCCTGGAAACCTTCCAAGGCGCAGATCCATGGTCTCATGAGACTAACGGATGCCTATAATACTTCCTCTCTGATGTTAGTAATGAGAAGAGGGCATATCTTGAGTGGTGGGGATCTTCAATAATAGATTCTGCCTTTTTGAGGCATCACCTTCTAAAAAAGTCCTCGATGGTGAGGAGGCTAGTACCCATTCGAGATTCAAGATTGTATAATGTCATTTCCAATACACAAGTGTAAAGGAGAATGAAATAATTATTCCTCCGGATCTGACGCAGCATCTAAAAACAGACCAAGATAAAGAACACAATAATAAAGCACAATAAATATAAATATATAAGATAGCTTGTATACATGGAATGATTGTACACACATAAAGTGACACTAGGTACAGGAGTGTTTCTACGTTAGGTGACTGAAGCAAATGATAGTGGTGGTGGGGTAAGTTGTGAATGGAGGTATTACTGCTTGGGGAAAGTAACTGTTTTTGAGTCAGATGATCCTGGCATAGATGATTTGTGGCTTCCTCCCTGGTGGGAATGGAACAAGCAGTCCATGAGCAGGATGGGTGGGATCCTTCATGATATTGCAGGCCTTTTTCCGGCACCTTTCTGTACGTATGTTCTTGAGGGCGGGTAGACTGGTGCCTGTAATGCTTTGAGCAGTTTTGACTACCTGTGGTACAGCTTTCCTGTCTGCTGTGGTGCAGTTTCCATGCCATGCGGCAATGCCCCATGTTAGAACGCTCTCTACTGTGCCTCTGTAGAAGGTCATGAGTATTGACATGCATAGTCTGGTTCTCGTTAGTGTTTCCAGAAAGAGAGGTGCTAATGAGCTTTCTTTTCTGTGTCGGATGTGTTCTAGGACTATGAGAGAGTGTGGGAGATGCTCACTCCTGGGAGTTTTATACTGATCGCAGTGTCCATTGCGTAAAGCGGTGTGTCAGTGGTGCGAGGTCTCTTGAAGTTGATAACCATCTCCATTATCTTGTTGACATTGAAGAAGAGTTTATTTGCCTGGCACCAGGCCTCAAGCTCTTCCACCTCCTCTTTCTAAGATGTCTTTTCATTATTGGTGATGAACTCTGTCTTGTAAGGCTGGATGAACTTGATAATGTGTTTGGCCATACAGTCGTGTGTGAGCAGAGTGTACAGCATTGGGCTCAGCACTCAGTCCTGGTGGGCACCTGTGTTGAGGATAATGGACATGACTGAGTCCATAGCCCTCTGTAGATTTCTCTGATCCTGTGCATTGGCCCCTCCATACCAAATGGTGATGCTGACATTTACTCTGCTGTTGCTTGCTTTGCTGATATCCATGGAGACCAGTTTCATTGGATACATTTTAAATGATGCAGCTGATTTGACTTTCCACACTCACTGCTCCTTAACTTAGCTATCTCTTTAATTGTTCAGCTATCTTGTTAATGAGATAAACAATTTGCTGCAGGCAGTATTGCTGCAGTGGCTGCTTCATGAACCCAGTATCAGCTAAATGTTTCTGTCAACTGATGGGAGCTTCACAGTACTGATTTAAACCTGGAGTTGTGTTAAGAACAGATGAAGCGGAAATGGAGTAGGGCACTCAGTGAGATCACAGCCAATTCAAAGTATTTCTGCTTTCACATCAGCCCACGTCTCCTGAACCCCTTCACTAGCATGGGTGAAATGGTCCAAGTCCACTGTACAGCCACAGATTGGTTGGCAGGAATTGACAGACTGGGTGATCACCTTCTTGGAAAACCTTTAGCTGTCAGTGACATTGCTCCTCCCCTTGGGGGACATATTATCACTGCTTCTTAAAGATTATTGGAGGGGTAAACTCTTTGGTCCTGATTAGCTGAATACCACCCCTCTTCTTCAATTGTCTGGCTCTCCGGGGATGTTGTTTGCCCAACAATCCAATTATGAACTTTGCTCACCATCTTCCTTTAGACTCTGGTCTTTGGATCTCCTTCCTCCTGCTCCAGAAAACCAGAGGAACCACATCTAAAGCTCCTGCAATCACTATTACTTTATCATTCCCTGTCAGTCACCTTATGCACAGATACTCCTGTGCCTAGTTTCAGTTTATGGACATACAATCAATCTATGTGTGTAAACTATCTAAGTATTTATATTTATTGTTTATTTTAATTATTTGTTCTTTATTGTATTGTGTTTTTTATTGTGCTGCATCAGGTTCAGAGTAACAATTATTTCCTTCTCCTTTTCACTTGTGTGCTGGAAATGACATTAAACAATCATGAGTCTTGAATCTTGAATCACTAGTGCACTTCGGATTCCTTTTCTTTAAGGAAAAATGTAACAGCATGGTTCTGAGAAATTTCGATCCCAAATGAACATGAAACCACTTGAAGGCTTTTGAGTTGCACTGATAGAACATGGTCAGTCTGCTGGTACACTCAGGTTTCCCTATGTGATTCACAGAGTGACTACTTTCCTTATTTCTGGCAGGGAGGGTTAACACACAGTGGACGTCACTGTTTCATCTGGGAAACAATGGGAGCCACGCATGTGTAATTAGAAATCCAGTTGAGCTTAGGGGGTTGGATGAGTATAGAATATGGATCAAGCCCATCTCCATCCTAATAGGGGCTTGGGGAAGGGAGGAGATTCGAAAATTCAGTCATTGGATATCCGATTGGAGGAGTGGGTGAGATGTTGGATGGTGGGGAGGGATAAGCAATTAAGTAATTGTGTCCAGATAGAGAGGGGTGGTAATTGGGGTTTCTATCAGTAAATAAGACAATTGGATGTTTAGGCAATTGAGGTTGTTGGGATTTGGGTACCTGAGGAGAAGGGGTCAGAGAATCTTAGAGATTGAGGTCTGTGCCATCCAATGGAGGGTGCTAGGAGTCTTGGTTCATTTGGAAGTTTGATGGTAGAGATAGGTAGTTGGGGGTTGTGGAGCACTGTGATGGCAGAGGGTGGGTTGAAATTCCATAAATCAAAACGTAAATATAGGAGTTCTGAAGTCATAATCTGGTGCCCTGCTGCAAACATCTTATTGCTCCTGCTGTACCTATAAGTGATCATTTCAGGGATAAAGTGATGAAACTTTGTTTTTTTTTGCTCTAA
Organism: Mobula hypostoma; assembly: GCF_963921235.1. Taxonomy (NCBI): domain Eukaryota; kingdom Metazoa; phylum Chordata; class Chondrichthyes; order Myliobatiformes; family Myliobatidae; genus Mobula; species Mobula hypostoma. Next base: position 46,845,520 of record NC_086115.1, on the reverse strand, counting down.
TTATTTTATGTTTTTCTCATGAATAATGCTTATATGATTTTTTTTATGCCTGTGATGCTGATGCAAGTACATTTTTCATTCTATCTCTGCATTAGAGTTGTGCATATGATAATAATCTCAATTTTGAATTTACCAACAATGACTCAAAAGGAGTGTTGGCATCTGGATTGACATGATAGTGGGTTCCTGGCACAGAAGACATATTGGATCTAGAGTGGTGACCTGGTTAAATTTTTGATGTGGTGCAATAAAACCTGGAAGCAATAATTTTTTTGCACTTTGCTATGTGGTAAATGCATTACATTTTCAGTTGTCTATGGCTGTAATAAATAGTGTTACTCAAGGTAATTTTAAATCCACTGAGTCTAGGATTCTCTGTTTACAGATAAATATTTCAGTGTCTCTAGAGTTTATGTTAGTATGCAGATTTTGATCAAAGGTTCTTCCCTTAAAGGGCCCAAATAATGTACACAATCTTACAATGTGTAATTGTCCAAATATTAAATGAATTCCACTGCTTAGTTTCAATAATGTTTACTTTGTAAAGCCCATGTATTAAATGAAAAACACACATGAATATATAACCTAATAAACATTTCCTTCCTTACATTAATTTCAAAAATCTGTATTAAAATTCTGTTCTTTTCTCTGTACTTTTGTTGGCTGTTGTCCCATATAAGAGCATCATTCTTATATCCTGCCTGTTTGTTATCTCATTTGACTTTGAGGATTAAATCCCATTGGGGAAGAGGGAAGCCTAATAGCTCACAATTAACCACTAATTACTTTTTAACATAACAGCAAAAAAATGACAAGGGTATGATTCACAGACCTTGAAGTACTTTCCTTGCCTGAAGTAGAAGGATTAGAATACAGATAATTCTCAGATCTTCACACAATTGTATTCGTCCAACAAAAAAAAGTATAGAAAACTATGTTGCTATGCTTCCCAGCATTAGTGACATTTGGCTGTTTTATAGTTTTTTTTCCACTGCAAGGTTAAAATACTTCAGAACTTCTCTGTTACCAAAGCTAGATGTTCATGCCAGTTTCAAAGGCTGTAGAAATATTTTAAGATGAAAGTGCGACCAAGTTTCGATAGATTCTTCTACATTTATAAGTATATCTAATGTAAGCAGATGTGTGAATAGATATATATTTGTAAATCCTTCCAGCTCCACAACACTTATTCTTGCAGGTGAGTAGCCCCGTTGACTGTGTCTGTTATATGTCCTGGGACTTGGAGTGCTCTAGAAAGGCAAGATGCCTGACGTTCATTCTTCAAGGGTCACCTGCTCAGGAAGACACTCCAACACTTTGCCTGGGTCATAAAAAGTTCCAAGGTTAACTTTGGGATGGTTTTAGGCTTCTTGTTTCAGGTGTGTGCTTTAGACCTGCAAATGAGTTGATAAATCTTTATCTTCTGAAGTTCTGAGCACTGCCAAACACAAGTGAGTAATCTCTTGGTTTGCACCATCATCGGTTCATATGCTTCCATTGGAAGGTTAGTTGAAGCTGGAATGTTACTGTTGGAAAAAGTTACTAGACCTGGTTGTGCAGAAATAAACTAAAAGTCCAACCTGCACTACTCTCGGTTGTAGATGTTTACTATTCTCACATTCACTGCATGCTTGCTTCAGCAGTAATCATACTCTAGCTGCCAGAGTTATTTAGAAGATTGAGGAATGATGTAATTGAAACATACAAAATTTTTATGAAGCTTGATGGTATAGGAATGATGTTATCTCTGGCTGGGGTGACTTAAAATAGGATTTATTCTCAGAATAAAGAGTTGATCTTTTAGGACTGAGGTGAGAATAAATTTCTTCACCTAGAGAGTAGTAAACATACCTCATTATGATCTTCCACTTTATAGTTTATCTGCACTTTCTCTGTACAGTAGCTGTTATACTTTATTATGTAATGCTATTGATTTTACCTTGTTCTATCTTAATGCACTACGTAATGATTTGATCTGTATGAACGGTATGCAAGATAAGCTTTTCTCTAAATCTTCATAGATTTTCATAGCAGTCATAGAGTCAATTCTCACGTATGGATGCGAGACGTGAACACTCACCAAGACGATGCGAAAGTCTCTAGATGGTTGCTATACACGAATGCTCCGGATGGCTCTTGACGTGAGTTGGCAACAGCACATTACGAACGTTGAGCTCTATAACAACCTACCGGTGCTCACCACTAAAATCAAGGCGAGAAGACTGCAACTAGCGGGGCACTGAGCTACCTGCCAGCCTAGTCATCATATGGGAGCCCAAGCATGGGAGGATGAACTCTGGGCACCCTCCCAAGACTATGGTCAACATGATCCTAGAAGACAGCGGCGCGGCTAATGTAGATGAACTGAACACACTGATGAGGGAGAGGGAGAAGTGGAGAGTCCGTCATCGTGCCCGACACCGGCCCCCTAGGCCTGAGTCGTAGTAGTAGTAGTAGTAGTAAATCTTGGTACATGTGACAATAATAAACCAATAGCCAATACCAGTAAATCTTTGCAATTCTCTGCCTAGGAAGGCTCTGGAGGGTCTGTCATTGAAATAAAAGGGAATTTAAAGATTAGGAATTACTGCTGGAGATTCCTTCTATTCATTATTCCTTCTATTCATTATTTTTCAGTGTTACGTTAAGTTTGACATATTTAAAGGTTTAGAGGGCAGATGTGCTACCAGTTGCAGTCTCCATATGGCTAATGCCTCACTTTCTCAGCATGTTTTTTAAACAAGTGAACATGGAACCTCACATCCGCCTCAATATTAGACAAACAACTGCCAGCAGACTGCTGTTATAATCAATGGAAATCAGAGCAGTGATGTGAGACAAAACTAATTTCACAGACTTCTGTATTAAAAGCTATTGAGCAGCATTTAATTAAGTCCAACTGCAGTGTCTCATCTAAAAATAAGGAAGGTTTAATTTGACATATACAAGTGAAGGATGTCGATCAAGATTCAATAAGCTTCATTTGACTCATCACTGTCTGCAAGAGTTATCACCTCATTTTATTAATTTCTTTATAACATCAAAGATATAGGTCAGGGATGTGTCCCTAAAATATGTTTGTGTACAGCATATTTCTTATTATTACTGTGTAAAGTAGCCAACAACTTTTACCAAGGAAGAGATGCCCTGTGAATTGTGAATGTTGCTAGACGATGTGTGATGTTCCATTGTTAGCTTCACAAGAATACACTCTCACTTTAGCATGAAATTTCACTTGCATATGGATTGGACATTTAACGTGTTGCTATTTAAGTCAAGCAATTAATATTGTATGTCTCTCCTAAAGATTTAATACTTCTTATTGACAGCCAGTCAAGCCTGGTGGTCCAGAAGGTTTACAATTCTAAGCATGTAGTCGCCTTTCCTTAAGTAGTGAGCTTTATGAAAAATAATAAACGTTTAAAATTTTGACATGTTCTGTTTTCTATTTTGTTTCTTCTCTCTCTAAATTCATTTTTCTTGCACATTCTGATTTTAATGCTAATTCACTTTCTTCTCAACTCTTCCTCAACCAGTTCTGCCATTTACAAAGCTATCAGATATTTCCCTGTTAGCCTTGCCACGCTGTAATTCTACACACTGCTAACAATTTTTTTTTAGACAGAATATGCTTGAGTTGAAGGGTGCAAATAAAATATCAGTGGAAAGGATAATGCCGAGAGCTGGCGTATTCTGAAGTTTGTAGTGCAACCTGCACTTTGATTCTTTACTAGCCAATCCTCTGCTTGCTTTGTTATTGTACAACCATATAACTGAAAAGCAGATCCAGATACTTTTACATATATTTGTTGTATCATGATAAAATAGACAATTCTCTAGAAAGAATCCTTTGCTCTATATGGGTCATCGGAGCACTTACACAGTTCTAGCATAATTGGTTCACCAGTCATCCATTAGAGCAATTGGTAAATTTGTTTGATTCAGTTCCAGCCAAAACTCTCACAAACAGATTTCAAATTCCAACCTTTCTTTAATTATTTAAATGCTCAACCAGATATTTTTTTCTCCATTAGGCAGGAAACCAAAAAAGACATTCTGGCACATGACAACCAATTAAATTGGAATTCAGGCTATTTCCTTTAAGCAGGATTGAAGTAGAATTGTCAAATTAATTTTCAACGTCGTCAGGCAGAGCACTGCTTAAACCAGTTATAAAAGAATATTTATGGTTAATGGTCGTCTGAAGTTATTCAGTATCATGTGCATCTGTGCATGACCAAAGAACACACTCCCTGCTGATCCATCTGGTCTTACTGGTATTTCAGATTCCCATGCTGTCTGTTGAAAACAGCAAGAACCCATTAAATATTCATGGAAGCCAGTTACACAGTTTTCTTCCATGTGGCGCTGTGGCAGGCTGTTGTACAATTACAGATTACCATATTGGAAGCAGCCCTACAGTGATACGATCTGTAAATTCTATGCGTTTTATTCAGCAGTGGTCAAAGTTTATGCTTCAGTTGTTTTATTCTGTGATTTACCAATGCAGGTATCCCTGTACTGTAGGAATGATGCAAACAACTGTTTTGAATCAGTTCATAAGCAGCCACTGGGATTCAGTGAAATAAAAAAATTACTGTATTTAAAATATACCATCACTTTCTGTCTGATTGAAGCTATGGTAGTGTATTGGTTAACTTGCTGGTTTAGCAGAGTTATGGACTATTGACACTACAACATGATTTTGAATCTTCCCCATGACTTCCAGAGAATTTAAATCCAACTAATATGATAAATCTCACACCTAAATAAAAGATGAAAACTTGTAATAGCAACCTTGAATTACTATTATTCCTTAAAACCTCCTGGATCACTTATGTCCTTCAGAAAAGAAAATCTGCTGGCCTGACCTGGTTCGGCCTACGTGTGATTCCAGTTCCAACAATGTAGTCAACTGTTAACTCCCTCCTCTGTTAGGGGTGTTGCAGCATTGTCAGCTGTACTCTAGCATGGGACAATTGTTAATGTGGTATCCAAGTGGAATTTGAAATGAAAGGTTAAGATTTTACAGTTGTAATAATGGTAAAATTATCAGCATTGCACAATGAAGCTGACAGCAACTTCAGAAGTAGGCAAGTGCACTCTTAATCTAGAGGTTCCTAAGCCTTGTAAAGCTTTGTCAAGAGGACTGTGAGAGCAGCAAACATTCTTTTCACGTTCATGTAAAACACCATCACCATGACTCTGTCAGAGTATTCTTTTTTTAACCATATAACCATATAACAATTACAGCACAGAAACAGGCCATCTCGGCCCTTCTAGTCCATGCCGAACTCTTACTCACACCTAGTCCCACCGACCTGCACTCAGCCTATAACCTCCCATTCCTTTCCTGTCCATATAGCTATCCAATTTAACTTTAAATGACAACATCGAACCTGCCTCGATTTTGTCTAATCACTGATCTGAAGCTTCAAGAGTTGCTGCATGACTTGTTGAGTATTTCCAGAATTTTTTATATTTATTTTGTATTCAAAATTAATCTTTGTAGGTTCCAGCCTAGTTGTTATTGAGTTGTTTCTTCCTTTCCATGAGTAAAATGATAAAGCAACGGACCTTCACAAATAACATTTGGTCAATGCATTGTGTGTCAACAACTACTGATGATGTGATGGCTCTGATCTTATCAGACCAGCTTTTCCTTAATAGGTTATAGTCTGAAAACTTGATCTTGGTTGACTTCTGAATCATAAGTGACAACAGCAGATTTCTTTAATGTGCCCAAGTAATGTAGTCTGGGTTGTTCACCTGTAGATAATGCATGTCCTTTGTGACATAGTATCTTGCACTTCCTCTTCTAAATCCAACCAGGCCATTAGCAAGGCTGCTAAAAGTAAACCCACTAGAACCGAGTGGCAACAGGCCAGGATCAGAACTGCTGAATTCATTAAAAAAACAGCAATCAGCAGAAAAACATAGATGTACTAGTTCCAGTCCAAATTCAGTTTATCAAGAAACGTTCTATTTTTGACCTTCCCTGAAAGCTGGATCGGAACTGGGCATGGCCGCTGTGATCCCTTGATGCATAAATAGTGTTTTGGGAGTTCCTCTGAATGTGACTATGGCAACACAGATTAAAATGTGAACCGCATAATATTCTGTCCTCTTTACAGATTTGTCAGTGGCATTGAAGAGATGCATTAGGATAACTAATCTTAAGCCATGCTTATAGTTATTGTACCAAGTCAGCCGTGCAAAAGGAGTAATTTAACAAGTCCAAACTGCTGCCAACTGAGTATCCACTTAAAAATGAATCAAGGTTTGAAGGAGGAACATACTGGATAGGTTACAAACATTCTGGCGCCCAGTGATTAAGGTTTGCGTTACAGAAATGGCACATGGGATTTAATTTGGGATCTATCCTTATAAATAATTTTGTGTACCTATCCAGGGTCATTGCACACATAACGCTGCACCAAAATCATGGCCTTATATGAACTCAGTTCCCCAAGTGAATAGTGAAACGTTCTCCTGCTCCAATGGCAAGGAATTGCTTTGAAAGTTCTCACTCCTGCTGGTGAGGATATCTATCGACATTTGAGAACTAAATCGTGTGTTGGTGGCTTTGTAGATAACTGGTGTAATACTAAATGAATTTTATATACTTTCAACCTGATACTGTATAACAATCGCAGAGATCATCACCACTTGTTTTTGCATGGTTATGCTGTGGGATGCTCTGAGCACTGTAATGAAAGGATCTAACGAGCAATCTGTCAGGTCTACACATCTGCACTGAACTATATAATTCATATGCAAACATCTGTTATGAAAATAATAATGTTAGACTGTTCATCTTAAACTTCATTCAGCTAGGTACCAAAATATAACAATAACAGACATCCCACCCTGCAAAAACTCATTTCAGGGAGGTAGCACCATCAATTTGCAGAGACTTCCGGGAGAGGTGGGATGTCTGTAATAGAGTAGCTCCTTAGCAGCTAGCCAGCTAGTTTAAATAACGTTAGCTATGCTAATGAATGAATGACACCTGTTAAACTCACCTCAACATGTCTTTTACATTTTAATCCACCATGGGCAATAGAAGAGTCACTGTTACAAACAGTGCAGCGAGCAACACTGTCATTATTTTTGATCCCTATTAGGCAGGGGTACACTTTAGGGTAGTCTGGGGTGACATAGGTTTTATATTTTCTTTTTTTGGAACACTCTGCCATGGCACGTGCGCTCTCTCTCTTCCTCGCTCGCGCTCTCTCTCTCTCGCTTGCTTTCTTCTTCGCGCGCTGTCGCTTGCTTGCTCTCGCGCTCTCTCTCTCGTGGTCGCTCTCGCGCTTTCTCTCTCACTCGCTCTCGCTTGCTTTCTCGCTCGCTCTCTCTCTGTCTCGCTTGCTTGCTCTCGCTCTCTCTCGTGGTCGCTCTCGCGCTTTTTCTCTCGCGCCCTCTCGCTCACTCTCAAAAAAAATTGATTTCCGTGACATTGTATATAATTTGCGGGCATCAGGGAGACACTATTAATATGTGGGAGACTCCCGGGACTTCCGGGAGAGGTGGGATGTCTGCAACAATAGCTGTGGCAGAGGAAGGTATTTTGTATCTTTTACATTGAACATGATTGTGCTGGCACTCTGAAGGTAATGATAAACTTTATGACTATTAGTTGTGTCCATTGTGGCTAATGAGGATTAGGATGTGGTCGATGTTTTCCAGTGTTGCATCATGAATTTTAATTGTCAGAGATGGGTGGGTTAGTACTTTGTTTTGTAGCAGTTTGTGTCGCCTGTTCTTCTATCTGCCATATCTTCAAAATCCAACATCACTGTCTCCTTAAAATCTTCTAAATTCATTGTTATCAACATCCCCAGCAGTGAGACCAAAATGACTCTAAATTGCTTCTAATAGATTATCTATGCTGTCTGCATACCTAACACTGAATTTCCAAAACAAATACTACTCTAAACTCCAGAATGACAAGGTATTACCATTTGAAGAGGGGAAGAAACTTTAAGCATGTTGTGAAAGCCTCCTAGAAAATATGTAACGTCTGAAGCAACGTGGCTGCTTAAAATGGTGATGGAGCATTTGGGCTGACATTCAGAACCTTATTTCTATTTCTTGGAAGAGCACAAAAGCTCATTGTAAACAGCAGAAGGAATGCACCACATCCTAACTTTAGTACTGTTCTGTCAGGTACCTCCTGCCCACTTATGGCAGGGTCATAGGTGAAATTAAACTAGTATGTGCTACAGTTACATATTGGGAAGGAAGTAGCCAGTACTATAAGTACAAGTGAGTAAATCAACAAAGTTAATGATATGGTTGAACAGAAAAGAAATTTAAGTCACTTTTTATCTGAAGATAAAGTATTTGAAGTTCAATTCCATATTTTCTAATGCTGATAATCATTGAAGGATAAAACTTTTTTTTATTATATTCTTAGACAAATATTGGAACATAGTATGATACTGCCCAGAGGCAAGCCTTTCGGCCTACAATGTCTGCACCGAACATGATGCTAAATCAAATTAAATCTCTCCTGGGATCCATTTTCTCTACATTCCCTGCATATTCATGGGTCTAATAATCTCAAAAGGGCCACAATAATGTCTGCTTTCACTGCTGTCCCTGTCATTCCATCTCAAGCACCTGTTACCCTTTGTGTGTGAAACAAGTCTTGTCCTGACTGTACCTCTTCCTAGAGATGCTGCCTGGCCTGCTGCGTTCACCAGCATTTTTTATGTGCGTTGCTTAAATTTCCACATCCTTCCTGAACTGGGGAGATGGGTATTGTATACAGTACAGTTCTTCAAGTATGGCTGAACCAAATATTTATAAAGCTGTAACTTCCTTACTCAGTGCCCTGACCAACAAAGGCATACAAGCCATAGGCCATCTTTACCACCCTGTCTACTTGTGTGGGCACATTCAGTGAGCTATGGACTTGGACCTCAAAATATCTCTGTTAAGATTGTGGTATACATTTCAGTATGTTGGTAAAGCACCCTCTCCAGAAAAGATCAAGCCAGAGACCTTGGCCTTAATCCTGAAGTTGATTTGATTGTGTGATTGTGGTAGACAGCAAAAGCATTGAAGTTGAACTTACCTTGAGTTACTGGAGGTGCAAAGTAGCCCGTGCCTCTCCAGTCCTCACTGAGGTCCAAAGCAGAATTCCAGCCATAGCCTGGAAACTCCCTGGGAAATTTTCTAGAAATTAAAGGACCATCAAGATAGTTTATCCTCTTCACATCACTAGATTTCTGTCTTGCTATAGCCTTCTAGGGTGGTTGTGCAAGCAACTGGCTTGGCTCTCCCATTAATGTTTTTTCAAAACCATTCTTTTTGCCATGAGCTTCTTATGTAGCTTTGTTTCAGATGTGGGGGATCATGCCGCATTCTTTTCAAGGTGGTTAGCCCACCTTTGGTCCCCACCTGGCATTCAGCTCTCACCTGTGGCTCCTCATAGCTGTTTGCACGCGACAGTGGTCACACCCCGGGCAACGGCTTCAACAAGCCGGCTAAACCAGGTGAGGGTAGCTGACGGGTCTCAAACCCTCAGTGAGATAGGGAGTTGTCTATCCCAGCACGTGGAGATAGACTCCAGTGGATTGAGCGGACGAGACCAATGGAAAGTCCAACGGTCAAGAAGGCGGTCTTTGCAAGAGTCGTGGAATGTGTAGAGCACGAGAAGACTCAGAAGATGTCCTGGTCATCTCCAGCCATCTCGACTCTTGTCTTGTCGCTGGATCCAGATGGGAATTGGGAAGAGAGAGTGAGGCTGATGCTGCGCAACTCTCCCTCACTTAAATCCAAATCAAGTGCTAGTCTCGACACTCAGATCCAGCTGCTGACGCAGTGACATCAGCGCCAGACTCCAGGAGCGAAGGTTCCTGAGTTCGAATCCAGTCGGGCCGCTCCCGGACATGCTTTCCATCTGTGCCGGGTTGAGTGTTGAGCTAGCAACTCGACCTCGTAAAAAGTACTAATGGTGTCGAGGTCTTCATCGATGATGATGGACAAACAATAATATAATATGTTTCAGATAGTATTCAATAAAGACATGGTGAAAAGTTTTGGAATATTTTATGTTAAAGATGTCATTTCAGTGTAAATTGCCTCTATTAATATGGTTATCTCCATGTCAACTAACCATAAATTAGAATCAGCGAACGATGTTTGCCTAATCCATACTTGCAGAGCAGAGAAGAAACATTATCTTTTTAATATAAATTCTGTGACCTCTGTCTCATGCTTTGACCGTCATGTTTCTTTGCTACAAGACTGAATTCAGTTTATTCCACATGTAAAGACAGGAAAAACTGCATTTACTTCATGACTTTCCCAGCATCAGATCTTCCCAATGGGTTATGAAACCAGAATCTGGTTTACTATCACTGGCAGATGTTATGAAATTTGTTGTCTTTACACCAGTAGTACAAAGCAATACACAATAATAGAAAAAATGTGGATTACAATAAATAGATATTAAATAGTTAAATAAGTAGTGAAGTTCATGGGTTCAATGTCCAATAAAGCAATTTTGAAATGCAGGCATTATTGTGATGTAGAGAATTTCTGAGGCAGCAGAGTTGTTCTATATTTTCCTGCCATTTGAACCCATGTGATCCGTCTCCCGCCAGGAGCTAGTTCTACTGGAATTCAGCATCAGTGTACCTGGTGTAAGCCCAATAACTCGCTTCATATTCAGATAAATTACTTCATACAGAATTTTTGGGCTATTTATTAGTAAAAATATATACACTGCTTAATAAACCTTAAAGCATATTTCTGACTTTCATAATGTGCATTGATTTTTTTGAACTTTTTTTTTAAACAAAGGCTAGTTCCTCCTCCTCCCTTTTTGCACTTCATTGATTGAAAAATAATGGAAAATTTTCATCTTATTACTTGTTTTGTATGGTAAGGACTTTAAAATGGCTTGACTGGATTTATTGAAGGTACTATATGATAATTTCAGGGTATTCCCTCAATCAGCAAGGGAGAGAACAGCAAGCTTGTTTGGTTACCAATGCCCTGTGACAGTAGTTCACTGAAAAAGCTATTAGAATTTAACTGGAATTTTAATAAAAGTCCATCCCATGTGAACCATAAAATGTAAAGGAATTGGCATTTCTACAAGTAGCAAATCCTTTTTTAAGTTGGATTTAATTACATTTTTATCTCCTTCCTCTGAGGGATTTGCTGGTTCTGTCAGTTAAGAAGTAAAAACAACTTTATAAATCTGCTCAGTCTTTTCTTTAAAATGAACTTGGCCTTATTTATCACCCTTAATTTAGTGGAATAACCCATTGTACTTCACAGGGTGGAGGCTAAGGCTAAAAGGGAGCAGAGGTTGATAGACTTACAATTATAGAGGAAGCATTAGAGGGACCTTTGAGGTCACAAAAAATAATCCTTACAAGCTTACAAATTGTGACAATCAGATTGTTGAATTTTCCGTTGTCGATAAAAGAGTAGAAGAGGGGGCAGGGAGCAAGGTATAGTGAGAGTCCTAATGATTGGAGGCTACTGTATATGTTTGTGGAGATTTCACAAACATTGAATGAATGGAGCCTTGACATGACATCTTTAGGGGTTCAATCATGTTAGTTGTTTCCTGAAGTGTTGGTTTTTAATGTCCTTTATACACAACCCACCAAATGATTATTAAAAATATCCACTAATTCCCTGGGCCATGTTTAACATCCAGTGGGAATGTTGTTCAGTAAGTTGGTACTTTGTGCAGAAAGATTAATGAGGAGTCCCAGATAATTTTAAAAGCTAGGTCTCATCATCTTTCAGAATGAACACCTGTCCAAAACAGAGAATGTCCAAATTTCTCTTGGCCCAATAATTAGTATACAAAGTCTTAGAGAGACTGAGCTTGGAAAACAGACCCTTCAGCTCACACAATCCATGGTAAGTATCAACCACCCATTTACACTAATCCTATACTAGTCCCATTGCTTTAATTCAGTAGGCCACTCGGGAGTTGGAAGGGTTCAAAAGACAAATAATTGCCAATGTCAAACAAGTTGGGTAAAACAGGGAATGTCTGAAATGTTCTGTCATCCTTCAATAACCTAAATTCCATTCGGGTTTGTGACATCAGAATGGGGCACCTAGTAGAACCACTGCCTCACAGTGTCAGTGAGACCTGGATCAGTGCTAACATCAGGGTGCTGGCTGTATGGAGTTTGCACTATCTTCTTGGGTGTTTTCTTTGGGTGCTCTGTTTTTTATTCCCACATACTAAAAGCATACGGATTAGCAGGTTAATTGGCTTTTGTAAATACCTCCAGAGTGTAGATGGGTGGTAGGATCTGGGGGAGTTGATGGGATATAAAGAGAATAAAGATTAGTGCAAATGATAAGAGTTTGATGGTTGATGCAGATCTGGTGGGCCAAAGAGTCTATTTCTCTCTGCCACTCTGTGACTCTATGCATTTAGATTGAGGACCTGATTCTAAACTCTAGTTTCATGTAATGCAACTCTCAATCTTTTCCACTTTTGGATATAGAGAGTGTTTGCTCATGTTTGAATTCCTTTACAAATTTCTTACTGAATATGAAGGCTGTGCCCTATAATAAGTTTGCTTTCAGTTTTGCATTCATTAATATTTTTGTACTTAACATCAGCAGTGATGATGCAAAATCCTTCAGTAAAGGTTTCAGTTGGTAACATAATGGGACTTAATGGATTATTGTATTAGCCTTAATGGGAAAAAATGATTTCTATAAAGAAACTGAAATATGACTATCACTCTAAATAGGCAGGAAACCCAATCAGTTCTACTATCCAGCTTGGTAGGAATTGAATAACTCAGCAATGCTACAACTTGCAGAATTTATTTGTAGATTTATCATTAGTGAGAAGGACACCATAGTATTATAAGTGTTTTATAGAATTGCAGGATTACCACATTCAGCCCATAAAGTCTGCGACAGCTCTATGCAAGAGCACTTCAGCTCGTCCCAATTAGTCTAAATTTAGTTTCCCTCAAGTACTCTTTCGAACATCACTGTTGAGTCTGTCTTCAATGTGATATCCACTCGCCTCATACCTTCAGATTAATTCCAGAACCTGACGATTCTCAACGTGAACTCAGCTTGGCCAATCATTCATTCTCTATCCTTTAGTTCTTAATCAATACACTTATTGGAACAGTTTCTCCAATTTTGCCTAAATCCTTTGTGGCTTATTGGAACTTCTCCAATATATCAATGGCACTAAAGTTCCTTAACCTTGGAATCATAATAGTAAATCTCTTCTGCACTTTCTCCAAGGCCTTCACATCTTTTCTAAAATGTGATTCCCAGAACCAGACACAATATTCAACCTGGTGCCAAATCAATTCAATAATACCTTTGAGATTCCCTTGATGGCTTTTATATAGAAAGATTTTAAAAACACATCAATCATAACAGATCTGGGAGCACCCTAGAGGCAGTGTAAGATACAAAATAAATGACAGTGTTCCCTTTAAGGCTGATATAGAACATTTTGATGTTTACTTGTAAATCTTTTTAGTAATATAAAAAATGTTCTGAGAACTGTAGATTAACAGTCCAAATGTATCAAAGAAAAATAACCATATTTTTTGTTACCACCTAACTCCGAATTTTAATTCCTATTGAATGAGATCCTCTTTTTAATGTTGAGGCCAGGCTGGTCAATTGCGTATTTGAAGAAGTTTGTTTGAGATCGACTTGATGAGTTTTATATCCATGTGTAAATCTGAACAGAAGGGATGATCTTGGAATGCCTTGACAAATGCCTATACCTTGTGAGCAGTACAGTGTTCCCGATGAAATACAAAGCTTTCTCACTAAGTCTGCCTGGCAGACACTGCCAGTTCAGTTTCTCAGGAATATCAGTTTCTTGTGTTTCCTCCTGTTTGCCAAGGATCATTTATTTCCTCTCCAACCACCATATACTTAAACACGTTTAAGATTACAAGATACAGACACTTGTGCAGTACTATGCAAAAGTCTTAGGCGCACCTTAGTTTTTTTTTAATATGGCTTTAGATGGTATGGCCTCCATGGAGCTCTGGTATCAACATGATCCAGGCGGTCTGCGATTACCTGGAGAGACAGAAGTAAGCAAGACAGCCAAAGTCTGCAGAAGAACTGTAGTAAGTTCTTTAAGGTGCTTGGAACAACCTACCAGCCAAATTTCTTATAATACTGCATGACAGTCTACCAAAGAGAATTGATGCAGTTTTAAAGGCAAAGGGTGATCACACCAAATATTGATTTGATTTTGTTTTACTGTTTACTGTTCTTTAATAATTGTTCTGATATTTAGAAACTATTCATTTTGTTATCTTGAAAGCATCTTCACTTTATATAATTTTTTACATGTACCTAAGACTTTTGCACAGTAAGCTATTTTCCTAATCAATCGCTATAAACATCTAAGTAGGGTGAAAATATCCATTTTAGCCAATATTACTATTTTATTAGTTTAACACTATGACATTCAAGTCATCATAAAGTGGAACTAAGCTGAGCAGCCAGACCTCAGAAGGTTACTCCATGTCTCTCTCACTTAACAGAGTCAAGGTTTTCTATGATGTCAAAAGAAGCTATGTATGGTGACTGGATTTGTTCACTGCATTTGGCTTGGAGAAATGAATATCATATCTAGAGATGAACAGAATCCTCACTGCATTTCAGGGAGCAACCCTTCAGCCACTGGGAGAAATTGATTGAGGAGGATTTTGCTGATGACTTTAGCTGTAAAAGACAGCAGTAAGGCCCCTCTGTAGAAACTGCAGTTGGATTTGCCTCCTTTTCTGAAGATGTTCATGATAGTTCCACATAACCTCACTTCTTCACTTTTCCGTCTCTTTCCAGACATGGAAAATGTGAATTTGTGGTTGGAATTCCATTTCACCAACTTCGTACAGACAGTGGAATACTGGAATATCATCTGCTCCCAAGGCCTTGTTGATTTTCATTTGTCACAAGATCTTTTTAACTTCTTATAGATAATTTTGAACTGGATAGATTACTGCATGATGAAGTCAACTACACTCAGCTCTATAAAAGAGTCACAGTTAAGGAATTCATTGATATGCTCCTTCCTGCTGTAAATGGCTGCCTCTTTGCCATAAGATCATAAAACACAGGAGCAGAATTAGACCTTTCAACCTGTCGAGCTTAATAAGCTCACTCCTGTTCTTAACTCTTAGTGATGTGGCCTCTTGAGAGCAGATGGATTGGACCGTGCCGAAAATCCATGCATGGAGAGACACTGCAAATGAGTGAAGTTCAGTGCAATCTAAGAATTTTACTTGCAGGAATCACAGAAGTTAGCAGGCAGGTACCACAAATAGCTAAGGTGGGGCAAACAACATGTTGGATTTTATTACAAAGAATCGGGTTAAAAATCACTGGCATACATCATGAAATTTGTCGTTTTGCGGCAGAAGTACATCGCAATCATCAGCATCATCATTATGTGCCATGTTGTATGGTGTGGGCGATCGTGGTCTTCATCTGTCTTTAATCTGGGAAGTTCTAATAAGATTGCAATACATAATATTAAATTACAATGACAAGTATTTATTAAAAATAATTTAATAAGTAAGGCAAAAAAGAGGGAACATGCTGATTTAGTGTTCATGGGTTCATTGTCCATTCAGAAATCTGTTGATGGAGGGGGAAGAAGCTGTTCTGGAAAAGCAGAGTGTGTGTTTCCTCAAGTTCCTGTACCTGCTCTTGATGGTAGCAATGAGAAGAGGGCATGTCTTGAGTGATGGGGGTCCTATATGATGAATGCTACCTTTTTGAGGCATCATCATTTGAAAGTGTCCTGGATGCCAGGGAGGCTAGTGCCCATGGTGGAGCTGGCAGAATTTACAACTTTCTGCAACTTTTTCCGATCCTGTGCAGTGGCCCCTCTGCACCAAACAGTGATTGAGCCAGTTAGAATGCACTCCACAGTACAGCTCTAGAAATTTGTGAGTGTCTTTGGTGACATACCAATTCCCTCCAAACACTGAATGAAATATAGCTGCTTTTGTGCCCCCTTTGGAACTACATCAGTATATGGAGCCCAAGATAGATCCTCAGAGGAGATGTGGACACCAAGGAACTTGAAACTGCCCTTTCCTCTTCTGATCCCTTGATGAGGACTGACGTGTGTTCCCTTAACTTCCCAAATCCCCTTGTTCTACCAGGCTTCTCAATGCCCTACCGCTCACTGTGTAAGACCTACCCTGGCTGATCCTACCAAAGTGCAAAACCTCGCACTTGTTTGCATTAAATTCTATCCGGCAGTTTTCAGCTCTTTTATCCATCTGGTCCAGATCCCACTGCAATCTCATGGGATCACAGGTCTTAAATGCCACAGATCTAGCCCTCAGCAGACTACGAATCTCATGGTTAATCTATGGCTTTTGGTTTTTGGTATGTCCAGTATATTCCTGAAGGCACACATTCATCCACACAGTGGTCCTGATAAAGATGGTGACAACTGTGGTGTATTAATTCAGACCCAAAGATGAATCCCTGAATATTGCCCAGTCCACTGACTCAAAGCAGTCCTGTCAGTGCTCCACTGCGTCCCTTGACCATATCTTCTTGGTTCTCACCACTGATGATGTGCTACCTATACCTTAAGGAGTTGTACATTAATAGGAAGATTTTGTTACAGTTTAGAGAGTGTTGGAAGGCCTCAGGTCAGCGGTGCAGTGGTTGCTCTTCACAGAAGGATTGAGTTTGATTCTGATGGAAGGATGTTTTCAAAATTCTAATATTTATGTGATTATTGGATTGTGGCTTACAGTATATTGTTCTCCTTCAGTTTTCTGTGTTTTCTTTCTTGTTGCCGATTGCGGTTTGGGGTTTCTGGTGGGTGATATGTTAGTTTTTGTGAGAGGGAGGGCTTGGGGTTTTGGGGTCTGATGTTCTTGTTGGTTTTTCTGTGTAGGCAATCTGTTACTTTTTGTGTATGAAAGAGGGGATTGGGGATTTGATGCTATTGTTGTTGCTTTCTATGAGGGAGGGGTTTGGGAGTTTTTGATGCTATTGTTTCTGTCTTTTTTGTGAGGGAGAGAGTTTAGGGATTTGATGTTATTGTTGCTTTTTTCAAGGGAGTGGGTTGGGGATTTGATGCTATTCTCATTGTTTTTTTGCAAGCCGGGGTTGATGGTTTGGGGTTCAATGTTCCAGCTGCCGTTTTCCGTGTGGGTGATCTGTTAGTTTTTGTGTGAGGGATTTGGGTTGTGTGAGATTTGTTCCTTTTCCCTTTTCGTGCAGGCGGGAGTTGATGTCTTTTCCCTTTTCTGTAATTTATGGCTATCTGGAGAAGATGAACATCGGAATTGTATTGTACATGTGACCCGGATGGTGGCGTAGTGGCATCAGCGTCGGACTGTAGGACAAAAGGTTTAGAGTTCGAATCCAGCTGGCTCCCCTGCATGCTTTCCATCCATGCTGGGTTACAAGCTAGTGATCTCTTTGGAAACTCAGCCGGCAGAACTACGGCAGAAGGCAATGGCAAACCACTGCTGTAACTTGCCTCGTACTATGTCAGAGAGGCGTGGAGGGAAGTCGTCCGCTAACTGGAGAAACTCCGGATGCGATGTACCTTTCCTTTCCACTGTACATGCATACTTCCTACTTTATGAAACCAGAGCACCAGGAAGATACCCACATAGTCACAGGGAGAACATACAAACTCCTTACAGATGGTGTCAGAATTGAACTCCAAACTCTGACACCCTGCACTGTAATAGCGTCACGCTAACTGCTATGCTACTGCCACACCCTATAACATCCTATGGGGCTTGACAGGGAAGACATTGAGATGTTTTCACCCATGAGAGAGATAATGGCAAAAGTATGTAGCTACAAATAAAACCGGGCCATTTAAAATTGAGATGCAAAGAAATTTCTTCCCTCAGAGGGTATAGAGTTTCTGGAATTCTCTAGTCCTTAAGGTGGAGGAGGCCAGGTTATTTGATATATTTATGCTGGAGATAAATATTGAGAAATAGAGGCTTCAGAGAGCTGGCACAGAAGAGGAAGAGGAGCTGAAACTAGCATGATCGTACAAAATGGCAGGCTAGAGATGCCAGGTGGCCTATATTACTCCGCATGCTGTTTTGTTCAGCGAGGTGCTGGAACTCTTGTGTTCTTTCCACCCTTTATCCATTCTGTAAATCACAGGGCTTTCTTTGAACCTAACCTTTATACGTCTTTAAAGCTCTTGCCCTTCATTTGAGGTGTAATATAGTTCTCAGTGAGGAAATGCCTCACATTGCAGCATTTAGTTGCTGGATCTTCTGGTCATTTTTATCAATTTGTGCAGTCATTTTACAGTAACCTATTTATAAGTGCTTATTCTGATGGACTACAAGGCAGCCCATTTGAGGTGGATAATTTGCAGCTCCTGAAACTAGGGCATGGTATGGAACGGTTAGCGCTAGCAATCGCGATTGGTGTTCAAATCTCACCACTGCCTGTAAGGAATTTGTTTGTTCTCTCAGTGACTGTGTGGGTTTCCTCCAGGTGCTCCAGTTTCTTCTCACTTTCCATAGAGTTAGAGTCAGTAAATCGTGGGCATGCCATGTTGGTACAGGGAGCTTGGTGATATTTGTGGGCTGTCCTTAGACTGTGTTGGTTGTTGATGCAAATGGCTCATTTCACTATATAATTTTGATATTTTGATGTACATGTGACAAGTAAAACTAAATCTAATCTTTAGGTGGAGGTCATAAGATAGTCACCAAGAGGCTGGCTGAAACAAACAGCCTCTTTGAAATTCTTGAGACATTCTGCATTGATTGTTTTGCAACAACACTGAAGTCATAATTGTGGTTTTGGGTCCAACCAAATAAATATCACAGAGTGAATTAGACTTGGATTAGTCCAATGGTTATCAGTACCTATCATACAAGCATCCTTGAAGTCACTTGCTCAGCACTGTAATCAAACAAATCACAGCACCTGGGTGAAGCAAGTGCTGGTTATGACAAGATCATACACCACTCCTGCCAAAGGGTCTCGGCCCGAACCATTGACTACTTTTTTTTTATAGATGCTGCCTGGCCTGCTGAGTTCCTCCAGCATTTTGTGTGTGTCACCAAGCCTTCTGTTAGGAGGACACTGTTGGAATTATTACTTCCTTGCAAATCACATCTTGCCGGGGATTTCAATTTCTACCCATGGTTTAATTGTTTACCTCATTTTTTTTTACCCTTAAATTCTCTGAATGTCAATTACATTCACGGACATTTATAAGACATCACATTTTGACTGCCAGCAAAGTTGCATTCAGAGCTTTGCCAGCTGTCAAAATTTTCTTGGATATTTCTGGGATCAGCACTCTCTGCTGTGCAATTGGAGACACTGTCACAGCTCAGGCTGTGCTAGTAGAGTTCTGGACGTAATCAGGCCAGTTGCATGGGTCTTCAGATCTGGATCAGGTAAGGTTGACTGCAAATCCTGATCACAGCATATGAGCTCTGGAATCTAAATCATTATATTTAAAATATGAATGTGATTTCTAAAGAAGAGGAAATGTTTCACTGATGCCTTCCATTGTAATAACTTCACCCATTATTCTAAAATTAATGCAGCTATGTTTTAAGTATTTCATTATATTTAATTAATTTTGGTGATTTATCAATTTCTGCAAAGAAGAGGAATCAGAAATCACTTGTATTCTTTCAAATCTTACAACACCAGGCCTGATTGTTTATGAATAGCTTTCCTTAAATCTTCATCATGATTAAATATAAGCTGTATGACCTCCTCCTGAACCACTAATCCTTTGGCAGTTAGAAGTGACACTTGGTGCATGAGAAATCATAAAAAGCTGGCAGCAGTTTTGGGAGATGCAGTGCAGAATCCTGTCAAAGGCCCACTGAGTCCTTTCGCTTCAGTTAATGAGCCTCATTTTGTTTGTTTGCCTGCCATCCTTGGTTTTAGTATTGACGTTTTCAACCATGGTTACAGGCTATAATCCCCCTCACCTGAGGGCAACAGACTAATAAAAGAGGGCAGTTCATTTAACATGATTTATAAAAGTACAATAGACTCTCATCAGCCAACATACTTTCAGATTACCCAAAGTCAATTCCTCCATTTAAAACAGAATGCGTAGATTCTGAGTAATGAAATTGTTTGAGACTTTCCAAGATGACCTAATAAACCTTACTAGAAAATGGTGGACTGTTTTCCTGTAATCAATTATTATGTTTGCCTTTGAAACTGCAAGTGTTTCAGGATTACACTGGAAACTGAAACTCAGCATTTATAAGGTGGTTCTTGGTTATGTTTGTTTTTCAGAGGAGTTACATTATCTTTCCTTACTGACTTTACTGTGCATACACACAGCTGTAAGTTTTTCATAGCAATTCTTGGATGATCCTCCTCTGTGCTCATGCAAACAGTTCAGCAAATTAACAAAGGTAGCCAATTTTAATCTTACAGTTGATCTTTTGTTTCATGTCTAAAGTATTTGGGAACTTGGTTTCATTTCC
The DNA here is from genome assembly GCF_963921235.1 of Mobula hypostoma. NCBI lineage: Eukaryota > Metazoa > Chordata > Chondrichthyes > Myliobatiformes > Myliobatidae > Mobula > Mobula hypostoma. Next base: position 46,825,043 of record NC_086115.1, on the reverse strand, counting down.
AGTGCTTTTATTGCGACAGATGTTCACTGAATATCATGCTTTGTGAGCTCTCCAGAGCCATGGAAAGTTGAGTTAAAGTTAAAACATCCCTTGTTGCTTAAAATGTACTGTACGTAAAACAAATATCTGCTGAAATTACTGAGTAAGTCGGGCAGCATCTGTGGAGAGACACATAGATTTAATATTTCAGGTGTCAGACTCATCATCAAAATTGAAAAGCTGTAGTGGGCCTCAACAATATGTTTTATCAGAATCAGGTTTAATATCACCCATCCCCCCACCGTTCAATTGTACTCCTCATCTTTTTTGTTTCTCCAGTCCTACTGAAGAGTTGTGGCTCAAAATGTTTGCTGTACTCTTTTCCACAGATGCTGCCTGGCCTGCAGCATTTTGTGTTTTGCTTTAATATCACCAGCAGATGTTGTGAAATTTGTTGACTGCGGCAGCATACAATGCAGTCTATAATAATAGAGAAAATAATTGTGAATTACTAAATCTAGTGAGCCTAGTTCATTGACTGATAGTCACCAGTTTAGCTATGATCTTCCCTCCGAATGCAGCAGCCAGCGTCGATATGCCCTGAGGCGCGGGTGGTCTGGGGTTCGGGTCCTAGTGGTGGGCACCTGGTAGGGGTCTTGGGCTGGGCCCCTTGTGCTTACACTACATTTGCCCACAAAAACCTCCAGATGAGAGTGACCCAAACAAGGAATCATGCCAGCTCAGACGTCGCCCGGATTAAGAAGGTCTGCAGCAATCGTTGGGGAACTGGGACCATCTGGCAAGAAATTTGCTAACAAAATAAATGAAAAATGGATGAGACTGGACAACATGGAATTAATGGAATGCTACTTTAACAGCAACCCACATGAAAGAGGAAACATCAAACGCATGTGGGGACTCTGGCAACAACAAAGACCGCTGTCCGCATTCATGGAAAAACAACTTGTCACCCAGCAATCAAACACTACCAACAGAGGATTGCTATCACATCTTGCATTGGAAGACATACAATCACGATGCACCACAACAACACCACTGCAGAACCGAGCTGATTGGGAAATACGAGTTTAAACCCCTCTTCCACAACTCACAGATGGTGCAAAGGTAACAGCATGACCTAGTACACAGGAAATGCAGGTTCGAGCCTCAACTTGGGACATATCAGCAGTGGCTGCTGCAATCAGAGAGAGGACATAGCAAAGCTGGTGACCGTCAATCAACAAACTAGGCTCTCAGTGATAAAATTCCATCACACAGTATGCTAGAAGCAGCTAATGAAGCACTACTCACAATTACAACCAACATAACTGAGATCAGTAACCTGATACATACATCTGCAGCATCAGCCCTAGAAGTGCTGGGCTGCAAAATGAAATACAGTGGAGAGTACTGTTATAACCCCCACCCCATAGATAACGATTGGAAGCCAAGATGAAAACCACAAAGGTGGAGGTCAGCAGACTCATTGAGCTGCAGAAGGGTGGGAAGACTGAAGACTCATCTCGGCTACTAAGGATGTACAGAGGTATGTCCATAGCCAAATCCTGGAAACTGCCAAACAACGGTTAACAGCTCTGGCTACCAGACTACAGAGATACACTAAGGGTGTAGAGGCCAAGCGAGCAAATGCACTCTTCTCCAAAGAACCAGGAAAAATGCTCGCCGAGTTCCAGAGCAACAACTTGCCAGTTCCTGAACCAACCAAAACAACAACTGAGGAGTACTGGAAGAGTATATAGGAGAAAGACGCATCATATAACACCAGTGCCCAATGGCTGGAAGGTCTACAAGTGAGCCTCCCAGAGGAAGAACCAGTCACCATCACAGCAATAGATGTCCAGCAACAGGTAGCAAGTATGAAGAACTGGACATCACCAGGGCCTGACGTGATCCATACCTATTGGCTGAAGAAACTAACAGCAGTACATACACAGCTGGCAGCTCAAATGAACCAGCTACTTGAAACAGGCTCCCATCCTGACTGGTTAGCTCAAGGAAGGACGGTACTCATAATGAAGGATCCTCACAAGGGAGTGACACCATCTAACTACTGGCCTATAACCTGACTGTCAACAACATGGAAGCTCCTATCAGGCATCAGGCTGAAGGACATGTATGTAAATCCCTGAGCCCTGCTCTGAGGGGGATGCGTAATGGAACCAGAGGCTCCAAGCACCAACTACTGGTCGACAAAACAGTCATGCGAGACTCTAAGACCAGGCAAACTAACCTAAGCACAGCCTGGCTTGACTGCCAGAAAGCATATGACTCAGTTCCCCACACACTAATCCTGGAATGCCTGTCTCTGTACAAGGTCAACAGCACACTAAGGACCTTCATCAGAGCTAGTAGCACAAGTGACCATCAGATGTGGAGCATACCAGGGTGATGCACTATCCCCACTGCTGTTCTGCATAGGCTTGAACCCCCTCAGCCAGATCACCTCAAAGAGTGGATCTGGGTACAGGTTCAAGAGTGGAGTGCCTATCAGCCACCTCCTGTACATGGATGACATCAAACTGTATTCCAGAAATGAGTGAGACATTGATTCATAATCCACCTGACAAGGGTGCACAGCAGAGACATCGGGACGTCATTTGGATTGGAAAAGTGCAGCTGGATGATAGGGAAAAGAGGCAAATTCATCAAGACTGAAGAAGTTGAGTTACCTGAAAGCCACATACCAAATGTAGAAGACAGCTAGAAATACCCAGGTATTCTTCAGGTGCACAGAAGACACAATGAGGACACAAGGAAGGCTGCAACATCCTAGTACCTCCGAAGAGTGAGACAGGTCCTAAAAAAACTGCTGAATCGGAAGCTCAGAGCCATCAACACATTCGTCCTACTGGTCATCAGATACCCAGCCACAATAGTGTGCTAGCCAAGGAACTAACTAGAAGCTGTTGACATCAAGACTCTGAAACTACTAACAATACATGGAGGATTCCATCCAATGTCCAGTGTCAAGCAACTGTACACTCGCCTGAATAAAGGAGGATGGGGATTTGGAAGTGTCAAGGCCACAGTCCTGGAAGAAATGCGAGACACCCATGAGTATATCAGGAAGATGGCCCAAAGGATGAACTGCCAGGAGAATACCTCAGAGAGCAGACAGGGGGCATGGAAATGGAAGTGGGTGAAGCAGAGCCAGAGGACCAGAGGCCATGGCAGGACAAGCCACTGCATGGGATGTACCATTGCCAGATATCAGAGGTGGCTGACATAAGAAAGTCTTACCAATGGCTGGAAATGGCAGGACTGAGGGACAGCACAGAGGCACTGCTCATGGCTGCACAAGAACAGGCGCTGAGCAAAAGAGCAACAGAAGCAGGGGCCTATCACACCAGACAAGACCCAAATGCAGACTATGCAAGGAATCCCCTGAAACCATCCGACACATAGTAGCAGGGTGCACGATTCAGGTAGGGACAGCATACACTGAACGGCACAACCAAGTTGCAGGAATTGTGTACAGGAACATCTGCACTGAGTATGGATTGGACACTCTTAAGTCCAAACGATAAACACCCAAGAAGGTAGTGGAGAATAACAGAGCCAAGATCCTGTGAGACGTCCAAATACTGAATGATAAGCAGATACTGGCCATCCAACCAGGCATAGTAATATTGGACAAGGATGAGAAGAAAGTAACAGTAATAGATGTGGCAATCCCAAATGACAGTAACATCAGGAAGAAAGAATATGAGAAGCTGGAGAAGTACCAGGGCTTGAAAGAGCAGATAGAAAGGATGTGGAAGGTTAAAGCCAGAATAATTCTGGTGGCACTTGGAGCTGTGACACCTGGACTGGGAGAGTGGCTCCAACAAATCTCAGGAACAACATCTGAGATCTCAGTCCAGAAGAGCACACTACTGGGAACAGCAAGGATACTGTGCCAAACCTTCAGGATCCCAGGCCTCTGGTAGAGAACCTGGGATTGAGGGAAAAATTCACCCACACATCACCCATAAGGAGTGAGAAATATGTATGTATGTATTTATTGAATAGTTAAATTAAATAAGTACTGCAAAAATAAAAAAAAAATGTAGTGAGGTAGTTTTCATGGGTTCAATGGCCATTCAGGAATGGGATGGCAGAAAGGAAGAAGCTGTTCCTGGATTGTTGAGTATGTGGGTTCATGCTTCTTTCTTTAGAACTCTGGATGCACTAAACATTGAAGACTTTAATTCTTCAATGTCTTGTGGATCTGGAGTTCTGATGAAAGATATGATATTCAAACAGTACAAACTGATTCTGGCACAGATGGAAATGAATTTTTCTTCAAAAGCAAGCCCTCAGCATGCATTTCCTCTCTACCATCATGAGCACTGTTCAAAGACACCTATGTAGGTACATTGTATCTGTGCCACTGACAGATTGCTAGGCTATTGACAGCTGTTGAGGTAGTCTATGGGCAGGGTGTTGGTGCCTGCTGACTGAGGACCTAGTCACCATTAATAGACTGTTCTGCTACGTAGGATGGCTGCGACCTTCAGATCTTTGCAGGGGTGCAGAGAGTAAGAGAAGATCCTGAAGGCAAGTGAGTTGAACTAATAGAGCCACTGTCTCACAGGTCCAGTAGCCTGGCTTCCAGTATTGTTCGTGTGGAGTTTGCATGTTCTCCATCTGGGTTTCCTCCGGGTGCCCCACTTCCCTTCCATATACCAAGTCATATGGGTCAGTAGGTTAACTGGCCACTGTAAATGACCATGTAGGTGAGCGCTAGAATTTGTGGGTTATTGATAGGAATCTGAGAGAATAAAATGGAGCATTTTTTTTGGTATTAAGGCCATGGATGCTTGATGGTTGGCATAATGGGTTGAAGAGCCTGTTTCTGTGCAATGCAATGCTGTGACCCTCTACGGCAGGGGTTTCCCAACCGTTTCTATGCCATAGACCAATACTATTAAGCAAAGGGTCCATGGACCCCAGGTGGGGAACTCCATGCTTTATGGTGACCATTGAAATTAACCTGCAGGATGTAGTTTCTTCCCTTACTACAAAGACAATCCTTGGTTTTCTCCCTTGTATCCGCTACACAAATCATGTTCCAAAATTGACCAGTCCTACTCAGCCATCTCTCATAGCATGGGAAGTGGTGCAAACAGCCCAGCTCCACTCCAGGGGAAGTGCCTGCTCTCTGTTGTTATTCTGCCACGGTGCTGCGGTTAGGATGATGAAGTGATTTTACAGCTGCAGATCCGCGCCTGGGTGTCACAACACTTTGCAAGAGATCCAAGGGAAGGTGTCACCATCCTCTCTCAGGGATCTTCATTTCAGATTTCCTGATTTCAAAAATAAATGTTACCTCACGTTAAGCGCAGGGAGCTGGCAGTTATTCGGCACTGCTCACTGTCAAGTTCATCCCTGCGCAACACATGCTGTGCTACCTGCAATTTACTGGCTGCTTTAAGGCACAAAGCTCTATGGCTTTGTCCCAGCTTTCCCTTGTCATCCTCAAAAAAATATATATCTCTGTAGCAAGAATAGTTTGACTGGAGATTGCAACACTTACAGAAGAAAGCGTGTGTAGAGCTTAAATGCATGATTTTCATGTTGGATACATGACACTTGTTTGGTTTAGAGATCTTGCAGCCTTTCAGGGAGCTTGATGCATTGTCAGGGGAACATCAGTCAGCAGTAAAAGAGCTACTGCTCTAAACCCTGCAGGATGAGAAGGGCTGCAGTAAACACTGTGCAATGCATTGTGGGAGTCACCTCAGATTAGAAAACCCATTGTAATAATAGAATCTGCTTGTGTTGTGACTTCTCTATTTGTATCTTCATCCGTAATTGCAGAAATAACAAAAGTAATTAGCATATGCATGTCTATTTATAGAAGTAGATGAAGATCAGTGTTTTTTTGAAGGAGGGCACTAATTGTGAAGTACATATGCTCATGAGTTGTTTATCTCCAACAAAGTCTATTGCAGACTTCCAGGCTTGAATTCAGAAGACAGGAGCCCAAAGTGTGTTGTTTATTTTGTTCCTCTTTACAGAGTCCTCTATAAACATTATTGTAGCCCAGGGAGCAGATAGGTACATCTTACAATACCTATTATATGTACTGCACCAATGTAATATCGAAAGGTTGATGCTGCTTGCAATACTTTAGGTCTCAAACGTAATACTGCATTCCCTATGCTTTGAACACGAGAATTCAAAGAAAACACAAGTAAGTCTCCTTTTATACATTTTTGTATATGGGAATAAACACTTCATCCAGGAGAACATTCATTAACATAGTCTCACTAATTAACTGCTTTTGGTCTCTAACTTTTCCTTCAGATGGGAAGGGGTAAGAGGCCTAGAAACCCATTTCTGGTCAGTGAATTGAACTGTGAGTGTGAAGTAGAGCATTTATTTACACGTACAATCCACAGCTAGTGCCACAGACCGGAGATGAATGTCCAGGCAATGCTATAATCTGCCTTACGGGATCCATCGCTTCAGCCTGGTCTTGCATCATGAAACACTATACTTCCTAGTGTGTCTCTATTTTTCTCCCTTTCATCTCCATATCTCCCCACAATATTTAATTATGCCTTTTAGCATATTAAGCTTTCCACTTCTCCTTTGAATAAAGACTCAACCATTCCTATCGATCACCTTCTCCCGTGCATGGCTGAACAGGGTCTTGCAATGAACTCCTTTAATACCATTCATTTCCTCCAGAAGAAGCTTCTGCATGAATCTTGGTTCTGACTACGTTCTGTGTGATTATGTGAGACATTCTTTACTTTAGCCTTATTTAGTTTCTGTCTCTCCCTTCTTTCCCAGTGCATTGATAATTATAGTGGTGCCAATTTCTTTCTCAACCAAGCTAGATATTTTCATCAAGAAATGTTCACATCACATGGTTCATCTTCAGCATTTCCCTCCCTTTAAGACTATTTTCACCTCTGGAAAAGAAGGAGCAACTAATTTCCACTGTAAGCTAATTAATTTCTATAGCTCAACATCAGAACGACCAAGGAATTGATTGTGGTTGAGAAAAGTTGGGAGAACACACACCAATCCTCAATGAGAAGTCAGCAATGAAAAGGGCTGATGTAGCAGGACGTCAGCATCTTAGAGGATCTATTCTGTGTCCTTCATAATGTGCGATCATAAAGATGGCATGCCAGCAGCTATACTTCATAATGTGCGATCATAAAGATGGCATGCCAGCAGCTACACTTCATTAGGAGATAAAGATGGCATGCCAGCAGCTATACTTCATAATGTGCGATCATAAAGATGGCATGCCAGCAGCTATACTTCATTAGGAGATAAAGATGGCATGCCAGCAGCTATACTTCATTAGGAGTTTAAAGAGATTCAGTATGCCACCAAAGACACTAGGAAATATCTACAGATGTCCTGTAGAGAACACCCTGACCAGATGCATCACTGGTATGGCAGCGCCAATGCACAGAATTGAAAAAGGCTGCAAAGGGTTGTAGAGTCAGCCAGCTCCATCACGGGCACAAGCCTCCCCAGCAACAAGGACATCTCATAATGGTAGTTGTCTCTTGAAGGCAGCATCCACTATTAAGGACTCTCACCATCTGGGGCATGCTCATTACTATCATCATGTAAGAGGTACAGTAAGCTAAACACCCATATCCAACCTTTTTTGGAACAGCTTCCTCTCCTTTGCCGGCAGATTTCTGAATAGTCTATGAATGCTACCCTGCTATTTCTCTTCGGCACTATTTATTTATTCCGTTTTTACTGTAACATATAGTAATATTTAATAATTTCACTTGCTCCATTATCGAGATGTGCCCACAACCTATGGACTCACATTCAGGAACTCTTTATCTCACGCTCTTGATAGAGTGTGGAACAAGCTGCTAACTCAGTGTTGCATGCAAGCTTGATTGCAACATTTAAGAGAAGTTTGGATAGGTACATGGATGGTAGGAGTATGAAGGGCTATTGGCCCAGTGCAGGTCAATGTGAGCAGGCAGTTTAAATGATTCAGCATGGACTAGATGGGTCGAAGGCCCTGTTTCTGTGTTGTACTTTGCTATGACTCTATTGCTTGCTTGCTTGCTTATTTATTTATTTATTTATTTATTTATTATTTCTTTATATTTGTATTTTCAGTTTGTTGTCTTTTGCCAATAGTTTGAACGCCCGGGTTGGGGCAGTCCTTCTTTGATTCTGTTATGGTTATTACTCTATTATTGATTTATTGAGCATGTCTACAAGAAAATTAATCTTGAGCTCGTCTATGGTGACATATATGTACTTTGATAAGTTTACTTTTGAGTGTCTGCACTGTACCGCTGCCACGAAACAACAAATTTCACAACATATGTCAGTGATACTAACTTGATTCTGGTTCTGCTTCTGTTGTTATTTCACCTTCTTCACTTTGGTTTTGAAGGAGCTGCTTTCCAGTGCAGAGGCTCTACTATGTTTTTCTTTCTCCTTTATGGAGTATTCCGCACCCCCCCCCCCCAACCCCATACTCCTAATGGGATCTTGACCAGTTATTTCCCTGCTTTAACACTTCTTTTCCCAGAGCCACAACAGGCTCCTTGACTGCCACCTCAAGAATGTCCACTTTTAATGTTTTGTCCTCCACTATCTTTAGTGTAAACAGAATATTATCACTTCAGAGGAATAGATAGAGTGGATAGCCAGCGCCTCTTCCCCAGGGCACCATTGCTCAATACAAGAGGACATGGCTTTAAGGTAAGGGGCGGGAATTTCAAGGGGGATATTAGAGGAAGGTTTTTTACTCAGAGTGTGGAATGTGGAATGCACTAGCTGAGTCAGTGGTGGAGGCAGATACACTCGTGAAGTTTAAGAGACTGCTAGACAGGTATATGGAGGAATTTAAGGTGGGGGGGTTATATGGGAGGCAGGGTTTGAGGGTCGGCACAACATTGTGGGCTGAAGGGCCTGTAATGTGCTGTACTATTCTATGTTCTACTACTTCCCCCAATATCCTAACCTACTCTGAATCCTTGCCAACGCGCGCCGTCATATGGAATCTTCCCATGCACTCGTGTGAGATCCTGTCTATGCCTTTCTTTGTTTTTATCGAGAATTCCACAGACAGGTACACAGTGAGACACTGTTTCACTGGTACTTCTTTTAGTGAAGTGTGTTCTGTAACCCGCTGTAAGGTTTCACTGCTAATGTAATGGCCTCTCTGTATTGTTTCACTGCTAAGGTAATGGTTTCTCTGTAGCAGCAATGTTTGGATTATGACTAGAGATTACGGGGTTTTGGAATGTATGCTAGCCAATGAGCGGGATGTTGTTCTTTCTTGTGGGTCTGGGAGCAGGGATTTCACAGTCTTTTGCCGGGGAGAGATGAGGAGAGAAGATGTAAATGGAGAGGGTTGATAGACTGCCGGACGGAGTGGACTTGGAGCGAGGGTCCAGGGGTCGGCTGTGCTCGGAGGAGGTCAACGGTCAACAAATGAACGGAACCATGAGCTCCAATGTTACACATTAGACTGTTTCATGAGAATGGGCCCTTTTCTTTTGTTTCTTTACTAACCATATAGTCAAATTAAGGATTATAAAGCTCAATCGTTTAATCGCATATTGTGTACTGTTTGTTATTTCGTGGTACAGATTTGTAACAGGGGACACATCGCACAGCATCCACCCAAACAAGATTTTTTTGAGTTTGGCCAGGCCATGAGCTATCTTCCCCTAGATTAAGCTGCTAGCCGAACCAGGAGTTACAGTTCTATTGTGCATTGTGTAAGTCAAATGCAGGTTAAAGGATTGTTCTGTCAGTCATTCTTATTCAGTCCACAAGCACGACCCTTGCTTTTCTCATCAGTCATTTAAACTTTCTACCCCTGAGTCATTTTGACCTCTCTCTTTTCAGTCTTCTGCAGTTTTCAACAAAACTCCGTGACTCTGGCTTAAATTCCCGAAATCCCAGTGTTGTGTGGATTTACCAAGAGTTCAATTAAATCCATAGTCTGTCATGTGAGACTTCATCAGTAAGCCATCGCAACAAGTCCTGTTGCAGTTGTAGAAGGAGAATTGTTAAAAAAAGAGCAGAAAAGAAGAAAAGCATTTAAATAAAAGGATTAAAAAAGAAATGTTATTAATGCCTCCTGCTTTGTTCCTGTACCTGACTGGAGAGGGTCAGCTTGTTTTTAATCATATCACTATCTTTCTGACGGACTCACAAGCACACGCTGAATGCTCACAGCTCGCCTGATCTTATCCGCATCACTTAAGTGGTAGATAGTGATCTCCATAGTGATGGCCTCACACTCTTTCTCTGCTAGCTGCAAGAGTGTTGAGTAAAAGAAATTCAGCTGTTTGAAATGCTGTTCCTAGTTCCAGGTTGGAGTGAAGTTATAACTTTCCAAAAACCACTTGCTGATGTGCCATAATGATGTGAGAAAAGGAGAAAAATAGGCTGAAGAACATATAAGAGGATATTGGTCTTACAGGTGGATTAGCAATGGTGTAATGGATCCAAAACCTTAGCAAAATTACATTGAATTAAAGGACATTTGACACTGATGCAGGTTGAAGTTTCCCAAAACACTGTGTTATTTCCTACTTCCCCTCATCGTAATAACTGACCAAAATACTGTGGTTAAAGTTAATGTCGAACCAAAAATTCTTACAATTTCTCATAAAAAGTAAAAATTGTTTATTAAAATCTTTTCATGGAGAGGAACCAATATCATGGACAATAACATGCTTTGGCAATTATGAGTCATGGGCTGGACAACAGACAGATTTATCTTTGTGCTGTTTTTGAAGGTATGCCAAAAATTGATTTGCTGACAAAAATAGTGCTAAGGGTTAAAGAGTTTACAGATTAGATGTTGGTCAAAGGTATACCTTTTTTCCAAAGCTAGATATGGTTTATAACTAAGTTGATTCAGATATGCTGTATATTGCAGAGGACCTAACAAGAGAGTAAGTTATATAAAAAATTAATATTTCTTCCCACCTGATTTTTCCTACGCAGTAATGATTTCTGCAAAGAAAGAAGTACTTTTTCAAGGTGAATGCTAATATGGCATTCACCTGAGAATTGTGTTGTTTTAAGATGCGGCAGCTTGCCAGAAAATCCAAGCAAATATCAATTGGCTTTTTCTGCATTATGTAGTCCTTAATTTGTAAGACAGCTTTCTTCCAGCCTTTCTTACCCAAGTGATGTCTGATTTTAAAATAAGGACATCACTGTGAAACAACTCAACCCTCATCAGCTGAACGTTAGTAATGGCCAACTGCAGATTATAAATACACTAGAGATATCTCTCATTGGTATCGGTGAGTAATTGCTTTGCATGTTTACATTAGTTTCTTTATTAGTTGTTTCCTCAATTAAATTAAATGGAAGCATAGAATAAAATAACAAAGGGAGAACATCACTCGAATACTTAAAACCTTCAACTGTCAAAATCAGCTGTCTTTTCTAGTCTGTAATGATTAATGTATGTCTAGCAGGTGTTAGGGATGCCAGCAACATCACCTGGTGTGGCAGTTTACTTGCCTTAATACTGAAAAATGCTTTCATGGATCTCCACCATCCCTGGCCGTGCACCCTATCTCTACAAGAGCCAAGTGAATGAGTGTTAGAAAATAATCACTTCACAACAGAACTTAATCTTGCCGAATGACCACATGCACTCAAACTTCTACGTTTGTACTTGTGTTAGGCAGTCCCTCAAGCCTGTGGATAACCTATTTACTTACGACTTGGGCAGTTCCTCAGGATGGTGGCTGAGTGCGTCCGCTGAGGTAACTGATGAGGCTAATAAGGATCCCACACACAGGCGGAGTAAGAAGTGCTTGTACATGTGAATATTATGGGAAATGGTGCATTCTTTTCACTATTTATGCTGGGCTTTTGTTCAAAATATGGATTCTCATTGCCATTATGGGTGCCCACTCTTTATACTGAATGGTCTTGGGCCAAGGCTTATTTGGGAGTTGATGAGGATTTTGCACTTTTTCAAAGAAAATTTGAGAGCACACTTGAATCTATTTCCTTACACATTATACACTGAGCCATCACTGACATTGAGTTTACTCATTTTCTAGACAATCGTAACCAAAATGGTGGAGTTCAAACAATACCAAGTTCAAAGTACATTTATTATCAAAGTACACATTATACAACCATGAGATTCATCTCCTTACAGGCAGCCACAAAACTAGAAACTCAGAAGAGCCCATTAAAAACCTAAGTAATTAAGGTAAATACTCCAATGTTATAGAGGCAGGCACATTTGCAACATTTCAAAAGAATTTTGATAGATGATGGATAGGAAATGTTTAGAAGGAGATGGGCTCAATCTGAGTAGATGGTAATCTTGGTTGGCATGGACCAGTCAGACTGAAAGTCCTTATTTCTAGCCTATATGACCTTATGACTCTCAGTCTCTCTAAAGCAGCGTCAACACATCTCAGTATCATGACACACTGTACAGTTTGCCTTGTAGCAGGGCTAGCTAGCTCAGTAATTGATCTTAAGGAATCCATTTGAAACCTAGACAGTTAAGGCAAAAACCTCACTATTCATTGAGTAGAAGAAGCATGGAGCAGATTAACAGCCATTTTGTACAGCTTTTTAACTCAACTAACAACTATTAGACCATAAGATTATAAAATATAGGAGCAGAATTAGGCCATTTAGCCTGTCATTTTCTCTCCGCCATTTCATCACGGCTGATCCAATTTTCCTCTCAGCCCCAATCTTCTGCCTTTTCCTGTATCCCTTCATGTCCTGACCAATCAAGAATCAATCAACTTCTGCCTTAAGTATACATAAAACTTGGTTTCCACAGCTGCCAATGGCAGAGAATTCCACAGAGGCATCACACCCTGGCTAAAGAAATTCCGTCCTTTCTAAAAGGACGCCCATCAATTCTGAGGGTGTGTCCTAGATTTTGTATCCTAGCTTATGCCATTCTATGAGACCCAGTCACATTTTACTACACCCATGAAAGTTTACTTTTGATAAATGTACTCAAATTTTTAAAGGGTTGCAATCTGGATTCTGACTGGAAGCAATTCTGGAAACTCATTTCCAATATAATTATATTTTGCACTCTAGAAATGTTTACTTTGGTTTTACATCTTATTTAAGATTTTCGTTTTCACAATCTTAAGAAACCTTTGATATCATGCCAAGGTTTGTTACTGTCAATGAATTCATTACACTCTTGGCGTAGATGCTGATCTGTACTCTTTTGAATAAAGTATAAAACAATGTATCTATGTATTAAAATCTGAAATTAGCGCATAAATGTGAATTTGACTGCCTCACTAAGTGTGCACATTGTAGGGACATGCATAACCTTAGTATGTTTAAATATTATTGTGGAGGGGTTGACATTGTCCTGTTGCTGCACACCAACCCCCTCCCTCACAAACAGAGTAAAGTAACTGGATGTTCAAACTAATACCTGCATTGTGTGCTCACAAAGACAGATGTAAACCTTAGAATTGAGGGCAACTTCTGACAGACCATATTTTAATTCAAAAGCAGAAGGATGTCGCTGTATCATTGGCTAAAGAGGGGGAAAAATGTACTCTTCAGGTTCCTGACTCATAGCATGCTCGCGCTACTGATTTTCACTTTACCTGCACTGCACTGACATGTACCAGGAGACATATTTCACATGATATCTTGTACAGCATATCTTATGACAAGCTCTTGACAGGACTTCCTCCTTGCAAAATTGATCCAATGAGTGCCGATAAGGAATTAACTGAAAAATCATTCCTTTAGTGGAAGTAAGTGAATCCACTTTCCACCAGTGTGTTGTGAGTGTTGCTTCCACCCTCCCCCTGCTCTTCATTCCTTGAAGCAGAAAATATTTCACAATCTTACTTTTGTAGATCCTTTTTATTTTTATGGAGGATTTTTCTAGGTTTACCTAATTTTTTTGCAACAGGTACTTATTCCCTCAAAACTAATCAATAAGCTTCAAGACCTTGGCCTCAATACCTCCTTGAGCAACTGGATCCTCAATTTCCTCACTTACAGTCCCCAGTCATTTCAGATTGGCAACAATATCTCCTCCTCGATCTCCATCAGCTCATGTGCACCACAGGGCTATATGCTTAGCCCCCTGCTCTACTCACATTACACTTTTGACTGTGTGGCTAAGCACAGCTCCATGTTTACTGAAGACGCCACTGTCGTAGGCCAAATCAAAAGAGGTGATGAATCACCATATAGGAGAACATGTGAGTTTCCTCTGGGTGCTCCAAGTTTCCTCCCACCTTCCAAAGATGTACCAGCTAGTAGATTAGTGGGTCACACTGCTGTAAGATATGCTGTACAAGATATCATGTGGGCGGAAAGGCCAGTTACTGTGCTATATCCTTAATTAAAAAATAAATGAAAACATCCTTGAAATACTTAACAGATGAGGCTGTACCCGTGGAGAAAGAAACAGTGTTTGAGGCTGATGGTCTTTTTTTGAAGCAAGGAGACAGGAAATACTGTATATGCCTTAACGTGCAGACAGGGGAGAGGTGAAGAAAACAAAGAGCGTGTTTATAGTAGGTTGGAAATATGTTTGATTTGGGTTCAGTCAAGTTAATAGATATTCCTTTGGAACTCAATATTGGATTCATCAGTTTTTGGTAACCAGCACAGTAAAACACTAGGTCAAGAGTTCAGAGTGAACTTTGGCAAGGATAATGGATTCTATGCCTTCACTCCACTGCTGTTGCTTCTGATCCTGACCTCTGATCTTCCCCCCCCACCCCCGAGATATGCCACCAACCTCATGATCATGTCAGCCAGCTACCTTCTCCAGCCTTCTGCTGCATTGAGACACCACCAGTCCATGCTAATATATTACCCTTTGGCATTCAGCCCTAGGATTAAATCTTAATAGGTTAGGGTTGCCCAACCAAATAACGTGGATGACTACCCTAATCCCCTTCCTTTGGTCCCGCTACTCTTCTTTAGGATGCACAGAAAAGAAAATAAGACCATTTTCCAAAACCACCCTATACTGATTATACAATGTGAGTCCTATATGTTGATGAAAACACAAGAAAACATTACCCAGGTTTTCTGCGTTTTGGATAAGGATACAAATATAGACTTGGACTATGGATTTTTTTCAGTCTTATAGTTTTTTATGTTTTGTGTTTTTTATCTGATCCTTCCCTTTTTTGGTGTGGGGAAGGGAGATGGGGGGGGGCGGTGTTCATTGAGCCTGTTCCATTTTTTTTTGTCCGGCGAGGGGGGATTTGGGGAGGGGGGTTTGACCAATGATGCTGCTGTTCTTTTCTTTCCTGGTTTCGTGGCTACCTGGAGAAAAAGAATTTCAGAATTGTGTAATGAATTTGATACTTTGATAATAAATGAACATTTGAACCTTTGAACTCAGATGATCTTGCTACCGTTATACATGGTACCACCATGACACCCTTTCCCTGACAGAGTTAGTGCCTTTGGGGTAAGTAGGAGAGAAAATGAGCAGCAAAATAATTGTAAAGCTTTATAGACCAAATTTGTGATTGTATCGTGGAATTATATTGTGAAATATCACAGTCAAGTTTGGAAGTAGCAATGCCCTTGAATGGAAAATCCTGCCAAGAGTAGCGGATATGGCCCAGTCCATCTAGTAAAGCCCTCCTAACCGTTGAGCACATCTGCATGCAACACGATCGCAGGAAAGCAGCACCCAGCATCCGGGACCCCCACCACCCAGGTCATGCTTTCTTCTCACTGTTGCCATCAGGAAGAAGGTACAGGAACTTCAGGACACATGTCACCAGGTTCAGGAACAGTTATTACCCCACAACCATCAGGCTGTTGAACAAAGGAGATAACTTCACTTGCACCATCATTGAAATGTTCCCACACTCCCCAAGGACTCTTCATCTCCTTTATCAATATTTACTGCTTATTTATGATTATTATTTCTGCTTTTGTATTTGCACAGTCGGTTGTCTTCTGCTCTCTGGTTGAATGCCCTAATGTGGCAGTCTTTCATTGACTCTGTTATGGTTATTATTCTGTAATCATAACCATTTTCTTGTGAGTGTGCCCAAAACAAGATGAATCTCAAGGTTGCATATAGTGACATATACGTACTTAGGTAATAAATTTAATTTGCGATTTGAACTTCGAACTTTACTCACGTGAAGCTAGGTCCAGGATAGGTCTTAAAACTGGGCACTAAATGAGACTTTGCAAATGATACACTATTTTCTGCTGCCAAGGACTAATGGGACAAAACACAAAGACTACAAAAATCTAAGTTACAAATGTGTGGCCAATATTTAAAAGATGATCAGTCAAAGGGCTGAAATCAGGAATGGTCTTGTGATCAATATGCACCAAGAATTGACACTATATAAGCTTCTGTTTCACACTATAATTAAGATTTGTAAATGACTCCACAATTCAGTTTGTTATTCAAAGCACGACTCCCAATTTGCATTTTTATTCAGAACGTGTGCAATGTCCTGTAAGTCGCCTACAAATAATACACACTGTTCTCACTGTCACTATACAACAGCCAGTTACACCGATGTTACCCTGGCAACCGTATGCCAGTTAGTCCCTTATGTCAGAGCTGCAAGGTTATAATTGGTAGTACTATTATTTCACCTGGAGTCGAACATAGTTCATTATTCACTTAAGTAATTGAAACAGGTATTAACCGGTGAAATTACAGAATAGAACAATTCATGCAAGTGAAATAAAGATAAAATATTACTTGTGGATGGATTTAACACATTCTAAAAGCTGGATTTAGGTGCTTGGGTTTTTAATGCATATTTTACCAGGTACCGGTGACAGTCCTCAGGGAGCATGACAGCTGAAGGGAAGCGTAGTGTTAACTGAAACAGTTTAACTGTATCAGGAATTTAACAATCAGGAATTTGGAAGTAAAAAAGGTTCACAAATACTTCAGTTGAAGATAAGTGGCTTGTGTTACAGTAGGAGTGAGTATAATAGGTATCCTTGGTGACTCCATAGATTTATTAAGTGTCATTTGAATAAGTGTCATCTGAATAGATGAACCACGCAGAGACAGGCCTATGTTAGCTGATGTCAAACCTTGGGAAGTAACGTTGGAGTAGTAGCCAGAAAGTACACAAGTTAGGAGGAGGAAAATCTGCCAGGATTTTTGTGTCTTAAAATATTTAAACAAGATTTGTAGGAATATGCAAGCGTGAGTGCTAAATTATAGTCAGGCTCAGCTGTGATGCCTTTTTTTCAAGTCCCTTCCTATAGAGAATCTTCTGTAGGGTTATTCTTCTCTTTCTCAGATGCTGCTTGACCAGCTGAGTTTTCCACCATTTTCTGTTGTTATTATGCTTTTATTTTGTTTCATTTTTGAGATATGGTGCAGAATAGGCTCTTCCAAACCTTTGGGCCGTACCACCCAGTAACCCCTGATTTAACCTTAGCCTAATCACGGGGCAATTTACAATGGCCAATTAACCTACCATCCAGTACATTTTTGGCCTGTGGGAGGAAACCAGAGCACCCAGAGGAAACCCACACAGTCACGGGGAGAACGTACAAGCTCCTTGCAGACAGTGGCAGGGATTGAACCAGGGTCGCTGATACTGTAAATCATTGTGGTAACCACAATGCTACAATGCAGTTTGTAGTGGTTGCAGCTTGTACTGGTGTACTTATCTGTCAACTCATTCCTTTATCTCTTGCTTCTGCAAGATCGGCATGAAAATAATAAAACATGTCCCACTGGTGCAACCCTATCCATTGCTTGTGTTCAAATGATTGATGCCTGTTGTCTCTCTGTTTCAATCATGTCATTCCAGTGCCGTTGTTATTCTTTCTATAGGATTAGAATAGCTCATTCAGGGCTTTGTTGCCCTATATCTTAAGGCCATCCTGATCTGAGGAGGCTTCTTTCAGATTTGTGGCTCGTGCAGCTGTAGCTTCTACTGAAGATGCACATTTAGTGTGGTTTACGAGCGGTTATATCAGTGGCATTTTATGATTCACAAGAGGACACCGCTGCAAAGCATCTCAAAAATCCACACGACTACAGAAATAGGCATTACTACAGAAATAATGTTTTAAAAAAAGATAAATCCTTTTATTCATTGTCATTTAATTAATGGTGATACAAAGAACAGATATTTTGTATTGCGTGGGAGATACTAATCGGGTGCTCTGTGGAGCAGAGTGCTTAATCATTGGAATTTCAGTGCAGGAGGAAGTGATTTGTATCATTGTCTCCATGTAATTGCTAGCTTCACGTCCAAACTATCCAGGAACACGTATATTTCTGAGCTAAAATCATTGGCAATTAAAGCCTCACAGATCAGCCTTCACTGTTGCTCCAGATTTCCTACTGCTATTGCTTCAAGGCAAGAGGTGTCCTCTGCCAGGTTTCACTGCCCAGCTCTGCAGCATCTATCAAAGTGAAACCTTTATTATACAGCATGCAGTACACACCATGGTGTATCCCACTATCAGTAAGTTATCCTAACACTTGCCTTACAGTCTGAACATTGAAAATTTTGCTGTTCTCTTGGTCTGTGACCTAGTAATGTAATTTTACAAGCCAGAGATGTAGAGAAACAACGACTGGTTAAAAGCTGGATGTCGTTGCCTCGGATTTGATGTCTGTGATGTATAAAATGTGACAGATAATCGGGGACTTCCTGAGAACCACAGTGCCATCTCTTTGTTTCTTTCCTTGTCCTTGTATCTAATGTGCTAATGCATGGAGGAGGCAGGGACGTACTGTGGCATCCATGTTCCACATCAAACAGTTCAATTTAATGTCAGAGAATGTGGATAGTATGCAACCTGAAATTCTTACTCTTCGCAGACATCCACAAAACAAGAAACCCCAGAAAATGAATGATAGAAACATCAGAACCCCTGAAGCCCCCCTCCACTCTCCCATTCACAAGCAGCAGCAGAAGCATCGACCTCCCCCACACTCACCCCACTTGCACCAGCAGAGGCACCAACCCCCACCCCCTCCACCATGCAAACCCTAAAGCCTCCAAAGACACCTTGATCTGGAATCCATCAAAAGCTACAGTCCACAGCCCAGCACTCTGGTATCTCAGACAGGCTCTGTCTCTCTCCATCAGGCGAGAGAGAGGTCGCTCTCCTGCAACAAAGTGAGCAGAGACCAGCAACCAGCTGTTCCAATGTTACAATCCCCTGCGTCATTTCTCCAAGACTCCCAGCTTGGGGACCAACAGGCTCTTACCCTCCATTAGGAGAGGGAGAGAGGGTCCTCGAGTACAGAGGCCTTCTTCTGACAGCAGCAGACATTGCCTGCTGTCTCAATGTTTCGGTCTCCCACGACACGTGAAATCAGTCAAGTCAAGTCAAGTCAAGTCACTTTTATTGTCATTTCAACCATAACTGCTGGTGCAGAACGTAGTAAAAATGAGACAATATTTTCCAGGACCATGGTGCTACATGAAACAATACAAAAACTACACTGAACTACATAAGGAAAAACACAAAAACTACTCTAGACTACAGACCTATACAGGACTGCATAAAGTGCACAAAACAGTGCAGGCACTACAATGAATAATAATAAATAATAAACAAGACAATAGGCACGGTAGAGGGCAGTAGGTTGGTGTCAAGCCAGGCTCTGGGTATTGAGGAGTCTGATGGCTTGGGGGAAGAAACTATTACATAGTCTGTTCATGAGAGCCCGAATGCTTTGGTGCCTTTTTTCAGATGGCAGGAGGGA
Organism: Mobula hypostoma; assembly: GCF_963921235.1. NCBI lineage: Eukaryota > Metazoa > Chordata > Chondrichthyes > Myliobatiformes > Myliobatidae > Mobula > Mobula hypostoma. The sequence goes on along the minus strand of NC_086115.1, from coordinate 46,805,365 downwards.
GAAGAGTTTATATGAGGGATGCGTGGGGTCCTTCATAATGCTGTTTGCTTTGCGGATGCAGTGTGCGGTGTAAATGTCTGTAATGGCGGGAAGAGAGACCCCGATGATCTTCTCAGCTGACCTCACTATCCGCTGCAGGGTCTTGCAATCCGAGATGGTACAATTTCCGAACCAGGCAGTGATACAACTGCTCAGGATGCTCTCAGTACAACCTGTGTAGAATGTGATGAGGATCGGGGGTGGGAGATGGACTTTTCTCAGCCTTCACAGAAAGTAGAGATGCTGCTGGGCTTTCTTTGCTATGGAACTGGTGTTGAGGGACCAGGTGAGATTCTCCGCCAGGTGAACACCAAGAAATGTTGTGCTCTTAACGATCTCTATAGAGGAGTTGTCGACGTTCAGTGAAATCGGCAAGGATATGAGCCATCTATAGGACCACTCCACAAAGGTGCATGTCTTCCAGGCCCCTCCTCGAACACGCACGTCTTCCAAGCCGCACGTTACAGAGAACTGTAGTTTGAACAGTAGATCAGAGACTCCGACAGAACCACAACCACCTTGGTTGACATGGGAGAAGAAGAAGAAGAAGCTGTTTCATGGATGAACTGGAAGAAGTCGCCTGGGTCTGCAGAAACCACAGGCGCCACTTGTGCAATTACTGCAGAAGTCTGTTTCAGGGTGATTTATAGCCACACCCCAGCACCCAGCCCAATCCAACCACTACCTCTTCCTATCCTTACTGATATCAACTCGTCATTTTTCCTGATCATTGATCTGACAGCTCACAGGCCAGCTGCACTTGACCAACAATTCTCCTCCAATTACCATTATTTTACATCAACCAAATTATACTCCTATACTACTACCAACCTTGCCCAGATAATTACTGACATCCCCCTCAACCTATCCCTGTGCACGAAGCCTAGTCCTGACCCACCTATACATGATTCTATAGCAGTGGTGTCTTCTGATGAACCAGGAGGAGAGATAGCAGCGCGCTGCACGTGCGCAGCCCTCCGGTGAAAATCATATTGTATCCGTTAAATAGGGGCTGTGGACAATTCTGATTTGATGGAGACAGACGTGAAAGCACAAAGGAACATCTGGAGAAATTTCTGAAACGCTGGTTCGCTGCTGTTGTTACTGCGCGATCGAGAATCTTCCAGAGGGAAGGCTTCAAAATCCCCGGCTTTGCCTGCTGTTGGCGACTGAGATTGAGGTTGAATCGTTCAGATAGAGATGGTGCTCGGTACTCGGTGTCGGAAAGCTGATCGGAGGCTCGAAGTTTTCGGACGACTCAGAGTCGGACTGTGGTCGGGCATGGCAGGGAGAGTTTTTCTTCCTTCTCCCGTCTGCGTGAGATGTGAGAGACTTTGAACTTTTTACTGTGCTCATGGACTGTTCTTCATCAAGTTATGGTATTGTTGCACTGTTGTAACTATATGCTATAATTATGTGGTTTTGTTAGTTTTTTCAGTCTTGGTCTGTCTTGTGTTTTGTGACATCACACCGGAGGAAATATTGTATCATTTCTTAATGCATGCATTACTAAATGACAATAAAAGAGGACTGCATGTCTTTATAATCTAATTGATGTATTATTTATGTTAACCTGTCCCGGAGTTGATTTTTAGGTCATCTAAGTAACTTAGCGTAGCAATATCACTTTGTTCATTTATTTTGTTACTAATTGCTTCTGATGATAGGCAGCATGATAGCATAGTGGTCAGCACAATGCTTTGCTCTTCCAGCAGCCTGGGTTCATTTCCCACCGCTGCCTATCAGGAATTTGTACGCTCTCCCCATGGACATGAGGGTTTCCTCCGGGTACTCCGGTTTCCTCACACAGTGCAAAGACTGGTAGGTAGGTTGATTGGCCATTGTAAATTGTCCTGTGATTGGGCTAGGATTAAATCAGGGGATCGCAGGGCAGCGCGGCTGGAAGGCCTGGAAGAGCCTGTTCCACGCTGTACCTCAATAAATAAATAATGAGGAGAATACTACTGAATTGGCTGGAATACTCCCCAGTGGACAACTTGAGAGTCCTGGTAATTTAGAACTGTAGTCATTTTAACTGACGTGAAGAACACTGTACTAGTTAGCAACTACCCTGAGATTATCTATCTTCCACAAGCAACAGACTTCACCTCTCAACCGAAGCAGTCTTGTCAAAAAAGTTGTTCTGTGTATTCCTGGCATGCTATTCGGACTCTTTGCAGTTCTTTCAGCTTCCAGCAAGAGTAGTATGCAGTAAAACACAGATCTAAAGACAAGGAAAGTAACATTTGGTCCATCAACCTACAGTACATGCAGACTTTAATCCCATTCTCTTCCCGGTCTGCCACCTCCCCGATCGAAACAATCATCTGAAATGGGAGAAGATATCAGAGAAGAAAAGTAATAGAGGAAAAAAACTGAACTTTAACTTCCCTACCTCCAAGGTAGACCGCAGATATGCCTTGTCCTTTGCCCTGAAGTATGATGAGTGAGGGCTGCATTATTAAACTGGAGGCTGCAAGTCCTCTACACCATAATTTGTGATTAAGTTAATAGACTAGTAACCAGACTCCTAGACTATTATACTGGCAAAATGAATTGAATCCCAGCATCACAGTTGGGGAAATTAAAATAAAATATATTACTTAAGCACATTAGAGAGTTAACATCAATAGGAGCATATTGTTATGAAAATATAACTGGTCTGATATCCTTCAGGGAAGTAAATCTGCCATCCTTATCCAGGTTCCAGCATCTCAACAGCAGAGCCAATTTTTCCCTATCTGCTGAAGACACTCACCACGGGTGCACGTGGGACTAAATATTGGTTGAGCCAATAATATTGGCGTACTATGAACAAGTAAATAAAAGCCGACGTTTTACACAATAATTTTATAACCAAAAGACAGGAAAGTCTGTTCCACTTAGATATTTGCTGAAGTAACAAACAAAAAAATCTAAATGCTGAATACAATTCATCTTTTCTTTGTATCAAGCATTTCTGTTTTTACAATAATTGCATTTCTCCCATGTGTCTACCAAATATAAATTAAGCTCTCTTTATTATTACACCATTTGACCTTGGATGTGGAAGTGTTATAGAGCGAGGGCAAGATGATAAATGTTGCACTATATTCTGAAACTGGAAAATATCAATACTTCAGGATTATACTCCAGGAGAGAATTGCACTGCTATTTTTCGGGGCTGCGATATGATTACATTGGAACTCTAGGATGTTTATCAGATCTGCATTTTTATCTGGAGTCATCTGTATCAGAAGACAACAAAATAGTTCCGTCTTTAACAGAGAGGTTTATAGTGTCTGCCTATTTGAGTCATATCAGGAATGTGATCTAAATTACATTGGTGGGGCCAGCCAGAGTAATCAGTTGGACATTTCAGCAGGATGCCACAGTATGAGTCAGAATGGGTGCCGTTTTCTTAGCAATAATTAAGCTTGTATTGTTTAGTTTTGTTTAAAATTAAACCAGTGTATTGAAAACAAATATCTGCAATGCTGACTTCTGATACATTGTAGCATCATTTTGTTAAGCTGTCATTTTGCATAATAATCTGTAGTCAGTCTGGTGTCAAGCTAATGAGTTAAAATGTTTGCAAAAAGAGGCAGGAGCATTCTTTGATCTCAGTCATCAATAGTGACCAACTGTAATTTTTTTTCATAATTTTCACTGGATGTTCTACAGTTGGTGGTTCTTAAAGCCTTCCATTATTTACAAGACATGGAACACTTTCCATTTGGAGTAATCAAATCTGGTTCACTATACAACATCCAATCCAGGATTGCCTTTCCCCTAGTGGGATCAACCACAAGCTGCTCTAAAGTGCCATCTTGTAGGCATTCTACAAATTCCCTCTCTTGGAATCCAACACCAATCAGATTTTCCAAATTTACCTGCATATTGAAATTCCCCCATGACTATCATAACATTTCCCTTATTACATGCCTTATTGGTGTCATCCTCATCCTCCACTGGCACTCCAGACCATGAATTCTAGACTCCCAGAACTTCTAGGGTGAGAAGATTCCTATGACCATGACTGTCCTTGGCAAATTTTTCTACAGAAGTGCTCACCCAATCCTTCTTTTGGGCAGTGTCCTTACAAGATGGGTGACCCTAGTCATTATTAATACTCTTCAGAGATTGTCTGCCTGGTGTCAGTGGTTGCATAGTAAGTGGTATGCACCAGCTGCTCATACAACCATCCACCACCTGCTCTTGTGGCTTCACGTGACCCCGATCAGGAGGCTAAGGAGGTGCTACACCTTGCCAAAGGGCGACTTGCAGGCTTGTGGAAGGAAGGTGTGCCCTACACATCCTTTGGTAGAGAGGAATCTCCACCCCGCCACCCATGTTTTTGATTACCAGTTTCAATATTTTCATATATAGTTTGGCAGCGGATGTTGTCTGAAGGCACTTGAGATAATTATTGTGTTTGTGATGCTATGTAAATTGTTGTTCATATTAAAGGTATTAGTCTTGTCTCTCCCCCATGCCTTATCTATAGGGTCGTTTTACATTGGTAAACAGGCACAGTTATAATTAATAGGTAATGCCATTGCAACCTTCATTAGTGTAGAGACTGTAATGTAAAATGTTGTTTTTATTTTCTTTCTCCCATTTACCTAGCTTCATATAGCAGAAATTACGGTCATTAACAAGAGCCCCTGGGTTACTGGAGCAATTATGTCTCTGGGTACCCTAGCAGACACCCCTGAACCCACTGCCAGTTTCAATAAGCAGAACCTTCCGATGAAAAGGTTAATGCTTCAGGACTTCCATTTATTTTTACCTACAATATGTAGCCCATTTTTCAAAACTATTTAAAATCACATTTGGAGCACATGGCATTCCCAACAGTATTTATAATTAGTAGCCTTCTCAGTTTTCTGCTTGTTCCACTTATTAAAAGTAGGACTACTTCTCCTAAATTTCAAAAAAAAACTTTCCTTTCTTCTCATAAACTTTATATAAGTTGTAATTCAATATCATTTGGAAGCTTTCCTTGATATCAAAACAAGTATACAAATTACTTTCATTGTCAATATTTTAACAAATGTCAATGCATTTTTGGAGTACCATGTAGATTTCAGAGCATTAAGACTGTCTACCCAACCATTTTACTTTATGAAGGTTCTTTTAGTATCTTCCCAGTATGATGTCTGCCATGTGCAAACAAATGCTATGGTTTCGAGACTGGGAGATCCAAGAACCATTCGAGTTCTCTGCTCTGTTATTCCTCAAGTTTCCACACGTTTCTAAAAATTCAGGAGGCTGATATCATGGGGAAATGGCTTAACTCAAGAGAGTCCTGGTCAAGAATGTGTGGAATTCTTTTGGGAAGAACCTTTCCCCAATTAGAGTAAAGGTGACTTGGGGAAAATATTGGTGAGAAGATGATACAGTTTTTGCTTGTAAAGTAGTCAGCCTCCCAGAAGAAGAGAAACATTCCAGTTCTAAACAGAAATCACATTTCCATTTTATTAGTGATCTGAGTAGCACCATTCATAAATAACCGAACCTTCAATTTGCACAAACGTTTATTCTTATAATCCACATTACTTTAATCTCAGATCTTCATTACAGGCAATATTTTAGAAACATAGAAACATAGAAAATCTACAGTACAATACAGGCCCTTTGGCCCACAAAGCTGTGCCGAATATGTCCTTACCTTAGAAATTACCTAAGGTTACCAATAGCCCCTATTTTTCTGAGCTCCATGTACCTGTCCAGGAGTCTCTTAAAAGACCCTGCCATATCCACCTCCACCACTGCCGCTGGCATTGCTTTCTACGCACTTACCACTCTCTGTGTAAAAAACTTCCCCTTGACATTTCCTCTGTACCTACTTCCAAGCACCTTAAAACTGTGCCCTCTCGTGTTAGCCATTTCAGCCCTGGGAAAAAGCCTCTGACTATCCACACGACCAGTGCCCCTCATCATCTTATACACCTCAATCAGGTCACCTCTCATCCTCCGTCGCTTCAAGGAAAAAAGGCCGAGTTCACTCAATCCATTCTCATAAGGCATGCTCCTAGTCCAGGCAACATCCTTGTAAATTTCCTCTGCATCCTTTCTATGGTTTCCGCATCTTTCGTATAGTACAGTGGATTCTGGTGAAATGGGACACATCAGGACCAGTACATTTGGCCCAATTATCCAAAGTCCAATGGAAATAGTTAAAAAGATAGAAAAGAAAACAAATTACTGCTTAACGAAGTAACAAATTACATATTTAAATGAAATATGGAACAAATTAAAACATTACCAATACTATTTCAATACTATAAAACTATATAATGATTTCCAATAGTTATCGACTATGGAATTCATCCAGTCTACACTGCCATGCTCATTTGATTGACTGTAAATTGACAAATTCAGTGCAGACATAAAGTGTAGATAATGAACTGCCTTCGTACAATGCTTTTGACAATTTCATCATCCAAATCTTCGTTTTCATTGTAACATTCAGATGATTGTCGATATTTTCAAATTATTTGTAGTTTCTCAGCAGCCAGGTCAATGGAAAAGAGCAAACAGTTGTCATTTCAGGCCAAGACCCTTCATCATGACCAAACAATTTGTCCCAATGAAGGGTCTCGGCCTGAAGGGTCACCTGTTTACTTTTATCCATAGATGCTGCCTGGCATGCTGAGTTCCTCCAGACTGAATGATTGAAACCCCAATGAGCAAAGCAGCTCTGAATTATCTTGCTGCTTATTTTACACCAACTATCAGTGACAAATATCACTGCTTTTTGATCACGAACACATGCAACTGATATCATTTTAAAACTGTTTGATTTAAGCACGGTATAATGTCTAACGGCTGTACTATTGCACGTGACTGACGCTAGTTCAAAACTATTCAATAACAGTCTTGTATCCCAATTAAGTGGCATAGTATCCAAAACAAACAAGGGGAGTCCCAGCTATTTCCCTGGTTAGTTTTTGTTGTCCCAAGTACTGTAAGTGGCTACCCCAATTAACTGATGGCCCAATTAACTGGAGTCCACTGTATTTCCAAGGACTAGGACAACTTCAAGTAAAAACATATTGGAAAGGCAAAAAAAGTCAGATATGTTTAATAAAGTAGAATTGGAGGGTATTATAGGATGGGTGGTAGGGAAGGTAATCAGCCCTCTTAGAAGGTTACTTTGCTTTAAGAAACTGCAAGGATACATGAACAATGGTCATGAAAGCACTTGGGTATGAGGATGAGAATCATATCACTGATGTTCTTCCGGACATGTGGTTATGCATAGGAATTGTCATTAAACAGATTTGGATTGCGTCACAATAGAATTATTAAATAACCGAAACAAACCATTTTATACTCAATTCTTCTTGCTTAGCTTTTGTCTTCCTAATTGCTTGCTATATTTGAAAATTAAACCTACCAGAGATATTAGAGAATAAAGAGTCTAGAAAGAGTAGAGGAATTTATATTGGCAAACTAAAGAACTCAAAGTTGCATGCATTACTAAATGACAATAAAAGAGGACTGTGTGTCCTCATAATCTAAAAAAAATATATTGACAAACTAAAGAACTCAAAGTTGGAGAGAATGAAAGTTAATAGATCCAAAGCACCTGAAATCTACATCCCAGAGTTTTGACAGAGATCCTATAGATTCTGGAATTTTTCCAATGGATTGGAGTGTAGCAAATGAGACTGTATGAGTTAAAAATAAAACAGAAAACGGTGATAGGAAAATGCTGAAATATGTCATGAAAGTTAAGAAATTACATGATAAAAGATGAATGAAAGGGAAATCATTTTTTGCCTCATCTGCTAGAGTTCTTTGAAAATATGACGAGCAAAAGAGATAAGGCGGAACTTGTACATGAGGTGTATTGGACAGGGTACTGCACATGACTTTGGTCAAGGTTAGAACATGTGGAATTAGGGATAATTTATTGATGTGAATTAACAATAGGTTATCAGACAGAAAACAAAGAGTAGGTATAAACTTGATGGGCTGAGTGGCCTAAATATGCTCCTGTGTCATATGACCTTATGGTCTAAACAGATCATTCTCAGCTTGGCAAGCTGAGAATAGCGCAATTCCACAGCATCAATGCTTGGGCCCAGTTTTTCACAGACTGTATCAATGATTTGGGCTGAGGGGACAAATTGGATATTTCCAAGTTTGCTGCCAACACTAAACTCAATGGGATTTTGACTAAGGAGAAAGATATTAAAAAAAACCTTCAAGACGATATGTATGGGCTGAGTGAACAAGCAAGGACTTAGCAGATGCAATATGATGTGGGAAAAGATGTGAAATTTTCCATTTCATTGCACATAACAGAAAAGCAATGTATTTGTTAAATGGTAAAAGGGTAGTGATCTAGGTTTGCTTGTACACAAGTCAATCTAGGCCAATAGTCAGGTGCAACGTGATTAAGAGCATTGAAGATATATAAGTCCTTATTATATAAGGGCTTGAGTTTTGAAATAAAGAAGTATTTTGGTAATTGCACAGCACATGCCCTTGGTGAGAGAGTGCTTGAATATTATGTACCTGCAAAGGATGTTGGAATAGCAGGTTTGATGTCCGATGACAGATTGAGTAGACTGGACAAAATTTAGAAGAATGAGAGGAGGTCTTCATCAACCAAATCAAGTTTTTAAAGGGTTTGGTAGGTAGGATGTCTCTCCTGACTGATGATTCTAGGACAGGGCGGCATGTTTTGAAAGTAAGGGATAGACTATTTAGGACCAAGATGAGGAGAATTACTGTCATTCAGGGGGTGGTGAACCTTTGGAATTGTCTACAACATAAGTTCGTGGAGGCATTGCATTCAGTCAGGACAGCGATCATGAGGATTTTTGGTCATTAACAAAATCATGGGATATTGGGATAATGCTGGAAAATGGGATAATGCTGGAAAATGGCATAATGATGCATTAGTCATAATCACAATGAATAGCAATGCTGACTGTCTGAAAGGAAATGACTTCTTCCTCACTAATAGACAAACTAATTCCCAGTGGGAAGGATTCTTTATCCTGTGCAGACAGAAGTTCAAATCAAAATGCTTTCATGAAGGGTCATTTGATTATATTGCACTTGTAGAATATTTGAAAACAAGTGAGCACTCTAGAGTTGAGCTCAGGCTTATTTGCAGTGAGGGGTGGGAGAAGGTGCTTGGCAGAATGAGTTCAAGCACTGTGTATATCTAGTAAGGATGGAGAAGTGAGCTTGAGTACTAATTATAATCATTGAAAGTGATGGGGATATGCTGGAGCTATAAAATCAGAAAGCTTTCTAGTGTGGGTAAAGAGATGAATCAGGGTTTTCAAGTCATAGAGCACCACAGCATAGATATGGGCCTTTCTGCTTATCTAATCCAGGCCAATCTATTTTTCTACTTGGTCTCATCTATCCACACCTGGACCATAACCGTCCATACTCCTCTCATCCATGTTCCTTTACAAACTAATCTTAGATGTTGCAGTTGAACTTGCATCCACTAGTTCCACCGGCAGTGGTATCCTTGTGATCAGTCAAATGAGGAGCTGGAGTAGGCAACCACTGAGTATCAGCAAACTTTAGATAAGTTATCTGACAACTGAAAGGGTAAAAGCAACGGCCCACTTTTTTTTTTATGAATTCAGGAAAAGCACTTCTGCTTTTTCCAACTCCAGAAATTACAAAGTGTTTGGGTCTTTTTTTAATGATCAATCCACCACAATCCCTTTAAGGCTGATTCAGTTTTGCCTGAAGCACACAATGAGGTCAGTGGACAACACAGATTTCAGACCTGCTTTGCCTAATTAGTGTCTGAAGACCAAATCTATTGATGTCCAGTGTCTTCTCATTGATCACGACTGTGATTCCTATTTATTATTATTTATTACTCAAATTTTTTATGATTCATCCTCTGATTCACGTTTTTAAATATATCGCTGATGTGGGTTGTTTAGGTAGAAGCAAGTAATGGAAATATGGGCTTAACATGCCCTCAAGTTGGTGTTTTTTTTTAAACAGTTTTGAACTGAGGGAAGCCTGAAGGGAAGTGACAGCAATTATAAACAGCACAGCAGCATAGATGTTTGCAGTATAATCCGACAGTCCTAGTGTTAGGTTCAATGCGAGAGGCATTTGAATGGCAAAGCTTTTCATTTTAGTCCACTGTCTACACAGGATTCAATTGCCAGTTCAAATTTATTTATTTCAATTTAACTTCTATGTATGTACCTATGTAGACGAGCCTGTGTCTTATCTAATGAGCAGTGGCTAAATGAATTATGAAGGCAGTCCACTGACCAATATGCTCAGTCAACAGTGGCAACATTTAAGGAGATATGCATGAAATAACAGAGCAGCAGGAAGATAGTCAACTCTGCTTGTGTTTGCTTTCTGAGAACAATCCATTAACAATTAGTCTTGACCACGAAAGATCCTAGTTTGGTTTTCATTCCGTGATATGCTGTTTTCCTTTGTTCTGTGCATTTACTGCGGTAAGTACAAGCTGTACTGTTTTAATTTGAAATAATATTTTGAAGTATTCAAATGAGTGTTGTTGCTGTTTTGGAATTGTTTAAAAATATAATTAAGAGATCAAGAATTTGTGATTTCTTTTTTTCCTGTAAACCTTTTACTTGCCCACATGACCTGTACAGATTTGGAGTATCTTGTGAATTTATAAGGGACATTTTTCTCAGTGGGGTTTCAAACAAACTTATTTTATTGGAAGTTAAACATCTGCAGTGAGACTAAATATGTAATTACAGAACGAAGGCTGAGAATTTTCTTTGGCTATTTTGGCTTGCGGAGAACAGCTATCTTGAGCAAGGTTTTCTAATTGTGCAGTACTATGACAAGACTTGCTGTAAAAATGTTCAATACTCAATTAGAATTGTTTATTCTGGTTATGACATCTCAGTAACAGTGGTGCAAAATCTTGACGATTCCTAATTAATCACAATAGCAGAACTGTCATTGTTTGTTGAATAGTTCATTTCAGGTACTTTGTTAAAACTGAGGGTTATCTCTATTTTCAATAACATGGTGGCATGGAAGCATAACGGTTAGTTTACCGCTTTACAGTACAAGGGAAATAGGTTCATTTCCTGCTCCTCTCTGTAAGGAGTTTGACCATGTATGTTCCCTCTGGGTGCTCCAGTTTCCTCCCACATTCCAAAGATATACGGGTTAGGGTTAGCAAGTTGTGGGCATGCTATGTTTGTACTGGGTGCAAAGTGGCACTTGCAGTCAACCTCGGACTGTGTCAGTTGTTGATGCAAGTGACGCATTTCCCTGTATTTGTTTTTTTTAATGTTTTGATGTTCATCTGACAAATAAAGCTAATCTTTATCTTTTTTTCAATTCAAAGAACGTTAAAAAGATTTTAATCTAATAAGATAGAAATGATGAACTTCAGTAGAAAGAATCATTTTTATCCATAAGCAAATCATCTGCTGCTGTTCATATTGACATTTACTTAATTGTTTATTCATTGGCCAACAGTATTTGGCTATTTGCGTTTGCCCTTGTGGTGGCAAACTGAATTCCATTGGTGGTGGTATACCATGTTGCTGCTGGTGCGAAGTTCCAACATTTAGATATGTGAAAATAACAGTATGAATATGCATGCCCGAGTGAATGTGATGTGCCAGTTGGAGGAGAACATGGCTCTGCTCCAATCTGTCTCTGCGGCTCATGAGATTATGGGTTGAGAAATACTGTCGAAAATTGAGTTGTTGCAATACTCCTTGTGACAACATGATGTTGCACCGATCATGAAGGATCACAAAATTGAACAAAATTGATGGTGAAACAATTGGTGGGCTGCTGAGTCTTAATTGCCCAACTGCAGTGACCTTACAAGCCACTTAGTTCAAGGGTTAAACAATAAATCACGCCAATAAGTGATGCCATACATTTCTGAATCACCAATGAATATCTTTCTTTTAATTTTAAAATGAAGAGGAAGTACTGATGAAATTGATGTGCATGGGTAGACATAAGAACTTTTGCAGCAATATCCTTGGGTTGAGAGAATTAGTCTCCAACAGCTGATATCATCTTTTTTGTGCTAGATTTTATACAGTGGGTAGAGATATTCATTGTCTTCAACTTTACTGATGCTACTTCTTAAAATTAGATTGTTAATGACATACAGGGAAATGCATCATTTGCATTCGGGGGCATCCTGCAATATACTGCAGCATTAACATAGCATGCCCACAATGTTCAGCACAACAATACGCCACTAATCTACAAGCAACAATAATAAAACAAATCTTTCCACCCACACGCACACACAAAATGGCCTCCAGTCCCAGGACAGGCCACCTCAGGGCTACCAGCTCCACACTGTGGACTCAGACTCACAGACGTTGGAGGTTTGATCTCTGATCCTTGGCCTTCAGGCTCACCGGCCTCTGGCTTCGACCCCAGAATCTATACTTGAAGCTAAACTTGACTGGATTGAAGTCAAAGGCAGCATCTTTCATTTCCTTTCCAGAAATCAACTCTATTGTTGATGTCTGGATCAAGACTGTAATGAGGTCTGGAGATGAGTCATCATCATTATCATTGTGTGCCGTGTTGTATGACGTGGGCAATCATAGTCTATTCATGACCATGACTGTACTTGGAATTTTTTTCTGCAGAAGTGGTTTGCCACTTCTTGGAGATGAGTGGTTCTGTTAAAATCCAAGGTGTGCATTGTTGAGAAGCTGATTGGTGAAATGTTGGTACTTGGTAATACTACTGACAACAATTTCCATCAGTTTGCGAATGACTGAGAGTTGGCTTACTGACTGGCTGGAATTACTGTGGCCTTTTTTGTGATCTGGATACATCTGAACAATTTTGCAGATGTTTTGGAACAACTTGTCCAGAGGTGAGACTTGGCCAGAAGTAGGCTTTCAGCATGGTGACCTTGATGTTGTCTGAGCTTCTCGTCTCTGCAAGATCATGTACACTCAGCTGTCCCTCGATATCACATGGAGTGACTTGAGTTGACTGAAGACTAGCTTCCAATGTGCTAGCTGGAGTTTTCATGAGAAAGGCTGAGATGGGTTAACCACTCAAGACTTTAGGAATATCCAGACATGACAAAGACACACTCACGGGCACAACTAGTAGATCGCTGCCTCCTAGCTCCTCCAACCCAGGTTCCACCTTGAACTTCAGTGCAATGTGTGCCGAGTTTGAATTTTCATTCTGTGACCACGTGGATTTCCTCTGCCAGATCCATTTCCTCCTGGACCCCCAAAACATGCAAGTTAATAGATTATTTTGCCATTAGAGTGTGGGTGTGTGATGAAATCTTGGGTGGGGGAAGTGAAGGGAATTCAAAGTGAATAAAATGGGACAGTGTAAGTAGCCAGCATGTTTTCAGAGGGCTGAAATCCCTGCTGTATGACCCGGCTGGTGGCGTAGTTGCATCAGTGCCAGACTTTGGGGCGAAATGTCCCGAGTTTGAATCCAGCCGGCTCCCCTGTACGCTTTCCATCCGTGCTGGGTTACGAGCTGGTGATCTCTTTGGAAACTCACCCAGCAGAAGGCAATGGCAAACCACTGCTGTAACTTGCCTTATACGTGGTTCCCCACTACGTCAGAGAGGTGTGGAGGGAAATCGTCTGCTAACCGGAGAAACTCCAGTTGCGATGTACCTTTCCTTTATTACTCTGTGATCAGATATTTATAGGGGTTGCGGGGTGGAGATGCGACTCTACCAAAGGAGGTGTAAGGCACTCTTTCCGTCTGCTAGCCTACAGGTCACCCTTGGGCAAGGGGTAGCACCCGCTTAGCAACACCCCCCCCCCCCCGGAATCAGGGTCACATGAAGCCATGGGAGCAGGTGGTGGATGGTTGTGTAAGCAGCTGGTCCATATCACAAGCCCTGGTTATGTGACTACTGACTCCATGCAGGTGATCTCTGAAGAGTATTTATTATGGCTGGGGTCACATGTCTTGTAAAGACAACGCCCAGAAGAAGGCAATGGCAAACCAATTCTGTAGAAGAATTTGCCAAGAACAGTCATGGTTATAGAAAGACCATGATCACCAACATCATATGACATGGCACATAATGAATGAACAACCAGTTGTGGAAGATGTTTTTCTTTGCACCAGTTTTTTTGCTGAGAACGTATTTTGCTTCTGGTTCCTTAGCAAGTAATAGGGATGGAACTTCATTTTTATGATCACCTGATACCTTCTTCTACATTTCACATTGAAACAGGATTGTCATCTGGCTTTTAGGAGAAGGTTATGAGGGATGATGCTCGGATTGGCTAATGATGGTAGTTCTATCTCTGGTCACATGTACACCATTCCCTGCCAGCTGTTACTTCCATAATTACCTGTGTTGTGGGCTTTTCATCAGTAGTTTGGTGTTTTCTTTTAGTGTGAACTTGTAAATATCTTCAATCAACTGACTTACCTGAGAATGTTTGCCGAGAGTTTGTGTCACTGCTGAATTTCCATCAAGCTCAATCACCAAGATTGACTGCCAGAATCAGACTCATCTTTATTATCGCTGATATATGTTGTGAAATTTGTTGTTCTGAGACACCAGTACGGTGCAAGACATAAAGGAATTACAATGTTACAACATAGATTAAACAAATAAATTTTACAAAGGAATAATCTAGCCGTGTTCATGGATTCGTGGACCATTCAGGCATGTGATGTCAGAAGGGAAGAAGCTGTTCCTGAAACACTGGGTGTGCATCTTCAGGCTCCTATACCTCCTTCCTGATGGTGGTAATGAGGAGAGAGCATGTCCGAGATGGAGAGGATACTTTGCGTTGGAAGCTGTCGCCCATTACTGGTGATGCAGAGAACACAGGCTCAGCCATGATTTTAAGTGGCTTGGAAGGTGTAACAGAATCCTCTGCTTCCCTGAATTTCCAGGTATTTGTGAGATGAAGAGGTATGACGATAGAGCAGGAAAATGGTATTGATGTGGAAGAAGAGCCAAGAGCTTGTTGAATGGCAGAGCAGGTGTGGAGGACAAATTACTTCCTTCTGCTCCTGTTTCTTTTTGTTTGTGTGTTCCCTAGTTTCCTGTCTCCTAAACACAAACTCCCTCTGCCCACACACCTGCTTCCAACCATCCTGAAGTCTATACTCTTTGCAGCTTTCTCCTCTGGGCTTGATGTTGACTGAGTGTCCCATCTTCCAGAGTATGACTTAATCGGCTCAACGTTTATATCAGAATGGACTGGGTGACAAGTAAGTGAGAGATGTGAGTTTGAGCTTTAGAACAGGGGATTCAATTTTTGTGTTTTCAGTCTAGGAAGACCCTTCGGATTGATACTAATAATTAAGGACTTAAGTAAAGTCTTCGAAAAAGTCTTTGAAAAGTCTCAGTTTTCCCCAAATGTTGGAGCTCACATGAATCAAGGCAAGTTGCCAAATTCCCAGTGTTGGTTTAATAACAGGAAACAGAGCATGATGGTAGAAAGTTGTTTTTATGATTGGAAGCCCATGGTGTACCACAGGCCTCAGTGTTGGAAGTCTTGTTTGTTACTCTTTAGATTAATTACCTAGAAGAGAATTTAGGAGGTATAACTCATAAGTTTTGCAGATGACATGAAAATTGATGGTGTTGTTGATAGTCAGGAGGGTAATCTTAGGCTACAGTATGATATTGATCAGATGATAAATTGGGCAGGGTAATAGCAGATGGAATATAATCCCAGCCAAGTGTAATATAATGCATTTTGGGAGGTTTAATAAGCATAGGATATATACTATGAATGGTGGAGCCCAAGCATGTATCGAGGAACAGAAGAACATTGGTGAATAAATCCAAATATTCCAGGTAGATTGGGAGGTAAAGAAGACATGTGAATGCTTACCTTTCTTAGTTGGGGCATAAAGTTTTTAAAGTTTGCAAAACATCATACAATTTTATAAAATATTGCTTCAGCTACAGATGAAACAGAATGGCACATAATCAGAAGGATATCATTGTAATGGAGAGAAAACTAACCAGGAGATTGCTTGGGATGGTATGCTTCAGTTATGAGGAGAGGCTGGAGAGGCTCACAGAGTCGTACAATACAGTTTTCCTTGGAGCAAAGACGCTAAGGAGGGACCTAATAAAGATCTACACAAATATGTGAGGCATAGATAGGGTAGGTAGTAGAAAACTTGGCCAATGGCAGAGATGTCCAAGATCAGAATATTAGGATGAGGAATAAGAAGTTGAGAGACACTCTGAGAGAAAGAGGTTTGACTTTGGATCACAGTGCCTAAGAAGACAATGGAGGCAGATACTCTGATAACATTTACAAGGCATCTGAACATACACTTGAATCACTAAAGCAAAGTACCTGACAGAGCTGGTAAATGGAATTGGAACAAGTAAATACACGATTGACAGATTAGGCCATAGGGCCTGTTTCTATGCTTTATGATCTACTGTACAATGTTGACTCTGTGATTGAAAAAAAAAGCAAATCACCCCACCTCTGATTTACAGATACAGCCTCACTTGTCACAATTAATCCTGGTAGAAATTCAAAGTTTAATATATAGAGTTACTTCACTGGAAGCTCCTTTTATGGTGTTTGAACTGATCGGGGATTTCCAGTTTCTCTGTCAGTTATATAGGGGAACTTGCATCCTGTTTCAAAATCTTACGGGACATACCACTTCAAAAATCCCAAAATAAAAGCGGTAATATTGACAACCCAATTATGTGCCACTTAAGCTGTGGTGGGTGTTGTTCTGCATTATGGCTATCATGATTTAAGTTGTTAATTTTTGTCTGAAACTATACCATTCAAGCAATAATAGAGGCACGCAACAAAATGTGAACCAGGCTATTGTCACTCGAAGGACTGTGGTGTGATCTGAAAGGTAAGTTGCTCAATATGATTCTGTCAGGTTGATTATTTTAAGCCGTGAGCAATAAATCAGTTCTTCCAATTTTGACACAAGCTTCCAGAGTTTTTGAGAAGGACTTTGCTGGCTCAGTTATTGCTGAGTGTGCTTTTTATTATGTCTGAGTACAATATGTAGGTCATTGCTGGATGGTCTAGATATAGCCTCTCTATGCCAGCGTGATATAGCTGTATGGCTTGCTAGGATACATCAGAGGCAGTAAGTGGACACTTTGCTTGGGTCCAGAGCAGGGAAAGGTGGTAAAAACAGTAAATAAATTATGTCGTATAACATTCCAATAACCTCGTGATTACTTTTGCTAATCACAACTATTACAGATTTATTTAATCCAAAGAAAATTTGTATTTGTGAACTACTTTGGTGAGTTTTGAACTAACATCTCCATGACATAACTACTGAGTTGCTGTAGTTACCAAATTCATGTGAAGAAATTAAGTAAGAAAGCCTTGCAAGTTTTCCAGAAGAGGGTGGAAAAAGTAAATGGGGTTGGCAATTGTGGGTGAACATTTAGTTAAGAATTATCCATGTGTGGCTTCATCTTGTTTGCAAAAGGTGGCTCACAAATTCTTCTGGAGTTCCTATCTCAATAGGAGATGGAGAGAACTCTGGCTGAAATAGGGAATGCAGTTCTCATGCGCCTCCACTGATTCCAGTTGTTTTTTTTTAGAGACACACAGTCCTCTTTTATTGTCATTTAGTAATGCATGCATTAAGAAATGATACAATGTTTTTCCAGAATGATATCACAGAAAACCAAGACTGAAAAACTGACAAAAGCACATAATTATAACATATAGTTACAACAGTGCAAAGCAATACCGTAATTTGATAAGAACAGACCATGGGCACGGTAAAATCTCAAAGTCGCTCGAAAGTCCCATCATCACACGCAGACGGTAAACCTCCAGCATCGCAAACTTGCCGATCCAGCACCCTGGAAGCATCCGACCACAGTCCGACTCCGAGACCATCCGAAATCTCCGAGCCTCCAACCAGCTGTCCGACACCGATGCAACGAACACCATCTCTGCCGAGCGCTTCGACCCTAGCCCCGGCAACAGGCAATAGGCAAGGCCGAGGACTTGGGGCCTTCCCTCCGGAGATTCTCGATCGCACAGTAGCAGCGGCAGCGAAGCAGGCATTTCAGAAGTTTCTCTAGATATTCCTCCGTGCTCCTTCACGTCTGTCGCTATCAAATCAGGATTGTGCACGGCATCCTACTTCACAGATACGATATCATTCGGAACAGCCGTGCGCGCTGCATTGCGCTGCCATCTTCTCCTCCCTCCAAATTGGTCAGTTTCCACAAGGTTTGGAGCAGAGCAAACAATCCCTGAATCAGGAGAACAGTCCTCGTCATGGAAATGGAGTCAAATGGTAGAGACAGCTAGCAGACCAGACTGAGACCTCCATAAACTCTATGCATGACTTGGAAACTGTCTGGACATCTGGAGGTATTTACTGCGTCGGATCGGTAGGGGTCTGGGGTTAATTGGATAGAGGCAGGTTGGGTAGTTTTAAAGACTGGAAACATCCCTATTGGCAAAAATGTGCTCAGTTTCCAGATGTATGGGGCACTTGGGTCAATAAGTACAATGGAGCAACATGGGAGATCATCTGCCATGTGCAAGTGAGATCTCCAGCAAAATGCGGTAGTGAGCAATACTGGAGAGATGCAGCCAGTTCCACCTCAGAGCATTCTCCGGAGAATTTCAGAACCAGGTTTTTTCATCACATTGTGACATAAAGACACATCTAGAAATGAGAGGCAAGCATTGCATATGCAGTCTTCATCTAGACTGAATAGGTTCCAGTGCAATTTCATATATGGGACATAGATTCACTAACTCAAATTCAGAAATGTCCACTTCCATTTTTGAACTATGATGAAACAAGCCCCGACAGGGTGATCTAAATTAGCATCATTAAATTAAAATGTTTAAATTAGTATCACTGTCTAATTAAATCTAAAATTACCTGAGGTCACTTAGTCCTGTTGAATCTGTAGGACATTGTTTAACTTCAAGATGGCGCTGGCGATATACAGTGACATTTTGTGGGCAACTCACAAAACTACTGCAGCCTGTAATTTCTTGTTAAGAAATTAAGCTTTAAGCCATCCAAACCAGTGGTTCCAAAATGGGTGATATCGTCCCCCCTCCACCCCGGGGGCAGTGGGAGTTTCTGAGTGGGTGATAAAGATAATAGGGGCAGTGGTGAGGTCACTCAATAGCAAGGGGGATAGCTGAGGGATTACAAGCTTAATTTAATAAATGAATTACTTACAGTGTTATAAGTATTTGATCCTCAGTGCCTCAATTGCTTACAATGACCATGTCATCACCTCATCTCTTGCTAACCCACCATTCTCTTAGACTTGGCTCAAAGTGCATTATAGTTGTTGAAAAGCAATGTGACATTTCTGTATTCGGCACATCATGAAAAATTTGGACTGAAGAAGTTGTGTTATTTCCAAGCCCAGCTCACACGTTATTGCCAATCAGTACTAGAGTAGAGTGTTAGCTGGTATGATTACCATATTCTAATTACACAGTGATGAAATTTCTGTGATTTAGGGTATGGCATTCAATGGGATAAAGCTCAGATTCTTCCCTTTCAAATGGTCTTGATCACATTTCTCTAGCTCACAGTCCAACTGAGATATCACTGCCCCACTTTATGTACCTTAAAGCAGAAAGTCAGGTTTTGTCTCAGCTGTGATAACACCATAACTTTCCCCTTAATTGATTGCAGTGTTTGAGGTTTGACTCAAACAATAGGTGATTGACCATGGTCATTCATCCATAATGAAAATGGCAGAAGCAGACCCAATGAAAAAGAAATGTAGACAGTATTGTATGAAATGTCTGAAATATGGATTTATACCAGTACCAAGCAGCCACAGCAGCCAATGTGTCTGTTGTGTGAAAAAGTTTTTTTTTCAACTGAGGCAATGAAACCATCCAGGCTTCTTGAATATTTGAAGAAAATACACTCTGATAAAGTAAGCAAGAAGTAATCTTATTTTCAATCACTTTGTGAAAGTAGAAAATACTTCAAAACATGTTTGGCAGCACTTCAAACCAAAACAGGTATTGTTTTCTATGCTTCAACCAATATGTCATCTCATTGCTAAATCTGGAAAGCCCCATACAACTGGAGAAGAACTGATTCAGCCAACAGTAAGGACGGTTCTGGATACAGTTTTGCACAAGTCACAGACCAAATAATTAAAGTCATTCCACTTCATGACAAATTTGTTCAAAGACGAACAGATGAAATGTCTGAGAATATGGAAGACACATTGTGCAACATGCTTAGGCCAACAGAGTTTCCTCTGCAGTTGGATAAGTCAAGAATTGTTACTTGCAAAGAGACGAGAAACAGGTACAAAGGGGGAATCAATATTTTAGCTTGTTGAGCAATTTTTCAAAGAGATGGACATTCCATTTACCACATTCTTGCTTGCGCAACAGATGGAGTGCCACCAATAACAGAACACGAACATGGGGCTATTCCTTTCTTGGAAAAAGCTGTACCTAACATATTTACCTTGCACTGTGTAATCCACAGACAACATCTTGTCACAAAAAAACCTAATTGATCAGCTGCACAAATCATTAAGCATTGTTATCTCAGTGGTAGATAAAATCAAGTCCCATGCTCTTAATTCTTCACTCTTTTGAGAGCTTTGTATTGAGAATGATGAATAATTTGGATACTTGCTGTTGCACACAGAAGTCAAATAGCTGTAGAAAGGAAATGCCTGAGATGCTTTTTGAAAATGTGGTAAAATTAATTGAAGATTCAAATGCTTCATTCAGTAATTAACTCAAGAATATTAGGCATGACTTTGCTTATTTGTCAGAATTCTTCACGAAGTTTAATGAAATCAGTCTTCAATTGTAAGGAAATGATGTGAATTTTATCAAAGTCAAATCAGACATCTACACATATCTGTCCTAATTAACCCTACTTCAGTAAAATATTAGCTGTCACAACCTTTTCCAGTTTCTGAGCTTCTCTGACTTTGAAGAGAAATAAGGAATAATGATCTTCAAGTATACTATGCCCACTTGGGTGAGCTGCCAAAAGATAAGTCAGCGAGGTTTCAGGATCTTCTCTCAATCCAAATTCCAGATTGGGTAATAAATCCACTGCTGAACTAGTAACAAGGAATTAACAGGAAGGATGGAGGAAGAACTGATCTAGCTACAAAATAACTTTGAGCTGAAGTCAAGGTTCAAAAATCATATGAATACTTTTCTGATCTCTGAACACTATCCTGCACTGTTAGAAAAAAGGTCAAGATGTTACTTATTGCCTTTCCAACATTATATTTAGTGGAATGCGGTTTCATTGCAGTAGCCTAACTTCTTTCAAAGTAACGAAGCAGATTGCAAATGATTAAACGTGTGTATCTGAGACTCCTTCCGAGTAACATTCAGCCTGGTGTTGAGAAGCTGATATCACTGCACCAAGCCCATCCATCTCACTGAAAGTTGAAAAATCATTGAAGTAGTGAATAGTTGGTCTACAAATGTAAGCCCTAAAATTGTTGAAGAAAATAGTTTTTACTGTAATTAAATAAAGAAATAGTTTTGTTTGTAGTTTTAAATAGATTTGAATAATTTTTGCAATATTTGCCACTGCTTTGAATTTGCAGTTTCTATTTTCATTCACTGTGCATTGTAACTCAAAGTTCCGTATAGTTTCTATGTAATGGCCGGACAGGTGGATGCTGGGGGTGTGGTCTGTGAGTCTGTGAGACAAGGAGGGGTAATCCAAAAAAGTTTGGTAACCTCTTGTATGAAGGGACTAGAGATTTTACGATCTCCTGAAGGATTCAATGAATTCAACTCTTAGGAATACAGGTGTGGCCATCATCAGAAGAGAGAATGCTGGGGTGAGCTTCAAGCCAGATTAATTCATCAAGGCCTGAGAGTGGAAAATGTACTTGTGTTCAGCCCTACTACCTTGTGCTAGCCAAGATGCCTTACCAGAGCCCATCCTGTTTGCCTGAGTTTGATCCACCTCCTTCTCTTCCGGTTACTACCATCAGGTAGAGATACAGGAACCTCGAGTCCTATGCTACCAGGTTCAGGAACAGTTGTTGACCTTCAACCATTTGGCTCCTGGACCAGCGTGGAGTGCTTCATTTGCCTTAGCACTGAACTGTCTCCACAGCCTGTAGACTCATTTTCAGGGACTCTACTTTTGTTATGTATGTTTTTTTCATGGACTCTATTGTGTTTCTTTAATTTCCTGTGGATGCCTGGAAGAAAATGAATTTCAAGGTTGTATATGGTATACATATTTTCATAGTAAATGTACTTTGAACTTTTGCGCCAAGCTAATTTCCATTGAGAAGGATCTCTGTCACATTCCTTGTTTTGGTGGATGTACTCTCTATGAGTGAGGTGAGTATTCCTGTTGCTAGGTCCCATTTCTCATAAAAACATGCAACTATCAGTATCCATCAACATGGACTGGATAAATGAAAATCAGCCAGATTTACCTTTCTGAGTGTTCTGTTTTGCCCCATTTTGGAGTGGTTGGGTTACCACCAGATGAACAACCTCTAAGCACAAAGAGCAGTATGTCCCTTGGGAAACAATGACCAAACAGAGATGCACAAAAAAAAAGAAAGGCTATCTGACCACTGATTGTTTGACATTAAGTTTGTTGTATTTTTCACCCACCAGAAAGGTATATGCCTTCCTTGCTATCCCTTAATGTACATCCTGCCATTAGGTCTTGCTAGGCGAGATGCCTCTGTGAGCACCTTCTAAAGACAGGGGACTTCCCAAGTCTTTGCAATTTTGCTATGCCAGTGGGAAATTCAAAGCAGATCAAATTCAGTAGGAATATGGCATTTAATTTTCTCACCTCCTGAGCATAGAGTGATGGGCAGATTTTATTTGTCACCAGGCTGGATTAGCCATCTATACTTACTTCCATTGAGCATGATGAAATTATAACCTTGGAAACTTTATGGAAGTTGCCCAACTGCAAGGCCAGTTTTAAATTTGGGAAGAGTAATGGCCAAACAGAGATGCACAAAAAAAAGAAAGGCTATCTGACCACTGATTGTTTGACATTAAGCTTGTTGTATTTTTCACCCACCAGAAAGGTATCTGCCTTCCTTGCAATCCCTTAATGTACATCCTGCCATTATGCCCTTGGTTCTGATACTTCATGCTGGTGTTGCATTGCAGAATCACATCAAGTGCTGTCTTAAGATGTTATTCTATAATTTGAATATATTACAATGGCAGACATAGGAAATATTTGAATAAATTTGATTATTTTTCCAATTTAAAGCTATTGGCTCTAACATACCAGTCAAAATTAATGACATGCCCCAAGAGAAACAGTTAATTTGCAGTCTAGTTATTAATATCCAAGTAAGTCAACTAAAAATTGTTATTCTGCTGATGCGATAGGACTGTGTGAAGGTCCAGTTTTCAAAATGCAGGACACTAAAGAAATTTGAAGGAATATCTGTGTGCTTGGATCTTGCTGCCTGGTGAGATTTTGTTTTAAAGTATATGAATGAATGTTCAGGTAAATCTTTTTGTGACCTTTAAATGAACTCTGGAGTAGTGAGGTGATTAATAGCCATTAATTTATCTTGGAACATGAATTACAACTTTCACTTTCTAGTTCATCTAGATGTCAGTCCTCTGCCTAGCGATGGCAATTTTCATTTCGATACAGCAGACCTTTTTAACATTTGTATTGGAACTATTTTTGTTGTGTTGACTTACAGCAGTTCATCTGTAATTAGGACACTGTAGTGCTAATGCTTTTGTGGTTTACGTTATACATTGCATTCTAGGTGATATTTTTAACAAAATCATGACTGGTGATTGTGTATTCAAGATACTGATAATTGCTTGACTGTACTGGACATGGTGTGACGTCACTATGTTGAAAAGCAGTGGTCAACTTTTATAAAAATAGAAAGTGCTGTAAACATTCAGTGCAACAGCGCTTTGCAAGTGATGAAGATATGATTTACTATCAAAATCCAATTACCTGGGATGTTGTTCTTCATGAAATTGTTTCTGATTATGTAGGTGCCTCATAAAAATTGCAGTAAGCCATTTAATATAATATTGCATTGACCATATTTCTATGTAGTTACTTTGGGAGGACAGTTTTTCGCCTTGAGCCACATTACACATTCAGTCAGTATGAAGCAGTTAATAACTATGCTCAATTGTCAGAGGATTTACTGCCCAATTTTGCATCCCACACTCTGGTAGCAAGCTATCCCATCAAGAGATCTGCACTTTGATCCAAGAGCAAGTGAGTAGTAAATAAAAAGCAATGACGGTGTTATGCAATTAGACAGTCTTTGACTTGTTTATCAATTCAGGGAAAATTAGATTCTGGCTTGGATGCAGCTTGCTGAGAGATGAAAGTGACAATTAAGTTAAAATTTAGAGCCTGAGGAGAAATATTAACAGAGTATAATACAAATGATCTTGAAAGACCTGAGGTCCCAGGACTTAGAATCATGACAACCTTTATGTATTACTGCTATGTGTTTGAAAACCCCAGATGTTCTACCATCTCATCTGAAAAGAGCTTCATAGAAGAGCAAGAAGGCACACTTTAAACTACTCTGTTTGACAACCTTCTGCATCTTTTGAATCTATTCTTCAGAGCCTTTTATCAGATTTAAGCTTGAGATGTACTGTCATTGATGTTATTATTGAAGCACTTAAATGACGTGCAGCAAATCCCTGCTACTTTACTGGGGCTGTTAAACAATTTATTGTATCTTAAAGTAGATATTAAGATTGATTAGATGAATAAAGTCTTTTCTGTCAACTGATCTCAGTTTATAATTTCCCATTATCTCTTGTGAGGTTCTGCTATGTATAAGGAATGAAACAATGGTGGTAATTTCAGTTCCCAAAAATATTTCTGTGGGATGAAGACTTAAACTCCTAACTTCCATCCAGCTACCTAGTTGTGGTTTTTTAATGCTGACGAAACATGGGACAGTTGCCAAACCACTCCCCCAACCCCAAGCCACACCCCAATCCTATTTCACCAATCTACGTCCCAGCTGCAAGTTTCTTTTAAATTTCTAGTCTAATACTTCTCCCTTGCAAAATTCCCACTCCTTCGGATGTAGAGAACCATGTCTGTTAGTCAGATCAACTCTAGGTGAGTAATTTGCTCTAAAAATATGATGCGCACTGTAATGTTAAAAGTGTACAGTGAGTCTGACCTAAATTCCATTATCTACCTCCCTGTCCCATCAGCAACACTTACACATGCACATATATTTTAAAAAGCACATTAAAACACAAGAAAAACTAAGAGAGCAGAATCAAATAACAAATCTAAGAATTATTTAAGGATCAACTGCACCTAGATTAAATTTGTCCAAAAATTTGTAGAGAAAACATTTACGAAATGGTCACAATATTCATGAAATCATAATTATTTGCAACATAAATGTAGTTAGTAAAATAGGATTGCTGGCAAATTTATCTTTAAAAATTGGAATAATTTCCTATCTATTATCATATAGCTTCGGCCTCAATCAATCAATGTTTCTGTCCTCAAATGATCAAGATACTGTAACAACATCTCAACCTCTCTTGTCCTTGAGATTCTTGTCATTCCAGGTTTCAATTAAGTCCCTTACCTAAATCTTTGCCACTTACAATCCACAAAAGATCTAGTGATGGGCTAAGTGGCAGTTTCTCGTACCATGTTTTTAATTATCCTCATTAAAATGTACAATTCATTGAATTGCATGACTCAGTATTTTGATGTTTGCAGGTAAGGTTCTTTTCAAGTATTTCAAATCTTTTACAATTGACATACAGACAGTTGATTTTTCATAGAGTTGCAGCATACTGAGAGGAGTGCGTCTATACTTGATCAATTGGGTTTACTTAGGTGAGAAATCTATCTATGAAGCTGGGATGAAAACAGATTTTTTAAAATCTCAGAGTTAAATGGATGTGTTTTTTTTTCTTTGTGATCTTTATTTAACTCCTAAAATCTCCAAATAAGAGATCAGGTCACCTTTCGTAAAGTTTCATCATGTACTTCCTTAAATGTAGGAAATAAAAGCATTGGGAAAAGCATAGCTTAGATTCATTTTGATGTTACCAGGAATGAGGGAATTGTTGTAATGATAAAGGAATTGAAAAATTCCATTTTTTTCATTGGAGGTCACCTCAAATTTATGATGACAGAACTTCTATTGGTCGGTAACTTGGTGTTGAGAGGGTACAGCTAGTCGCTTTCAATGGGAGATTGGAAATAAATTATTCTCAGGGTGGTTGTAATGCCAAAATCTGCTGTTGAGACAAAATCCATAAATCATTTTAATAGAGAGGCTGATAGTTGTTTAAAAAAGGAAGGTGAAAGTACTGGGCATGATAAGTGACAAATTAGACTCTGCACTTGTGAAGTAAGGCATTGGTTCAGGATTGAGGGAGAAGAAGGTAAGATGAATTCATCCTGGGCTTGACTGAAGGAGAAAATATGCCAATTTGGATGAAGGGCTGTGGGAAATATTAGAAGGTTGCCTCTGTGAAGAGGAGAAGAAAGGGAGGCAGTACCCTGCATTTTACAGTCTCTTTTAAATTACGAGAAAGTAGGCAAAGGAGCCTTAGAAAATATCACTTATTATATCTGGTGCAATTTCCTTTACCAGTAGCATGCCTTGTCAAAAAAGCTCTTGAAACAGTTAAATCACCAGTTCCTCATGAATCTTAATGGCAACAAATCAACTGTTTGGTGAGGGAGTAATAATGTGACACAGATTATGGGTTGTGAGGAAATTAAAGGTGAAGCAGTAAGTGGTTTTATAAAGGGCAGGAAGGGGAAGCTGTATCAGACAAAATGAACCGAATTTATGTATGCTTGCCAAAGTGTTATTAAGGAAGAAAATGGATTTTCTTCAAGGAGTTTGTGAATTGCAGCTTTTGTAGGACTGTCCCATTGATCCACTCCTTAATGAGAATCTTGTTCGTATTATTTTCCTATTTTGTTTATGTAAGGCTTTGATTGACAGTATTGCTATCAATTTGTAAAATGCCAGTTTTATTTGATTTAGGTGAACGATCCCATGTAAAATCTTCAGAGACATAATCTAGGAAGTTCTGATAACATGGGCCTTTTTGTAATTTTTACTTACCAGTGTTCATTTCCAGATGCCAGTGTAACTGGATGTTGGTTTTGCATTAACCCTCTGTTATCATTCTCATAAAAAAAATCAAACTTATTTTCTTAAGATGTTTTTCAAATTTTTTATTATTTCTTACAATATCAATGAATGTTGTTTGGTTTGTGGAGGTTACACAAGCTTTGTACCATTCCAATCGGTCCCATTTGCTCATGTATTTCTTTGCTACCTATTTTCACCCACACGCCCATCATCTCCTCAGTGCCATCAGCTACACTGGGTGTAATTTTACATTCTCCAATTTAAATAACAAGCAGCAGTCCTTAGAATATGAGAGGAAACCAGAGTTCATTGGGACAGGGAACAAATTCTGCATAGATCAGTAAAGAACACAAGGTATTGGAGCTGAGTGACTGTAACTCTTAAAAAACACCTTCTGTAACCTTTGTCTCCACAACTCCCAGTTCAGTCTCTTCTGTTTTTCACCAACTGCTGAAGCTTTTCTTGGATTCTCCAAAATATATTTCTCTGACTATAGATGAAGAGTGAAGAAACTTACTTTCTGTTGGGGAATAAAGGCTCTTCCTTAATGGTCCAAATCCACCAATTTTCCCAATGACATTTGTCTGACTACAGATGAAGACTGAAGAAAAGTGCTTTCTGATTGATTTAATAAAGGCTCTTCCTAAATGGTGCAAACCCACCAATTTCAGGGAGATATTTTTTCAAAAACTGGATATCAAGTGTAGAGTTACTGTACATGCAGAAGGAAAAAACATCTGTTTTCTTTTTTTTTATTTAAGGACAGTGGAAGGAATTTATCCTTTTAGTAAATGGGATTTTTCTTCTCAAAATTGCATGGTGATTTAATGATTAATTCAGAAGGTGGGCTATTATAACTTTATTGCATTAGTTCCTGGGTACAGATGTAATGCATTTATATCCATGTACAAATCCCAGCCTTTCTTTGAATAGGCATTCTAGTTTATTTACTGGTTATATCATAGTAATTTGACAAATTGCTTTAAAACTCTAAATTGTCTGAATAAACACAATATAAAGATATTTACAAAGCTTCTGTTCTTAGTTTACTGGATGATGGTTAAAAAGGTACTGTTGCATTTTGAGCCTGTACTCGCTTGGGTTTAGAAGAATGGGGTGGGATGAGATCTCAGTGAAACATATTGTATATTGAAAGAAGGAGATAGATTGGATGTGGAGAGGATGTTTTTTACAGTGGGGTGTCTAAGACCAGAGGGCATAGCCTCAGAATAGAGGAAAGAGATGAGGAAGAATTGCTTTAGCTAGAGAGTGGTGATCTGTGGAATTCATTGTAAGAGATGGCTTTGGAAGCCAAGTCATTCAGTGTATTTAAAATGGAGGTTGATAGGTTCTTGATTAGTAAGAACATCAAGAGAATGGGGTTGAGAGGGATAATAAATCAGTCATGATGGAATGGTGCAGCAGATTCAGTGGGCCAAATGTCCTAAATCTGCTCTTATCTTATTAAGCCATAAGGAACAAAAGGAACTGAATTCAGTCCTGCTTGGCTTTAAATGAACTGGTCTCAAATTAAACAGCCTCATGAGAAGTGCCTAATTTGGGACTTGATATGCTTGAAGGAAAAAAGCGATAAAATAAATAATTTCAGTTTTCTCCTTCACACTGCTGACACCTTGTTAATGGTGTGATCCTCTGCAGTTTTGCAGTGTACATATCTAAGGTTACAGAGGAAGAACTGCTGTTTGATTGAATTATTACGAAACAGCTACAAACAGCAGAGCAGGGGATGTCCAGACAATGTGTGGGGTGAGATGGAGGGCAGAGTGAATGGTTAAAATATTTCATTCAGGCTAAACAGTCACTTACAAACTTCTGAGATAATTTTCATACTAAGTATTTTGATTATTTATTTGTGACCATCATCTTGAATGCTCAAAAAGGGATTTACATTTGCACAGAAATGCCTTGGGACATTTCAAACACATTTAATTACTTTCAAATTAGTCACCGTTAAAGATTTTTATTGCTATCAAAGTAGACTTAATTGACTGGCAAATGTTTACAACATGCAGCGTGTTTTAGTAAATGATATTCCATCCATGTGTCTTGCCTTTCGCCTCGTTGTCGTGGCTATCCCTCGAGGTCGAGGATGATGGCCTTCGTTCTGTTGATCTACTTATGGGCTCTCAAGTGGCTTATGAGTCCAATCCTGGCTTTGAAAGTTCTTCCGCATTCAGGACAGGTGGTTCCAGATGGCAGATCGGGCTTTAGTTGTTGCTGCCTCTCTTTCCATTTTCTTCTCTTTTCTTCTAATTCTGCACATCTGTTGCTTCGAAAGTTGCTGTTCCTTCTCAGATGATGGCTTGCCAGAGTTTCCTGTCCTTGAAATTGGTTTCCCAATTGTTGATGTCGATGTTACATTTCTTCATGTTGGCTTTTAAGATGTCTTTGAATCTCTTCTGTTGTCCGCCTCTTTTACATTTGCCTTCTTTAATCTGGGAGTAGAAGATTTGTTTCGGCAGACGTTCGTCTTTCATCCGAACAACATGACTGCTCCATCTTAGTTGGTTCTTGATGACGTAGGCTTCAGGCTTCAATGCTTGTTGCTTTTGCTTCATTTAGCACACTGACCTACATGTATTTGTATGTGCTATTTGTTCCTAGAAGGTTATAGATCAACTTGTAGGACAAAATTGAACATGCCTTCATCATAAGATTTGTGCAACATCAATATTGGAGAATGACAGATGAAATGTTTGATTGTGGTCAGCTTTCCATTTATTTCATTCTTGATCCGTCTATCATTGGAATTTGATATCATTGTAACTGCTGTGCTTGAAATATCTAAATAACTTCTGAGAATTAATTCAGACCAATGAATAGCTTTGTTCATTAGGTTTTCAATCCATCTTTCCCTCCCAATCAATCCAATGCATCCTTCCCCCCTCGATCTGATGGACAAAATTGTAGTAGCAAAGACGTGCAAGTGTTTGTTGCCATGATGGAAACCAGGATTGCTATCACTGTAGGAAGCCTTGATTCAAGGATCCAAACAGGTGCTGTTGGTCAATGTTGATGTGACACTTTTCAGGCCTCATTGCAGATATCAAAAGTAGCTCTACTGTATTGCAAAATGAGGAAACTTTATTTTGGAAAAAAAAACCTCAGCATTCAGTTTGCAACATTGCAAGTCTCTCAGGGAAGTGAACTATGTCCTTTATAGACATCAGCCTGAGTAGCTTCCTACTATAAGTACCCTCTGCACAAGAAAAGTGCTATTAATGTACAGTATATGGTTCTTTAGAAGCCTGTGCAGGTTCCTTTGTCCATCTGCAAGGTCATTACTGTTGTGACTGTGACCAAAGTCAGCAGAGAGACATTGAAGCTGGTGATTTAGAAGTCTTTTCTCAGGACAACAAGCAGACGTCATTTTGGAGGCATGCATGATAGAGGCTCACAAACCCAACAATACATCACATTTTTATACCCTTAAGATCAAAGATAACAGTAAGTGATTCAATACAATTTCAATAGTTACAATGACATTGTTAACTTCAGTGCTTTGTGTTGACAAATGGTTCCTTTGAGATACATAGTGCAAGCACACTGTAATTGATTAAAAAAACACCTCTGAAGGTCCAAACATTTTTGGGGAAGAATTAGTTATCACAAATATTCTAAAACCTGTTGACAACAGAGAGCGAGACACCCAAAATTAATGTTGTCAGAGCTACCTCGGAGTACACAAAAACAATTGATTGCCTATACCTGTGATCATGTTTGATATGCTAAGTGACAACATCCGCATGATCTACAGGTACCTGCTTGCACTCAAGTCACAATGGTGCAAGTAACTTGGCCATGTTGCCTGGTTTGAGGTAATCCAATTAATACAACTCTCATTTTTTTAACATTTGGCTCTTGCATGTGCAATGTCTTAGTCTGTGAAGCAGCCTGTGCTTTTAACTTCAATTTACTGCTTGCAATTTCCAGAAAGAAAACTGAAGTCTAATTGTAAACCTCCTGAACTTATTTACATTTACAATAAGGACTGAAGCCTGGTTCTTGTTTGAATTAACATCTGCTATATTCACTTAACTCCAGAACACTCCCTAACAACTAATTTCACCCTGACTTCAACCCCTTTTTCAGATCATTGTAGTTGCACTTGTTCCTTGCTATCCTTCCCCAGTTGGTGGTCATG
This sequence comes from Mobula hypostoma, assembly GCF_963921235.1. Lineage (NCBI taxonomy): Eukaryota > Metazoa > Chordata > Chondrichthyes > Myliobatiformes > Myliobatidae > Mobula > Mobula hypostoma. The sequence continues at coordinate 46,774,088 of NC_086115.1, read as the reverse complement.
TGACCCTTTGGGACTGCTTTTTGAAGTCAGAGCTGCGAGAGAAAATTACCACAAACAGGACACTTGACTCCTAATAACTGGCTCTGAACAGCATTAAATAAGAGCTGTCTTGGAACCAACATTAATTGTTGTGTACTTTGCATTTTAATACTAGTCCATATGATAGATACTGCGAAGCATACAGCAGGTTGGGGAGAAAGCAAAGCAATTGAAAGTGTCACCTTTCTGAAATCAGTAATTTGATATGTGTGTTTGTGTGAGAGAGAGAGAGAGAGAGATGTGTGATTTAGGTGATGTACATTTTGGTAGGACTAATCAAAATAGCACATACATGGTAAATGGTAGGGCATTGAAGAATGCAGTAGAACAGAGGGATCTAGGAATAATGATGCATAGTTCCCTGAAGGTGGAATCTCATGTGAATAGGGTGGTGAAGAAAGCTTTTGGTATGCTGGCCTTTATAACTCAGAGCATTGAGTATAGGAGTTGGGATGTAATGTTAAAATTGTACAAGGCATTGGTAAGGCCAAATTTGGAGTGTTGTATGCAGTTCTGGTCACCGAATTATAGGAAGGATGTCAACAAAATAGAGAGAGTACAGAGAAGATTTACTAGAATGTTACCTGGATTTCAGCACCTAAGTTACAGAGAAAGGTTGAACAAGTTGGATCTTTATTCTCTGGAGCATAGAAGGTTGAGGGGGGACTTAATAGAGGTATTTAAAATTATGAGGGGGATAGATAGAGTTGACGTGGATAGGTTTTTTCCATTGAGAGCAGGGGAGATTCAAACAAGAGGACATGAGTTGAGAGTTAGGGGACAAAAGTTTAGGGGTAACATGAGGGGGAACTCCTTTACTCAGAGAGTGGTAGCTGTGTGGAACGAGCTTCCAGAAGAAATGGTAGAGGCAGGTTCGATATTGTCATTTAAAGTAAAATTGGATAGCTATATGGACAGGAAAGGAAAGGAGGGTTATGGGCTGAGTGCAGGTCGGTGGGACTAGGTGAGAGTAAGCGTTCGGCATGGACTTGAAGGGCCGAGATGGCCTGTTTCCGTGCTCTAATTGTTATATGGTTATATGTGTCTGGCTGATAGAGTTGCCCTGAGGGAAATGGAGAAACTCTTCATGGCAGTAAATGGGAATAAGCAAAATGAACAGGAGGTATGCACTCAGAGACATAAGCAGTCTATGAAGGCATTCTTTGAATATAACAGGTTCACGGCACTCACTGTTCAGGTTGCAGATGGTGAAATCCGGACACGTGTACAGTTTGCTACTTGTCAGCAAGTATAGCAAGTATTTCATACAGGGGGAGGGGCTACTGCACAGGACCGAAAGAAGCTGCGTTGATCTTGGGTACTAGCCTACAAAGTACGCAGGACACCTTCAAGGAGTGGTGTCTCAGAGAGAAAGGCAGCACCCATTATTAAGGACCCCCAGCACTCAGGGTATGCCCTTCTCTCACTGTTACCATCAGGTAGAAGGTACAGTACAGAAGCCTGAAGGCACACACTCAGCGATTCAGGAACGGCTTCTTCCCCTCTGCCATCCAATTTCTAAATAGACATTGAACCCATGAACACTACCTCACCTTTTTAATATATATTATTTCTGTTTTTGCATGATTTTTGATCTACTCAATATACGTATACTGGAATTGATTTACTTATTTATTTTTTTCTTCTATATTATGTATTGCATTGAACTGCTGCTACTAAGTTAACAAATTTCATGCCACACGCCGGTGATAATAAACCTGATTCTGACTCTGATCATGAGGGATGAGTACTATGAACAGTTTTGGGCTCCTTATCTAAGAAAAGATGTGCTGGCATTGGAGAGGGTTCAGAGGAGGTTCACAAGGATGATTCCAGGAATGAAAGGATTATCATATGTGGAGGGATCTCTTTGAATCCTTTCAAATGTTGAAAGGCCTAGACAGAGTAGATATGAAAAGGGGGTTTCCCATGGTGGGAGAACTCTAGGGCAAGAGGAAGCAGTGTCAGGATAGAGGGGTGTCCATTTAAAACAGAGATGCAGAAAAATTTCTTTAGCCAGAGAGCGGTGAACTTGTGGAATTTGTTGCCACCTGCAGCTGTGGAGGCCAGGTCACTGGGTGTATTTAAGGCAGAGATTGAAAGGTTCTCGATTGGCCATAGCATCAAACATTGCAGGGAGAAAGCTGGGGAGTGGGGCTAAGGAGAGGAGAAAAAAGAATCAGCCATGATTGAATGGTGGAGCAAACTTGAAAGGCCTAATTCTGCTCCTATGTCATATGGTCTTATGGCATTAAAGAAGAGTACAAAAGATATTGATTAGTAGATGTGAAGAAGACCATGAGGTTAAAAAGTAAATTTACAAGCAGTACTACACTCATTCTATTTCTGGTGTTTCCACAACCGATGGTCTCACTTTAAGGACTCTTTATCTTCTTATTTCATGTTATTTATTGTTATTTATTTATACTCTACGTGCAATTGCACAGTTTGTTGTTCATTGATCCTGTTTACAGTTACTGTTCTATAGATTTGCTGAGAAAAAGAATCTCAGGGTTGTATGTAGTGACATGTATGTACACTGATAATAAATTTTACTTTGAACTTTGAGTACTAATTAATTAATTGGATCATTGGACCCACCTGAGGTGTTGCAGTGGAAAAGATATTCTAAGTGCAGTGTCAGTGAAGGAGAACATGTTACGAGTAGCTAGAGTCAAAAGAATCACTGCAACAGTAATTTAGCAGTCTTAGCACAATAGGTCTTTTTACATACCTCGAGGTTCGGAAGAAGAGTCTGTAATCTGTTTGAACAGCATTAAAGAGCCAGTTCACAGAAAGTATAGGAAAGCAGCTTTCACTGCGAGAGTCTATGAACAGGGTGATAATTAACAGATTGTTGTAGTGAGGGAATATCAATTGAATGAAGATGGCACTTTGGGAGTTAGTGAGAGAGCCTATCAGTATGTGTGGGTATGGATGGGATGGAGGGAAGGCATTTTGCGTAGGTGATCGTGGGGCTTCACAATTAAGATTAAATTGTAACCGAGAGAACTCTTCACCACACAAGCCTGTCTATGTTTTGTCTTCATTGGTATGTTATCCAAATACAGTATAATCTTGCTTTGCAGGTCTTTTGATTTCCTCTTTGAATACTGGTTTCCTCAATGTAATAACATAAAATTTTAAAAATCAGTATAATGTCACTGACTCCTTGGATTTACAGGTCTTGTTACAAATATCTTTCACCATTTCAAACCATGCACCGCTCTCAGCCTTGTAACAAAATACCAACAAAACATTTTACTCAAACAACAGGAATTCTGCAGATGCTGGAAATTCAAGCAACACACCTCAAAGTTGCTGGTTCACGCACATCTGCTCTCACTCCATCCTCCCGCCACCCCACTAGGAATAAGGTTCCCCTGGTCCTCACCTACCACCCCACCAGCCTCCGGGTCCAACATATTATTCTCCGTAACTTCCGCCACCTCCAACGGGATCCTACCACTAAGCACATCTTTCCCTCCCCCCCCCGCTTTCCGCAGGAATTGCTCCCTACGCGACTCCCTTGTCCATTCGTCCCCCCCATCCCTCCCCACTGATCTCCCTCCTGGCACTTATCCTTGCAAGCGGAACAAGTGCTACACATACCCTTACACTTCCTCCCTTATATACCATTCAGGGCCCCATACAGTCCTTCCAGGTGAGGCGACACTTCACCTGTGAGTCGGCTGGGGTGATATACTGCGTCCAGTGCTCCCGATGTGGCCTTCTATATATTGGCGAGACCCGACGCAGACTGGGAGACCGCTTTGCTGAACACCTACACTCTGTCCGCCAGAGAAAGCAGGATCTCCCAGTGGCCACACATTTTAATTCCACATCCCATTCCCATTCTGACATGCCCATTCCCATTCCCATTCCCGTTCTAAAGATGAAGCCACACTCAGGTTGGAGGAACAACACCTTATTTTCCGTCTGGGTAGCCTCCAACCTGATGGCATGAACATTGACTTCTCTAACTTCCGCTAATGCCCCACCTCCCCCTCATACCCCATCCGTTATTTATTTTTATACACACATTCTTTCTCTCACTGTCCTTTTTCTCCCTCTGTCCCTCTGACTATACTCCTTGCCCATCCTCTGGCTTTTCCCCCACCTTGTCTTTCTCCCTGGGCCTCCTGTCCCATGATCCTCTCATATCCCCTTTGCCAATCACCTGTCCAGCTCTTGGCTCCATCCCTCCCCCTCCTGTCTTCTCCTATCATTTTGGATCTCCCCCTCCCCCTCCCACTTTCAAATCTCTTACTAACTCTTCCTTCAGTTAGTCCTGACGAAGGATCTCGGTCTGAAACATCGACTGTACCTCTTCCTAGAGATGCTGCCTGGCCTGCTGCGTTCACCAGCAACTTTGATGTGTGTTGCAAACATTTTACTCAGCCTTTTTGAATTACAATGGATAGGTTAATGTAATTATTTAACACGAACACCTTCATTTTATAAAGCAAGGAATGACTGGTATCCACTTCTGCACATGTCACTCAATAAAAAGACCACACTAATGTGCATTCTTAACTTCAGAATTATTTTAATAGAGTATGAGATGATTGACATGGGATTATATATACGAGGGGTGATTGATAAATTAGTGGCCTAAGGTAGAAGGAGTCAGTTTTAGAAAACCTAGCACATTTATTTTTCAACATAGTTCCCTTCTACATTTACACACTTAGTCCAGCAGTCGTGGAGAATACAGATCTCGGACCTCCAGAAAGTGTCCACGGCAGGGGTGATTGATAAGTTCGTGGCCTAAGGTAGAAGGAGATGAGTTATACAGCTTTCATTACGTGCAAGTGCAGGTCAACTCTGAGTGATTGTGCAGAAAGTTTGAAGTTAATAACTTATCTCCTTCTACCTTAGGCCACAAACTTATCAATCACCTCTGATGAGTTATTAACTTCAAACTTCCTGCATAATCACTCAAAGAGTTGACCTGCATGTGCATGTAACGAGAGCCATATAGCTCATCACCTTCTACCTTTGGCCACAAACTTATCAATCACCCCTTGTAAATTACATCACCATCAATTGACACTTCCTTGAAATCACAATTGAATTTGTGTTTCAGTAAACCAAGAAAATACCACTCACTTTATGAATTGAAGTAAAAAATAACCTTTGCTTAAAGATTGAATGGGAAGTAAGGTCAAAAGGAAACTAAATATGAAAAACAGAATAGATTAGCAGAAGCCTAGTTTTACTTAAGCACTGTATTGGTTATGCATTATGGGTCAACAGGGAAGAATATTGACCTTCTAATAGTTTTATAGAACTCGGCTGCAGAGATAGTAGAACCATTGGTTAAAGTATTTCAAAACACAGTTTTGAGAGGGTACCGGAAGATGTGACTCCATTGCTCAAGAAGGGAGGAGTTAATGAAAGGTTCAAAAAAATAGGTAATGATAGAGATCTAGAAGATTATAAGGCTAGCAGGAAGGAGTTTAAGAATGAAATTAGGAGAGCCAGAAGGGGCCATGAGAAGGCATTGGCGGACAGGATTAAGGAAAACCTCAAGGCATTCTACAAGTATGTGAAGAGCAAGAGGATAAGATGTGAGAGAATAGGACCAATCAAGTGTGACAGTGGAAAAGTGTGTATGGAACCAGAGGAGATAGCGGAGGTACTTAATGAATACTTTACTTCAGTATTCACTACAGAAAAGGATCTTGACGATTGTAGGGATAACTTGCAGTGGACTGAAAAGCTTAAGCATGTAGATATTAAGGAAGAGGATGTGCTGGAGCTTTTGGAAAGCATCAAGTTGGATAAGTCACCGGAACCCCAGGGAGGAGATTGCTAAGCCTCCGGCAATGATCTTTGCATCATCAATGAGGACAGGAAAGGTTCCAGAGGATTTGAGGGTTGCGGATGTTGTTCCCTTATTCAAGAAAGGGTATAGGGATAGCCCAGGAAATTATAGGCCAGTGAGTCTTACTTCAGTAGTTGGTAAGTTGATGGAGAAGATCCTGAGAGGCAGGATTTATAAACATTTGGAGAGGCATAATATGATTAGGAATAGTCAGCATGGCTTTGTTAAAGGCAGGTCGTGCCTTACGAGCCTGATTGAATTTTTTGAGGATGTGACTAAACACATTGATGAAGGTAGAGCCGTAGATGTAGCGTATATGGATTTTAGCAAGGCATTTGATAAGATACCCCATGCAAGGCTTGTTGAGAAATTAAGGAGGAATGGGTTCCAAGGGGACATTGCTTTGTGGATCCAGAACTGGCTTACCCACAGAAGGCAAAGAGTGGATGTAGATGGGTCATATTCTGCATGGAGGCCAGTGACAAGTGGTGTGACTCAGGGATCTGTTCTGGGACCCCTACTCTTTGTGATTTTTATAAATGACCTGGATGAGGAAGTGAAGGGATGGGTTAGTAAATTTGCCAATGACACAAAGGTTGGGGGTCTTGTGGATAGTGTGGAGGGCTGTCAGAGGTTACAACGGGACATCAATAGGATGCAAAACTAGGCTAAGTGGCAGATGGAGTTCAACTCAGATAAGTGTGAAATGGTTCATTTTGGTAGGTCAAAATGATGGCAGAATATAGCATTAATGGTAAGATTCTTGGCAGTGTGGAGGATCAGAGGGATCTTGGGGTCCAAGTCCATAGGATGCTCAAAGCAGCTGCGCAGGTTGATTCTGTGGTTAAGAAGGCATACGGTGCATTGGACTTCGTCAATCATGGGATTGAGTTTAAGAGCCGAGAGGCAATGTTACAGCTATATATGACCCTGGTCAGACCCCACTTGGAGTACTGTGCTCAATTCTGGTCGCCTTACTACAGGAAGGATGTGGAAGCCATAGAAAGTGTGCAGAGGAGATTTACAAGGATGTTGCCTGGACTGGAGAGCATGCCTTAGGAGAATAGGTTGAGTGAACTCAGCCTTTTCTCCTTGGAGCGACGGAGGATGAGAGGTGACCTGATAGATGTGTAAAAGATAATGAGAGGCATTGATCGTGTGGATAGTCAGAGGCTTTACCCCAGGGCTGAAATGGCTAACACAAGAGGGTACAGTTTTAAGGTTCTTGGAAGAAGGTACAGAGGAGATGTCAGGGGTAAGTTTTTTACGCAGAGAGTGGTGAGTGCGTGGAATGGGCTGCCGGTGGCGGTGGTGGAGGTGGAAACGATAGGGTGCTTTAAGAGACTCCTGGATGGCTACATGGAGCTTAGAAAAATAGAGAGCTATGGGTAAAGCCTAGGTAGTTCTAAGGTAGGGACATGTTCGGCACAGCTTTGTGAGCCGAAGGGCCTGTATTATGCCGTATGTTTTCTGTTTCTATGAGACAAAAGTGGGAAACTATGCACATTTAGCTTAACAGTTTTTAACCTGGAGTCTGTAATGGAAGAAGCAAAATTACTAGATATTTAGAAGGACTTAATGCAATCAAATTAAGTCAGCATGGTTTTATGAAAGGAAAGGAATGTTTGACAAATTTACTAGGGTTCTCTGTAGTGCGAGGAGTGGCGCCCCACACAGACTTCCAATCTGCGCCTTGTAAGGCATGAAAATGCCCGACGCAGGCCTCTCAGGGTCTGAGTCGGCGTTCCCCACCCCACCCCGTAGATGCAGATTTTTTTGCAGAGTCAGTATATATGAACCTGGAAATGTAATGTATTGGAATTTTCAGAAGGCATTCATCAAACTACCACAACAAAAGCTGGTATGTAAGCTAAGACCTCATGTAATTAGGGAAAATGTTAACTTAAGTAGCAGCTAGTTATCATCTGAAAGACAGAGTTGGAAAAAATGCAACCTTTTCAAACAGGGGACCGTTGTAACTAGAGGAGTGTCTCAGGCATCAGTCCTTGGTCCTCAGTTATTTACAATGTATATTAATGATCTGGAGAAGGAGGCAGAATGTAAGGTATCTAAGTTTGCTGATGAAATGGAAATAGTTGGGAGAGCATGTTACAATGAGGATATTTGGACTCTTGAGATTGATTTAGGTTGGTGACTGGGTGACAAATTAGCAAATGAAATTTAATGTAGGAATGTTTGAGGTCACACACTTTTGTAGGAAGAATCAAAAGACAGTCTATTATGGAATTGTAGAATACAGTACATTCCACGTTGTGCGTTGATTACAGAAAGCTAGAATGTAGCTGCAGCAAGTAAGATAGAAGACAATGGCATATTATCATTTATGGCTAAATGTTTGGAATTTAAAGTAAGAGAAGTAAGGTTAGAATATTTTAGGGTGTTGATCAGACTGCCTCTGGACTACTGCATGTAGTCTTGATCTCCTTGTATAAGAAAGCTTTCAGTACCATTTTAGTCCAGAAGACGTTTAAGTGGTCAATTCCCAGCATGAAAGGTAGACCTATCATAAACAGCTAAAAAAATTGACAGTGTAGATTTTGAATATTTTGACTAGTCGGTGAGCTCAAATAGAAAATATAGTGACAAGCTAAAGGGTAGTCACTTAAAACAGGTGTGTAGGAACTTCTTTCCACAGAGAGTGGCTAATCTCTCACATCACTGGATCTAAAGAAGTTATGTAGATCCTTTGAGGCATTGCATGACCACACTGGAAGAAAGTGAAATGAGAGAAATGCTGAACATAATTATTTATTATTGATGAATTTAACATACAGGCAATGTAATCTGAATCTAACATCCTGCACAGGTCATATTAGCAATCACAAATTCCATCTTCAGCTGATCATTCTTGCTTGGTCTATCTGTGGAATAAGCCATACAGTTCATTTTATCAGGTAATATATTATCAGAATACCATTTACGTACTGACTGTTAACTGCAGTTAAAAATCTGGATGACTCATACTTGAAAATGCGACATCCTTCAACAGCTCAAAATAAATAAACAATTTATTGCGACATGTAAGTTTAAAGAAAGTTTGAGAAGTTATGAAGTAATTTGGTAAATTCTCAGATAATGTCGGAGAAGCAACTATTTCTCTCTTGTTTTCTTAGTTATTTTTTGACAAAGGGAATTAGTGCTTTTTCTTAGCCTTGCTAAAATATGGATATTTTTACAGAAGGGTAATGCAGGAAAAGGAAGTGAGATTTTTCTGCTGTTTACTAGATGGTGGGAGGGGAAGTTTAACTGCACCCACTTAATTTTCCAGTGGTATTAAAGTGCCTGAGATTATTTCATCATCCTTTGAGAATCTATTTGTTCCTTGCTGTATTTCTTCAATATTTGTTGACACTAATAGAAAACAACTGATGAGAATTTATTTCTGGATTTTTTATGGTATAATGGATTTCAATGTAACGTTCCCCTGGACCCATGAATAACTAGTCTGCGACTCACTCAAAGGTTTCAAAGAAAGTAGATCAGAAACAAAGGTCTCTGTTTCTGATCTGCTGTCAAAAGTCAACAAGCAATGGAGAAGTAGTGGTTGATGTAGTACAAAGTTCACCAAACTATATCATAGTATGAAATTGGAGCATAGGAATTAAAACTAACACATTTTTTAAATGAAATGTTATTTATTGACATTGATCTCAACTGTCATCAGCATAAAATATAAAAAAAAATAGATCTATTTTGGAAACCATGCCATTTGTTGGGTGATATGCAATACTCCCCCCACTATTTTATTCTAGCACCTTCCCCCTTCGTTTCCAGTCCTGAAGAAAGGTCTTGGCCCGAAATGTTGACCATTTATTCATTTCTGAAGATGCTGCCTAGCCTGATGAGTTCCTCCAGCATTTTGTGTGTGTTGCTTTGGATTTCCAGCATCTGTAGACCATCTCATGTTTACTCTGTTTCCCAACCACCTTACTATTTTAACCATACACAGGACTGTGCAAAAGTCTTAGCCATACGAACAGTATATATCTAAGACTTTTGCACAGTACTGTATGAAAAATACGAATGTTAAACTTCCTTAAATCCTTTAGTCCTAGTCATATTCTTTCCTTTCTAAAAGTATTTTCCCTCTTCACTGTTAATAGAAATAAAGGGTACTCAAACCCTTGAGCATGATAACATGCATCCAAGGTTCCATAGGAAATGGCAGAAGGAAGGGTGATGATTTTCCAAAAATTCACAATGTTTTGAAACAGTTCCAGCAGATAGAAAAATAACACACATTTGATTTAACTACTAATTCCTTCATGTTTGAAGCTTTGTTTTCATTAATTTTAATTCTAATTTCAATTTTAATATTTCAATTGCACTTAAAAAAAATAAAGTGAACAATTCTCACAAATTAAAAACACTGTTCGTAGTTTATGACATCACATCACTTAAAAATTTTAAGGGGAGTTTTTGAGCATTTTCTCTTCAGATGGCTAGGCTAATGATAAACGGAGTGTGACCTGCATCCAGTTCAATAGCATATGCCAGCTCATAACCTGTGCCCATTTACCACATGCACTCAACAGATCCGCTGTCAGCAGGAGCTAAGCATGCAAGACTACACCAGACCTTTCTGACTTTGCCTAAAATATACAACTTTGTATCAAAAATTCCAAAATATCATTGTGGTCTCTGCAAAACATGTGAATAAATTCATTAATAATGGTCCCAAGTCTAAATCACACAGGTGCCAGAGAACTCAGGTGAACAATGACAAGGGGAACATTATATAGTATTATCATTTTTAAATACTTTGCTTTGACCAAAGGCAGCTTTGGCTTCACTTGTTGAATTATCTGCCTGATGTCAACTGGGTGTCCACTACCCAATCCACCTCTGCCCTTTGCTCAGTATTCCCAGTCTGGTGCAACAACCAAAGACTCCAGATGTCTCACAAGCAGAATTGCAAATGGATCGCACCACATCAATACCATAGCATATGCATCCTGGAATTTAAATTGTGAAAAACACCGAGCCCTTATTTCAAAGCATAAATCATGCATAATCTGTGTGTTAAGTTGAGGTGATGGAATCATTTCCAATGCAAGTCCTACCTCTCAGGAAATTGCACCAGACACATTCTGTCATGTCACCACAGTACAGGTGGCATTTTTTCCTCACCTTTCACACATGTGATGATGTCAGTAACATGCATTACTGACAGAAGTTGGATCAGAAGGCCTCTGATTTCAATCCACCATTAAACAAGTAACAAATCAGCCAGTAGATAAGCATCTTCAGTTTATTAAAGGGTTCCCATGAGTATTTTGAATTGAATTGCATTGACTTTAATTCTTACATCCTTCACATACATGCAGAGTAAAAATCTTTACGTTTCATCTCCATCTAAATGTGCAATCATTGTAATTTATAATAAATAGAACAGTCAATGTAATATAGAGTATACTCAAATCTGTGTGAGTTTATCAGTCTGATGGCCTGGTGGGAGAAGCTGTCCCAGAGCCTGTGGTCCTGGCTTTTATGCAGTGATACCGCTTCCTGGATGGTAGCAGCTGAAGTAGATTGTGGTTGGGATGGCTTGGGTCCCCAATGATCCTTTGGGCCCTTTTTACACATCTGTCCTTGTAAATGTCCTGAATCATGGGAAGTCCACAACTACAGATGCGCTGGGCTGTCTGCACCACTCTCTGCAGAGTTCTGCGATTAAGGGAGGTACAGTTCCTATACCAGGCAGTGATGCAGCCAGTCAGGAAGACCTCTGTTGTACCCCTGTAGAAAGTTCTTAGGATTTCAGGGGTCATACCAAGCTTCTCAAACCGTCTGAGGTGAAAGAGGCGCTGTTGTGCCTTTTTCACCACACAGCTGGTGTGTACAGACCACGTGAGGTCATTGCAAATCTCTACAGATGTATCATGGAGAACATTCAGATAGCTGCATCACCATCCGGTATGGGGGCGGCGGGGGGAACACTGCACAGGATCAAAATAAGCTGCAGAAAGTTGTAAACTCAGTCAGCTCCATCATGGGCACTAACCTTCCCAGCATTCAAAAAGGACATGCCTCATCACCCAGGACATGCTCTCTTCTCATTGCTACCTTCAGGGAGGAGATACAGGAGCCTGAGGGGACATGTTCATCGATCCTGGAATAGCTTCTTCCAATCTGCCATTAGATTTCTGAATAGACATTGAACCCATCAACACTACCTCACAGAACATAGAACATAGGAAACTACAGCACATTACAGGTCCTTCGGCCCACAATGTTGTGCCGACCATGTAATCTACCCTAGAAGCTGCCTAGAATTACCCTACTGCATAGCCCTCTATTTTTCTAATCTCCATGTACTTATCTAAGAGTCTCTTAAAAGAGCCTATTTTATCCGCCTCCACCACCATCACTGGCAGTGCATTCCATGCACTCACCACTCTCCGTGTGAAAAACTGACCTCTGACTTCTCCTCTGTACCTGCTTCCAAGCACCTTAAAACGATGCCTCCTCATGTTAGCCATTTCAGCCCTGGGAAAAAGCCTCCGGCTATCCACACGATCAATGCCTCTCATTATTACGTTTTCTCTTTTTGCATTATTTATTTAGTTTAACTTTTTATATATATTATACTTCCTGCTACTTACAGTTTATTATCATGCATCGCATTGTACTGGTGCCACATAACAATTTCACAATACATATTAAACAGTATTAAATGTGATATTAAACATGATTCTGATTCTGATTCATCGTGCAGTCTCACCATAAATTCCACACAGTGACCTTTACCAGCACCTGTAAAGATGATCTCATCAATGTGCCTCAGTACAATGCACTCTTATTTATGAATGCAGTGACAGTGGTCTGAACATGACACTGGGCCAACTGCAGCTTAGGAGATGATTGGTCTACTCCACAGACTAGTGGCAATCCATCACCAACATTTTGCATTGCCAAATTTTCCTTTCCCCCAATTTCTCCTCCTCCCATTTGTTATTTTCCCTCTCCAGTTGCCCCGTGTCCACTTCGCCAATGCCATTTCCCTCACCTCCACTGTTGCTACACGGAGTTCACTGTAGCAGCCCTGTCCCCTTCCCAGGGGAGAATGGGACAGGAGGATTAAACAGGGAGTGCGGTTAACAATTGCTACTTTCAAATGCACAACTCAGGCCCAATTATTTGTAATTAGGAGAAAATCCATAATTATGATTTCTTAAAGCAAAGAAATCCCAATCTGATGATTTTCCTGACTGGATCTTTTCACTTTGGGGTAAATATGGTACTCCTTTGGTGCCCCTAAAATGGGTGAAATTCAACCTCTGGGCTTAAGTATTCCTTGCTTCAAACATATCGAAATTAGCTTGTAAGTATGTCCTATTAATTGTCCCCATCTTGGCTCTGCCAGTGAATAGTTAGTAATTTTAACCTAAGGCTCCAATAACTTTTTAAATGCTCTAAATATTTTGCAATTTCCATGTAATTTAGATAAAATCATTAGCAGATATCCTTTGTCATGGTTTATGGGTGGATCACAGTCTGTGGGCCAGTTATCAATCAAATTTAGTCAAGTTTAATTATCATTCAAGCTATACATAGATACAGTTGAACACAACAGCATTCCTCTGGGGTCAAGATGCAAAACATTCAAAATAAGAAGCAAATATTCAAAAATAGTGAGTAATATCATTCAGAATATTAAACAAAGAAGCATATTCACTCTAAAAAAAACATAAATAGTGCAAGACCCTGAGTGACAATGTCCGGCAATCGATGGTATAGTGTCCCGGCAATGTACAGATGCACGCAATCCAGCCTGTCACACTACCGCTCGAACACGGGAAGGCAGCACCGACAAGCGAGGGCAGGCCCCAGCTGAGCTCAACCACACTGTAGCGCTTCCGCATCACTTCCCTGGTCTGCAGCAGCAGGCAAGCCTGAGGCTTGAGGCCTAGTTCTCACAACAATTGAGACTACGCAGCTCCCTTGTCGACTAGATTCCCACTTAGACTATAGAAGCAGAGTTTCCTCTGATAACCTGTTACTCAGATGTTTCCACATCTGTTTCTAAAATTTCAAAAAAGAATTAACCCCTTATTTATTCACCAGTCCAGCTACTCCTATCAATGAGCAGCTTCACTGATGGAGTAGCCCTGCAGTACCCAATATTCTTGGAGTAGAATTGCCTTTGATTCATAATAAATATATTTTACAAAGAAAAAGCACCTTTGGTTGGCCCCCTAGAGGCTGCTGTATTAGCATGCGCTGCCATCTTATTAGAAGTTGTCTTATGCTTATTAGTATGGACAAATTCCAGGCTGGACAATAGTGTGGATTGAGGAGCTGTGAACTAATGGAGAGTGGGAGGTGAATGGCAAGTTGAGCCTAGGTAACTGAGACCCAGGTGCAGCCATGTGGAAGATTACTGGAGTGGGTCAATGAGAGAGGGCCAAGAATGCAGCGCCGTAGTGAGGAATTAAGGGAGAATATGTAGATACACAGTGAAAGCAGGAGATTCATTACAGAGAAAACTAAGCTGTCAGGGCTCCTTGTGATAGGAAAGTAGCAAGTTATCCTGTTGACATTCAGCAGTGAATCTGTGGAACATCTGAGAAACTGTGAGTCTTCTATCTCTGTCCAGCACAAAAATATAGCACAGATAAAAAAACAAGGAAAATAAAATTGGGGAAAAATTATTGACAGGAAGTTGGTCAGACAGCACCTGCATATCTTAATTTGTTTTAGGAGCTGAAATGTGTATTGTGGCCAAGACTTATATGAATGCTTTAATTTCCTCCAAAATCCTTACATTGGTAAATCTTGAAAGATAAGCAGAAAAATTGAACTATTTAAATAGAAGTGTAAATTTGTTAAGCAAATTGGCAAATTACTGAAGTGGATGTGATTCTGAGTGGTTAATTTCCTTTTTATAGTTTTAACGTCCATCAGAATAGCAGTCCTGCTGAAGGGTCTCAGCACAAAACATCGACTACTTTTTTCTATAGATGATGTTTGGCCTGCTGAGTTCCTCCAGCATTTTGTGTGTGTTGCTTAGATTTCCAGCATCTGCAGATTTTGTCTTGTTTGTGATCAGAAGAACAGTGGTGGCTTTGTTCCTTCCAAATGAAGCACCCCAGAAACTGATTTCCTCACGGCAAACTTGAGCTGATTTTCCTGAACTGCTGGCTTAAGTTATGTGTTCTTCCTCTTCACAGATATTCCAGAAAATAATGGGAAGGGCCTAACCTTTGCTAAGACATTCTTCTTAATAGGCTCAGACTTAGACTATAGAAGCAGGGTTTCCTCTGATAACCTGTTACTCAGTAGTTCCCGCATTTCTTTCTGAAACTTCAAGGAAGAATTAATCCTACATTTATTCTTCCACTGCCACTTGTTATTTTCGTAAATGGTTAAAGCTATTTTACTTTTAGGCTATCAGAACTGGATGGGCAATGTCATCCAGATGACAAAGTGGTGTGTGACCAGTGGAGGAAGTGCAATAGGAAATGCTTCTTCTGAAGTCTGGGAACTTTTCTCCTTTGTGCAAAGTTTAGCAAGATTCAATTTGCCTTTGATCACTTGTTCCAATATGTACACAGTACTCCCATTCCAAAACTGGGCTTCTCAAGTTCTGATTTTGTTACACTTAATGCATTGGGAAGTCATTTTGCGCTACTGGGAGGGAGGCAAGTTCACTTATGGTAAGCTGTGCTTCATCTCTGACCTGACATTGGATCTGAACCTAAAATGTTTTAAAATTTGCGGCATTAATGCCACAAAAAATTATAATCAGAAAGGTAAACCACATTCAGAATTACAGAGCAGAAAAACACACCCTTTGCTTTATGCTAAGATTCACCATTCTACAGTTGATCATTATGTTTTATCAGATTTAATACATAAATGAGGAAGAACAATAATTTCCATATTTATCTTTGTCAACTGACAGCATCTGCATCTCCTGCTGTCTGCATTAGTCTTACTTTTGGTTTCCAATTTAGGTTTTGTACTTGCTTTCCTCGTTAAATCTATGCCAGAGAGAAGACACAAATCCTGATATCGTCGTACATTTCTTTTAATAACCACTCTAGTTGGACTAATAGTGTTCACCTTGCCTCTTTTCTGCCTTCCTGGAATATGTCAGAGCCTGTGGCCTACATTCATTTTGGACAGACGTGGATAAGTTGTGTGCAGGGACAGGTTCCCGCCCAAGTCTTTTTTGTGGAATTGGCAATGCAACATTTCAGTAGTTCAGTCGTTCTGAACTATGTCTTCAACTCCTCTCTCTCCAAAGTGTGCCTCCACACCCTTCCTTGTTCACTTACCTACTTGCATGTTTTTCACTCGCTTGCTGTCTCCCTTCAATTCTCAACCCTCCACTCTAAATTTGATAATATTCTCTTCCCGACTCGAGATGCCAGATATCAGCCTGTCATTAATGTTGTTTGTAGGCTCTGCCTTCCAATGGAGAAAGCGGGATAGTTCATGTTCTATTAACAGTCTCTTGCTCCATCTCACTGTGAGGAGGAGTAGTGCTGAATCCTGCAAAGATTAGCATGGAGGAATCAGTGAAGTGACAGATTGAGTGGTCACATGCTGGGAAATCTGAACAGCTGCCTGCTTTTAAATTGGGACAAAGATTCCTGAAGGAAACTGGCAGACTTCATCAAAATAGCAAAGCTTTGGTGCATAAATCAGGTCATGCATTTAAAAGCACTCATGCCGTTTGCATTTTCGGGTCTGAATAAAGTGATTTAATCATTTATTAAGAATTTGATTCCTGATATTAGGACTGTTATCATTTCTTAAAGGAATGATTCAGTTTGCGAATGTATATGTCAGAAATGATGAATGAATTCAAGCTTCAAAAAACCTTGTTATCTGAATACAATCTTTAACTTATGTTGACCAGGATATTACATTAATAATGGCAAGATTGCAAAACTCACTATTACAAAGGAGAAAGTTGGACAACATCTGGAATAGCTAGCTTATGGTCTTCTCCCTCCCTTTGCCTTTTTATTCTAGTTTCTAGAAACATAGAAACATAGAAAACCTGCAGCACAATACAGGCCCTTCAGCCCACAATGCTGTGCTGTACGTGTACTTACTTTAGAAATTACCTAGGATTACCCATAGTCCACTATTTTTCGAAGCTCCATATACCTGTCCAGGAGTCTCTTAAACAACCCTATCGTATCCGCCTCCACCACCATCGCCAGCAGCCCCATTCCACGCACTCACCACTTTCTGCGTAAAAAAACTTGCCTCTGACATCTCCTCTGTACCTTCTTCCAAGAACCTTAAAACTGTACCCTCTCATGTTAGCCATTTCAGCCCTGAGGAAAAAGCTTCTGACTATCCACATGATCAATGCCTCCCATCATATTATACACCTCTATCAGGACACCTCTCATCCTCCGTCGCTCCAAGGAGAAAAGGCCAAGTTCACTCAACCTACTCTTGTAAAGCATGCTCCCCAATCCAGACAACATCCTAGTAAATCTCCTCTGCACCCTTTCTGTGGTTTCCACATCCTTCCTGTAGTGAGGCGACCAGAACTGAGCACAGCACTCCAAGTGGGATCTGACCAGGGTCCGATATAGCTGCAACGTTACCTCTCGGCTCCTAAACTCAATTCCACGATTGATGAAGACACATCCTCAAAAAATTCAATCAGGCTCGTAAGGCACAACCTGCCCTTGAGAAAGTCATGCTGACTATTCCTAATCATATTATACATCTCCAAATGTTCATAAATCCTACCTCTCAGGATCTTCCCCATCAACTTACAAACCACTGAGGTAAGATTCACTGGTCTATAATTTCCTGGGCTATCTCTACTCCCTTCTTGAATAAAAATACAACATCTGCAACCCTCCAATCCTCCGGAACCTCTCCCGTCCCCATTGATGATGCAAAGATCATCACCAGAGGCTCAGCAATCTCCTCCCTTGCCTCCCACAGTAGCCTGGAGTACATCTCATCCGGTCCCGGTGACTTATCCAACTTCATGCTTTCCAAAAGCTCCAGAACATCCTCTTTCTTAATATCTACATGCTCAAGCTTTTCAGTCTGCTGCAAGTCATCACTACAATCACCAAGACCCTTTTCAACAGTGAATACTGAAGTAAAGTATTCATTAAGTACCTCTGCTATTTCCTCTGGATCCATACACACTTTCCCACTGTCACATGTGATAGAACCTAATCTTTCACATCTTACTGTCTTGCTCTTCACATGCTTGTAGAATGCCTTGGGGTTTTCTTTAATCCTGCCCGCCAAGGCCTTCTCATGGCCCCTTCTGGCTCTCCTAATTTCCTTCTTCAGCTCCTTTGTATTAGCCATATAATCTTCTAGATCTCTAACATTACCTAGCTCTCTGAAACTTCTGTCAGCTTTTCTTTTCTTCTTGACTAGAATTATTACAACCTGTATACACCACAGTTCCTGTACCCTACCACAACTTCCCTGTCTCATTGGAACGTAACTATGCAGAACTCCACACAAATATCCCCTGAACATTTGCCACATTGGTTCCGTACTTTTCCCTGAGAACATCTGTTTCCAATTTAAGCTTGCAGTTTCCTACCTGATAGCCTCATAATTCCTTTTACTCCAATTAAACGCTTTTCTAACTTGTCTGTTCCTATCTCTCTCCAATGCTATTGTAAAGGGGATAGAATTATGATCACTATCTCCAAATTGCACTCCCACTGAGAGATCTGACAACTGACCAGGTTCATTTCACAAGACCAAATCAAGTACAGCCTCTCCTCTTGTAGGCTTATCTACATATTGTGTCAAGAAACCTTCCTGAACACACCAAACACCACCCCATCTAAACCCCCTGCTCTAGGGAAATGCCAATGGATATTTGGGAAATTAAAATCTCCCATCACGACAACTCTGTTATTATTACACCTTTCCAGGATCTGTTTCCCTATCTGCTCCTCAATATCCCTGTTACTATTGGGCAGCCTATAAAAAACACCCAGTGAAGTTATTGACCCCTTCCTGTTCCTAACCTCCACCCACAGAGACTCCGTAGACAATCCCTCCATGACGTCCACCTTTTCTGCAGCTATCTCTGATCAACAGTGCCAAGCCCTCACCTCTTTTCCCTCCTTCCCCTTTCTGAAACATCTAAAACCCGGCACTTGAAGTAACCATTCCTGTCCCTGAGCCAACTAAGTCTCTGTAATGGCCACCACATCATATCTCCAAGTACTGATCCACGCTCTAAACTCATCTGCTTTGTTCACAACACTCCTTGTGTTAAAATAGACACATCTCAAACCTTCATGCCCTCATCCTTTACGAACAAGGTGTTGCCTGACCCACCGAGGTCCCCAAACATTTTATGTGTGCTGCTCAATAAAACATTGTGCTGTTTACCCACTTTTCCCTGTTAACATTCTGTTAAATGTTAAGGCTGGTGCTTTCATAAGGAAGTTAATTCCTCCCCCTCCTCTTTTCCTCTATTTCCCACTCTGGTCTATCACGTGCCTATCACTTCCCCCTGGGTCCCCTCCTCCTTCCCTTTTTCCAATAGACCACTCTTCTCTCCTATCAGATTCCTTCTTCTCCAGCCCTTGACCTTTCCCACCCACCTGGCTTCACAGATCACCTTCCAACGAGCCTCCTTCCCCTTCTCCCCACCTTTTTATTCTGCCATCTTCCCCCTTCTCAGTCCTGAGGGAGGGTCTCAGCCCGAGACGTCGACTGTTTATTCATTTCCACAAATGCTGCCTGACCTGCTGAGTTCCTCCAGCATTTTGTGTGTATTTCTTTGGATTTCCAGCATCTGCAGATTTTCTCATGTTTTTAATCTATGAATGCCTGCATTTCAGAGGTCATGGAGCTACACAGCACAGAGAAAAGACCTACAGCTCTCCGATTCTGAACCAACCAGAATCAGAACTAGGTTTAATATCACTGGCATAAGTTGTGAAATTTGTTGTTATGCAGCAGCAATACATAATATAAAAACTGTAATTTACATAGAGTGTGTACAGTATATATATTCTTGAATCAAACAAACCATCAAACAAACTAATTATAGTAATCCTACACCAATCCCATTTTATTCTCCCCTCAATCCCATCAGCTGCTGCTAGATTCTCCCACCCTCCTCTGGAAGAGAGGCAATTAAAGCCATAAGATCATAAGATATAGGAGCAGAATTAGGCCATTTGACCCATTTAGTCTGCTCCACAGTTTCATCATGGCTGATCCATTATTCCTCTCAGCCCCAGTCTCCTGCCTTCTCCCTGTATCACTTCGTGCCCTGATCAATCAAGAATCTATCAACTTCTGCCTTAAATATACATAAAGACTTGGCCTCCACATCTGTCTGTGGCAAAGAATTCCACAGTTTTGCCACCTTGTGGCTAAAGAAATTCCTCCTTATCTCCATTCTAAAGTGTCCTAAGTGCAATTAATTAACCTGCCAACCTGATGGAAGTCTGCTTTGCTGGCTATTGCCTCTGCCTACTCTGCCAGTTTTTGCGGACCGAAATAAAAGTAGATGAAGCATTCCCTCCTTTAGTATTGCATTACTTGACCTCCTTGGTGTAGCAGCGAGCAATAAACGGTGAGGTACGGCAGGGATCAGCAGCCTTAAATGATTCGTCGCGCAGCAAGCTGACAGCGATTCATGGTACATGTGTCAAGGTACATGTGTGAGGCAGCATTCGAGGGTCACAGGTATTGACACTTGAAGGATCACAATTTCAGGATTAAGGGTCATTAACACCTGATTATTTTTTTCTCTCTGTGAGTAAATAAGGGGCATTGATGGCAGAGACTTTTTCCCGGAAATGGCTAGTACAAAGTCATAACTTTAAAGTGATTGGAGGAAGTTATATGTTGGATGCCAGAGGTAAATTTTTTACTTAGAGAGTGATGGGTGCATGGAACACCTGCCGGGGCTGTGGTGGAAGAGTTAGATTCAGCACACTTAATCAGAATCAAAATCAGGTTTAATATCACTAGCATTTGTCATGAAATTTGTTATGCAGCAGCAGTACAATGCAATATACAATAAAAAAAACTGTGAATTTTGGAATCAAATAATCTACGTAATATATTTTAAAAAGTTAAATTAACTAAGTAGTGCAAAAGAAAATGATAAGGAGTGAGGTAGTGTTCATAGGTTCACTGTCCATTCAGAAATTTGATGGCAGAGGCTCTTAGATAGGGACACGGACAAAATAAAACTGGAGGGCTGTATGGAGAGAAAGGTTAGATATATCTTAGAGTAGGTTAAAAGATTGACACAACATCATGGAGCAAAGGAACTGTATTGTACCATAATGTACTATTTACTGTAAGAACCCAGTTGAACATCTTACTGCATTAGTGAACATGGCATTTTGCACTGTTGCATCATTTGGTGGAGTATAATGCTGGGAAAGAATGCACAGGGAAAGAAGGAGACTATTTTTTCAGTAAGTGCTGACTCCCAGATGTGACTCCAAAATTGATGTACTCTGGGTTAAGCTGATTTTCAACAGCACATTTATTTTTGCCAGGCTGCTCATAAAACACTGTGTAATTTCTAGACTATGAACTTCTAAAAGATAACATTGCTGCAGTTCTAATTATTCACCAAGAGATGTCATCTGTGCACCTTCCAAAGCATGAACCATACAGTGGAACATTGATCGATGGATAAGACTAATGTTTGTGGGCTCCATATACATTAAAAGTGAAAAGAAATTGTTCATGTATTCTGTGCAGGCACATACATACTGATTTACATCTGTACTATTTGAACCAGCAATGTAGCTTGGGTCTCCTGTGACAGGGCAGGATATCACAGGAACAAGCGTATCTTTTTGTACTGAACACTGTGTAATTGAAGTGCTCAGTAGCTGCAGATTAAGGGCCCTGATACTTTTTTTCCTCTTTCAGCTGGGGAATGTTATCAATTTATAATTGATTGTGCTGTTGCGTTTCTCACAGTCTGAATCATCAAAGGCTGGCAGTATAAAGAAGGTGCAAAGCCTTAGTGAAGAAGAGTGGTTGTGTGGGCTGGAATTGGATTCCTTAACTACTGAGGAATTCCAGTTAGTTTTACTCCACTGCCAAACCTGTCAGCCTACACATACATAGAAACATAGAAAACATTGAAAACCTACAGCACAATACAGGCCCTTCGGCCCACAAAACTGTGCCGAACATGTCCCTCCCTACCTTAGAACTACATAGGCTTTACCCATAGCCCTCTATTTTTCTAAGCTCCATGTAGCCATCCAGGAGTCTCTTAAAAGACCCTATCGTTTCCGCCTCCAGCACTGCCGCTAGCAGCCCATTCCACGCACTCACCACTTCCTGCGTAAAAAAAACTTACCCCTGAAATCTCCTCTGTATCTTCTTCCAAGAACTTTAAAACTGTACCCTCTCGTGTTAGCCATTTCAGCCCTGGGGAAAAGCCTCTGACTATCTACACGATCAATGCCTCTCATTTCCAAATTCTCCAATGTTTGTTTGTTTTGGTACAGACAGAGCACAGACAATAAAGGGTAAGGAGGTATGGAAAATACATGGCAATAGTGTTGGTTGTGTGTTTTTGACTTGTCTTATGCTCATATGTGGAATATTCAGGTATGTGCAACAATCAGATTTGGCTGTGTGTGGTTGTTAATATTAGCTGCCCATAACCCCCTTGGTAATTAAATGTTGTAAAGTCTGACATCTATTGAAGCTCCAAATTGTTGAGAATATGGTTGTTATCTCCCTTTATCATATTCTCATATTCAAATTGTGAAGTACATATATTATCGAAGTTAGGTATATGTCCTTGAGATTTATCTTTGTGCAGGCAGCCACAAGATAATGGAATACAATCGAACCCATTAAAAAAAACACCACACAACCAAAACAGTCAAATATCCAGTGTGTGGAAAAAAACAATAGTGCAAACAATGAAACAGTAAACAAGCAATACACAGAACTTTAACCGCAGCATTCCTGAAAATGAGTCCACAGCCACAGAGTCAATTCAGTGCTGAGGCAAGTGAAGCAGGTCCAGGAGCCCAATGGCTGCAGGCCACAGCCATGGAGCCAGTTCAACACTGAGGCGAGTGCCCATGGTTGCAGGTCACAGCTGCAGAGTCAGTTCAGCACTGTGTTGAATAAACCTCGCTGAGTAGTTCGTTCACAGCCTCTGTTCTCACTTCCAAGGTTAGCACTTACTGGGCATTCCCACTAACTTTGACAAGACCTGGCTGGTGGTGTAGTGGTATCAGCACTGGACTTCAACGCAGATGGTCCTGAGTTCAAACCCAGCCACTTCTCATCAGAAGTATCTGCATTGAAGTATCTACTGTACAATTTACTGTGCTGTTTCATGGAATTTATACCTTGTATGTCAGGAATTCCCAACATATGGTCCAGGGATCCCTTGCTTAAAAAAGGCTGGGAACCCCTGCCACACATATATATAGCTAGAATGCCTAAGACTTTTGCACAGTACTGTAGTCCTCCCAATCAAATTTCATGATAAATGTGAATGATGATAAACCTGGTTCTGATATGGGTCTCTGTGAGTGGGAAGGGGGCAGAGAGAGGGGAATCATGGTTGGGAAAAGGGGAAGGGAGAGGGGAAGGAGCAGGAAGCCCCAAAGAGACATTCTGTAATGATCAATAAACCAATTGTTTGGAATCAAGTGACTTTGTCTGGTGTCTCAGGGCTGGGAGAGCCTGCACCCATACCATCCCCAGCACTCCTTCTCTGCCACTTGTCCCAAACCCTTCCTGCGGTGCTCCACCCTCACCATTCTCAATATACTTTTGCTCCCGCTCTCCACTCCACAGTGACAGATACGGTACCATGCAAAACTCTTAGGCACCCTAGCTATATTAATGTACCTAAGACTTTTGTATGATTGGCAGATTTCCTGAGGAGCATCAAAAAACCAGAAATCTAATAATATCATGGTCATTATTAAAGATCCAATTAGCATTTTTAAATTCCATACTTAATTAATTTAATCTACTTTGGAGCGTCTCAGCCTGGTGTGGAGCCTCCATTGCCCAGGATTGCAGGAGGCTGCAGAGGGTTATATACTCAGCCAGCTCTATCATGGGAACAGCCTCCCTACCATCTAGGACATCTTCAAGGCGTGATGCCTCATGAGGGTGGCATCCATCATTAAGACCCTCACCATCCGGGGACGTGCCCTTTTCTCGTCAATGCCATCAGAGAGGAGGTACAGGATCCTGAAAACCTACACTCAGTGATTTAGGAACTTCCTCTCTGCCGTCAAATTTCTGAATGGTCCACGAAGCCATGAACACTACCTCATTGTTCCCTTTCATGCGCTATTCATGGAGTTCTGTAGTTTATAGATTTTTATGCCTTTACACTGTATTGCTGCATACAGTATTTCTGTTTTTTGCGCATTTTTAAAAAACTATTCAATATACATACAAAGGGTGATTGATAAGTTTGTGGCCTAAGGTAGAAGGAGTTAATTTTAGAAAACCTAGCACATTTATTTTTCAACATAGTCCCCTCCTACATTTGCACACTTAGTCCAGCGGTCATGGACCAAATGGATCTTGGACCTGCAGAAAGTGTACTCATCAGGGGTGATTGATAAGTTTGTGGCCTAAGGTAGAAGGAGATGAGTTATTAACTTCAAACTTTCTGCATAATCACTCAAAGAGTTGACCTGCATGTGCACTTAACGAGAGCTGTATAACTCATCTCCTTCTACCTTAGGCCACGAACTTATCAATCACCCCTTGTAATTGATTTACTTGTTTATTTATTATGTTTTATTTTATTTAATATTATTATTATTATTTCTCTCTCTCTGCTAGATTATGTATTGCATTGAACTGCTGCTGCTAAGTTAACAAATTTCATGTCACATGCCAATAATAATAAACCTGATTTTGATTCTGAATTTCACATCATATGTCAGTGATAATAAATCCGATTCTGAAGCTGTGGCCACTCAGATTATTAGCTGAGGGCTCTAAAAGACCAGTTAATTTACGTAACTGCTGTACTATTAAACCCCATCATAAGCAACAAAGGTGGTTTGGTTTTGTTTTTGTGTGAGAGTAAATGCTGGAGATCCATCAATCTTTATTCTATTATTTAGAGGCATCTACTTAAATTCCTCACCACTCAGCATTTGCTAACAGCCAAGCCTTTTCACTCAGAAAGAATGGTCCTCGATTGTCCTGAATCCATTGATCAGAGATCACCCATTTTCTTGCTCAAGGTCAAAAAATGTTCAAGGCTGAAACTGAGCCAAGGTTGAAATTAACTTAATGCACAGGCATGTAGAGAGAGATGGAACTGGCAGAGACTTTACATGCCAGATTAAAAGGAGCTCATCGGTTGAATCAGATGCTCAGGCTTCGTGCTGGCCACTGCTGTTAGAAAACGTGAACGCCAGCATGTTGTCACTGCCTGTAGCTCATTCCAGCTGTTAGTGAAACTACTGTAGGCATTGCTGTTGAATGAGCCAGATTTCCACAATTATCCAGCATGACTGACATTCCAAAATTCATCTTGCAGAACCAAAGGAAGCTGAGCGGGTTATACAGCAGTCTTGACATGTAAGTCAGTTATCCAGCCTGGTTGTACTGATGTGTGACTAGCCATGTAAAAGGTGCAGACATATCCCTCTACGCCCTGTCCCGATGCCTCTGAAATGTTGTCACTGTTATCACCTCTACCGCCTCCTCTGGCAACTGTTCCAGGTACCAGCTGCTCTTTCTGTGAAAAATTTGCCCACAAATCCCCTTTCAACATCCTCCCTCTCACCATAAACCTGTACTTCAGATAAAGTTCAAGGTTCGAAGTAAATTTGATTATCAACGTACATGTACAGTATGTCACCATATATGTACTTGGTATTTTCTAGTGGGCATACTCAGCAAATCTATAGGATAGTATCTATAACAGGATCAATAAAAGGTTAATCTGTATAGAAGACAACAAACTGTGCAAATACAAATATAAATAAATAGCAATAAATAACAAGAATATAAGGTAATGAGATATAGAGCCCTTAAAGTGGGATCATTGGTTGTAGGAACATTTCAATGATGGAGCAAGTGATTGTAATTATCGCCTTTTGTTGAAGAGCCTGATAGTTGAAGGATAATAACTGTGCTTGGTACGAGTCAGGAGGCACCTGTACCTTCTACCTGATGAGGAGAACATGACCTAGGTGGTGGGGATCTCTGATGATGGATGCTGCTTTCCTGTGATAGCATTTCCCACCATGTGCAGCACACACTGGCCCTCTAGATTATCTATGCCCCACATAGTTTTAAGCCCCTCATGTCACCTCTCAGCCTCCTTTACTTCAGGGAAAACAGACGTAGCCTATCTAATTTCTCCTACTAGTATAAGTCCTCCACAACAGACAACATCCTTTCTAGCTTAATCACATCCTTCCTATGGTTTGGGGACCAGAACTGCACATAGAACTCCAAGACTGGCTTAACCACCACTGAGTATAAATTTAACAATGCACTCTAACCTTTTTTTTGGAAAGTGCTTTCTCTCATAAGTGGATCCATAGAAGCCATAAATTTAAGATAATTTCCAGAAGAACTTAAACATTGGAAGAGCTATAAAGCGCTGGGCTACAAGAACTGAACAGTGGAAGCAGATTCCACTGAGAACTTTCTAATGGTAACTGAGGGATTAATTTGCAAGGTTCCAGAGGACATTCAGAAATATGATTCCCAGAAAAAAAGAGTTAATGTATGAGGACATTTAATGGCTCTAGGCATGTACTAGCTGGAGTTTAGAAGAATGAGGGGAATCGCATTGGAACCTATCAAATATTTAAAAGTTCAGAAAGAGTGGGTGTGCAGAAGGTGTTTTCTAGTGGGGAAGTCTATGACCAGAATGCAGTGAACCAAGGAGACTTTATAAGGCATTGGTCAGACTGCACGTGGAGTACTGTGTACAGTTTTGGGCCATTTATCTATGAAAGAATATGTTGGCACTGGCAAGGTTCCAGAGGAAGTTCACAAGAATGATTCATGGAATGAAAGGGTTAATGTATGAGGAGTGTTTGATGGCTCTGGGTCTGTACTTACTGGAGTTTATAAGAATGAGGGGAGATCTCATTGAAACCTATCAAATATTGAAAGGCTGAGATAGAGTGGATGTTGACAGGATGTTTCCAATAGTGGGTGAGTCTAGGACCAGAGGGCACAGCCTCACACTTGAGGAAAATCCTTTTAGAACAGAAATGAGGAAAAATTTCCTTAGCCAGAGAATAGTGAATCTGTGGAATTCATAGCCACAGATGGCTCTGGAGGCCAAGTCATTGGATATATTTAAAACAGAGGTTGATAGGTTCTGATTAGTAAGGGTGTCGAAGGTTACAGGGAGAAAGCAGGAGAATGAGGTTGAGAAGATAATAAATCTGCCATGATTGAATGTGGAACAGACTTGATGGGCTGAATGACCTAATTATCCTCTAACGTCTTATGGTTAAGAAAGTGTTGAAAAGGTCTGTCAATGATTTGGAGCTATCACCATGTCTTGAATGGCCTCCTGTAATATAAGGTTCCTTGTTTACTTGAAGAAAAATTCATACATCTTTCCAAGAATGATTTCCACAGAGGGTGGGGAATGTGGCAAAAATAGAAAGGGAGTTCTTGTGTGTTCTCTGCAGATGATAAAGCCTAATTCTGTACCTTAATAAGCTTAATAACTTCAACTTCCTTTCATCACAGCAAAGAAAAATAAGCTTTAACCAGGCAGCAGTTAACAATTTCATTATATCAGGTGAGGGATTGTAAGGGTATACAGTCAGTCCTCTGTATCTGTGGGGGATTGGTTCCAGGACCCCCCGCAGATACCAGAATTCGCGGATGCTCAAGTCCCTTATATAAAATGGCGTAGTATTTGCATATAACCTACACACATCCTCCCGTATACTTTAAATCATCTCTAGATTACTTATAATACCTAATACAATGTAAATGCTACGTAAGTAGTTGTTATACTGTATTGTTCAGGGAATAATGACAAGAAAAAAAAGTCTGTACATGTTCAGTACAGACGCAACCATCATAGCTCTTCTGGGAACGCTGATGCTGCCTCAGCGAAAATAGCGTTCAGTGTTTGTCTTGCAGCAAGCCGTTATAGAGGCAGCGCGCATGCCATAGCTTTGAACTGCGTGACATTTTGCTATGATTGACAGAAAAGTATGACTTTAATTTTGAAAGGGCACGTAGGTTTAGGGCAGGTTTGCAGGATGTTTTGAGTGCTTACAAAGAACTGTATGATAAAGAAATGCGTGAACTTTCCAGTGTGCTCACAGTCTTCCCGATTCTGATAAGTGAAATCTTATTCTGATCAGCTGTGTTCTTCTTCTTCGTCTTCTTCTTGGGCCTTTAGCTCACAGTGGAGCATAGGCCATCGATGACTTTCTATCTCCATCATCCAAAGTCGATGGTCTGGTTGGAGTTCATCAATGTTTCTGTAATCCATTGCATCCACTGTACAGAGGTTTGGTCGATACAGCTTTACCAGAGCCCTGTCAGTCGGCTTTACCCATAACAAGCTCTCACAACTGGGACGGAGGGTTGGACTTTGAGAGGCTTAATCAGCTGTCGCTGGCGTAATATTTGGAACTAACAACATTATGTCTGAGTTAAATAGTGTACTTTTAAGACAAGGTCCAGTGATGTTCTACCTCTCTTTTTGCTTATACCTACAGTGCCATGATGAGTAACACATCTTCAAACTTGAGTTCATCGTTGCCAACACCCACAACCTCAACAAAATCACCTGCTAATTCTAATGGTAAGTAATATGGTTCAGATATTTGTTAGGAGTTGTACCATGAAGGGATAATTAAAATGTGTTGAATTGACAATAAACGAATTGACAATAAACTGGACTGGTCAAAGAACACTGGGGCTGTCTACAAGAAGGGTCAGAGCCATCTCTATTTCCTGAGGAGACTGAGGTCCTTTAACATCTGCCGGACGATGCTGAGGATGTTCTATGAGTCTGTGGTGGCCAGTGCGATCATGTTTGCTGTTGTGTGCCGGGGCAGCAGGCTGAGGGTAGCAGACACCAACAGAATCAACAAACTCATTCGTAAGGCCAGTGATGTTGTAGGGATGGAACTGGACTCTCTGACGGTGGTGTCTGAAAAGAGGATGCTGTCTAAGTTGCATGCCATCTTGGACAATGTGTCCCATCCATTACATAATGTACTGGGTGGGCACAGGAGTACATTCAGCCAGAGACTCATTCCTCCAAGATGCAGCACAGAGCGTCATAGGAAGTCATTCCTGCCTGTGGCCATCAAACTTTACAACTCCTCCCTTCGAGGGTCAGACACCCTGAGCCAATAGGCTGGTTCTGGACTTATTTCATAATTTACTGGCATAATTTACATATTACTATTTAACTATTTATGGTTCTATTACTATTTATTATTTATGGTGCAACTGTAACGAAAACCTATTTCCCCCTGGGATCAATAAAGTATGACTATGACTATAAGGCTTGAGGCCTGGTCATCACTACAACCAAGGCTGCATAGTTGCCATGTTGTCTGTCCCTCCACCAGACAAGGGTAACAGGCCTGCGTCAACTTACATTATCACTATCCAACAGTCTTGCGATCGCAAGTGAAACGTCCAAGACAGTTGCCCATGCTTATACACTAACTCCGAAGCTTCCGAGTAGGGATCTGCAGCCAGATTAGCTCCTCCATACCCAAACCAGCTCCTCCGATATCCCAGCAGGCTCCTCCAATGTCCCTACTGGCTCCTCCGAAATCCTGACCAGCTACTTCGACGCCTCAGCCAACCCTCTCTCCAACATCGCTGCCTGCCCCTTCGACACCTTGGCCATTTCCGCCGCTGACACCAGTCCAGTTACTCCGATCAATGATGGAGTAGGCCTGCAGTACCTGATGGAGTAGAATTGTCTTTGGATCGTTAGAAAAAAATTACAAAGAAAAAGCACCATTGGTTGGCCCTGAGCGGCCATTACGTTAGTACGCTCCGCCGTTTTACCAGAAGGCCAAGATGGTAATTGTCCTTATTCTTCAAATGTTCGGATTGTTGTTAGGTTCAATGCACTCTGAATTGTAATCCATAAACACGAGATTCTGTAGATGTTGGAAATTCAGAGTAATACACACAAAATGCTGGAGAAACTCAGTAGGTCAGGCAACATCAATGGAGAGGAATAAAGTGTCAACGATTCAGGCTGAGAACCTTCATCCACCTTACATTTTGGTCACTTGGTCAAGAAAGAAACTGATGGCTAATCTGTTCTCTTACCCCAGCATTAACAAGGAGTGTCCCATCTCCAGTCTGATGTTTGGGCATGTATAGACAATCAAAGAACAAAGAACAATCAGTGATCATCTTGCCAGTGTTGCTGTGCCTAGAGACTGTTAGTACAAATTCAAATTGCACTGAGCTTAACCACAATGTGATCTATGGAGAATAAGGACAGTTACCATCTTGATCATTGATTGCAACATCTTTGTGGCTTTATCTTTAAGACCAGGCTCTGGCCTCCCATCCACCCTTATCCCTCTTAATGTCCATTAATTTAAACCCTCATCCCTTTTAACTTAATTTAACCTAACTCCCCTATTCCCCTATTTGGCTATAATGTCTTACATCATAATGTTTTTCATTATTTCTTCTTCCTCTTCCTTTTGCCACTAGATCCTGAACTCCAAGCTCCAAAATATCGGTAACTCTCCACCTTCATGCTGTCGAGCAGTTACCCATACCACTCATCTGCTTCACTGATATCAGTAATGCCAGTCCAGGGCTTTGTAGTCTCTGCCCTTTTATCAGTCACCTATCTGTGAGGCTTTACAGTGGTGGCAGATATGTCCCTCAATTTTCTGTATGATAGGTCCTTGCTGAACCATCTTTGTGTTTGGACTTCATGACTCAATATCTAGGCTCCTTCAGAGCTCCATAATTCTACTTTTTTTAGATTTGGATTGTATCGACAGCATTCATATAAAATGACAGTGGGCTCCCTTTATCTGGTGATGTCACTAGTTCCATAAGAAGCTCTTAACATTTTTTCGTCACCTCAGTTGTTAGTGAATTTATAATTCCCATGGAGCACAATCTTTCTTATTTTCATGACAAGTGATGGGGGTTACATCTAATCTGGTCCCCTAATCTGAGGAAAGACATTCTTGCCATAGAGGGAGTATAAAGAAGGTTCACCAGATTGATTCCTGGAATGGCAGGACTTTCATATGATGAAAGACTGGATCAGCTAGGCTTATACTCTTTGGAATTTAGAAGATTGAGGGGGGATCTGATTGAAACGTATAAAATTCTAAAGGGATTGGACAGGCTAGATGTAGGAAGATTATTCCCGATGTTGGGGAAGTCCAGAATGAGGGGTCACAGTCTGAGGATAAAGGGGAAGCCTTTTAGGACCGAGATTAGGAAAAACTTCTTCACACAGAGAGTGGTGAATCTGTGGAATTCTCTGCCACAGGAAACAGTTGAGGCCAGTTCATTGGCTATATTTAAGAGGGAGTTAGATATGGCCCTTGTGGCTAAAGGGATCGGGGGTATAGAGAAAAGACAGGTACAACGTTCTGAGTTGGATGATCAGCCATGATCGTACTGAATGGCAGTGGAGGCTCGAAGGGCCGAATGGCCTACTCCTGCACCTATTTTCTATGTTTCTATGTTTCTATCTCCTCATTGGACTACAGCCAGCTGAGGAGTGTTTTCCCTGTACTTTCCAATAAATATGTTGGAAATACAGCCTGCTGGAACTGCAGATTTAAATAATCCAATAACTGCAACTCTTGATTTCAATGGATAGAGATCCGGGTTACTATTATTAATAAATTGGGATGATGAATGTTTTTAATTTTTTTTTCTTTTGAGAGGTTCAAGTGAAATATTTTAAAATATTCAATTATTTTAATATCTTCAATAACTTAATTTAACTTCTAGTCAATTTTGGATATTTCTGCATATCAGGGATGTTCATAGGTTTCGAGAGTTTTGACAGCCAGCTAAGCCAGGAATGGGGCTTGAAGAGCATTTCATTATATGTGCGAGCTAGGCTTATACCAATCACTTGTTGAGAATTACATGTGGTTGGCAGAGGATTAGAAAGTCAGTGCATGCACACATTGTAAGTGCAAACCAAATGGGATTCCCCGGGTTTTCAGTGCTGTCAAACGGAACTTCATATGCTAAACGCTGTCATTCTTTTTTGATCATGTGTTCCCACGATGAAAGTTGATAGATTTGCATTACAACCTGCAGCAATCAATGTATCTGTTTCCTTGACGTATTCTTGCATTTCAACTACCCTACTATTTTTAATGATCTTTTAAAATAAATTTGGGAATAAACTTATTATTTAAAAAGGAAACATCACTATTTCTGGTGCAAAAATTAGAAGAAGCATTTTATATCTTAGCAAATTAACTTTGCTCATTTCTAAGTTCAATGCTGGGTTAATTTACTGCTATTTCCAGAACATTACAACAAATATCATCCCCCCCCCCCACAAATAAGGCAGAATTTTGGGTAATGGTCTGTTTTTGATGGACTCTCGATCAACATCTCTCTTGGGGCTTTTGCTAATGCTTGCGTGGTGGGGAAGTGGTGCTTCAGCTGGTGCTAGTGTGTGGGGGGGGAGGAGTCTTTGGGGTTCTGAGCTACTATCATTCATTCTTTGGGGTTTCTTATTTCATGAATGTCTCTGCGAAGGTTAAGAATTTCAGGTCGTATACTGTATACATTCTTTGACATTAAATTGAAACATTTGAATCATTTTCTTTAATTTGAATTTCCCATTTGAAAAAAAAAGCGCTGTTGGTTGAAGTTGTGCTGTGAGAATGCCACCCTTCTACTCTTGCTGCTTGGGTCAAATAGTACCAAGATGTCCTTTAGTCTGTCAGTCACCAAGGCCCACTGTGTGTCCGTTGTACTTGTGGAAGGCAATACAGACAAAAAAAACAGAAAATAATGCGTCTCCTTGATTATCAAAACTATATCAGGTCTTCCTGTCTGCAAGAAATATAAATCCATTCAGTGTGACTACCAGTTGTTCTTTTGGTGGATGCTAGTGTTTAAGATTTTGCTTTAGCTATTTCATGCTGAACTTAGTACTCTGCTCAGACACATCACCCATGGTCCCTGTTTGCTCTCACTTACCTGAGACTGATGAGAAAAGCTAAGCAGGCTGAGCCATACAGCTCGGAGGTGTCTAACAGTCTGGCAAACAGGCCACAGGTGACACTTCCCCTGCAAAGCATGCGCAAACATCCAAAGGGGTAAGGGTGGAGGAGAAATATCTTCTCCCATCAAAGTTCACCAAGCCTTAAAAGAGTTTTCAAATATAATATTCAGAAACAATTACCACAACTTTATTTTTGATTATTTAAAGGAAATGTTTCTTTCCCAAAGTAAGTAAATATATTAAGAAATAATGTTTATAAAAATGACCTTTCCTCCTAACCTCCAGGTTGGAAATGTCCAGTCAAATGAATGGGCTCTCATATTCTGTGGGAGGTCCATATGGAGTAGAGTGACAGATGCATCAGCATCTTATAGTGAGCCCTGAATGCTGGCGGGTCCCTTTGGAGCCATCAGCCACAGGCAGCACAATTCAGCTCATTGCGTATAGCAACAATGATAAAACAACAGACGTTGCCTCTGGGTCTTTCACAAGGGAGGCTGGAAATTGAAAGTTGTGCCTGGAATTTGCTGCCCTGCAACTGTAATCTGTGAATTTTGATCCAGCATGTCCTGGCATGCTGCTTCATTATTTTGTGATGACAATGTGGACTGTTTACCTCAACAATGTGGCTCACTAAAACATCCTGAACTGGCCCCGCACTATTAAAGAACACTGTACAAAATTCATTCAATCGGTAAACACGTTATGGAACAGGCAGTTGCTAGAAAGAGTCAATTGGTCGATAAAAGGTGCTTTAAAAAAAGGACTTAAATAATTAATGTACAGAGATCCGACTCTGCAAATAATCTGGCTCCACATGGGTTCTTTCATTTTTTGTTTTGCAAATTTCTGATGGAGAAATCATAGCTCAGATTTTATGCTTAGTGGTGAGGAAATGGTGCTCAAGTAAGATTTCAGATCACATCAGTACTGCTCTTATTGTTATGCTTAAATTGGTAAAGTGTACATGGAGTCATCGTTTAATAAAATGTTGTTTTTTGAAAATAGCAGTGGATATGAACAGATTAACTCAAAAAAAAGTTTGTCCAGTAAGATTTCCCCAATTCGGATGAGAATTTTAACCTGGTATCTGATGGGTGTTCATTTCCCTCTACATCACAAGGATATGCATGTTGTGAGGTTAATTGGCAGGTATAAATTGCGGCTATAAAGTGTTGGTGGGTGGTAGAAAAATCGATGGGAGTGGGATGGAGGTTTGATAGGCAAATGGAGGGAAGTGGCCGAACACTGGTAAGTGAGACTTTAATTAGCATGGATGAGTTGTGTGGAAGAGACTTTCCATGCTGCCTGTCTCTATGACTCTATAACTCTAGCTGGTTATAAAGAAATACTTGGTCGAATGGGAGTACTCTGAGAGTTGCCATGGGTTTGATAGGCTGAATATCCTCCTGTGACATCAACCCCAAAAAGCATGGCATTACCAGGTCTCTGATGCTGCTTTGATTGCATTGAAGATTGTGCAACAACTATGGTGGAGCAGGGTTTGACTGAGATTTGAGATTATCACCAGCATTAACCAGTCATAACAGCGAGCATTAATCGTGCTAATATTACAGTTCAATAGAATTTTAAAATGTGTAGTTCTGAGTTTCACTGATTCCCATCTTGAACCAGTTACATTTCTAAACAATATCCTACAATTAATTTGATGCATCCATGAAACATTAATCTCAAGATTATGTATCACAGGATTTCATTTTGTGAATAAATTATGATGTGCTATAACAGATCAAGACAGCAGAATGGTGTAGTGGTGGGGTTTAGATTAATCAGCACAAGTGTGAGATTTAATTCTCTGTGAATGGCAATAATAGTTGTGCATTAATCCTGGAAAGAATGTTCTCTGTTTTCTTTATTTGTATTAATGTATGAGAAACTTATTGCATAACAGAATGTATTAACTTAGTTCCAAAATTGCTTTCCAAAAACTTCCTGTAAAATATAAACCATATAGTTCAAGGGGTTATGGACTATGTAGTGAAGAAGTGGTAAATAGTCCTTCAAATTCTAGAAATTCTGTGCCTAGAAACTCTAAAGCATGGTTCAATATATTTTGTGCTTTGTGATTTAGAATTGTATAAATTCCATTTGGCACAGGTCAAAGCTTGTTTCAGGCTGCCAGACATATGCAGTGACTTACAATAGCAAGCAATACTTTTGCTGACATTGCTTGTGCAAATTTGTTTGAAATGCATGTATGGCACACTAAGGATGTCCTTAAAAAGGTGAATGTGACAGCTCAATTTAATAGTCGTCCGGCTTTTGTTGGACCATCACTGGGGTTATTTGAGATGCCCAGCTTTTTTCTAGCAGGCTCAATTTTAGTGTCTTTTCCGAGTGAATGCTCCCACCTGCATTTACCTTCAGCCACTCTTGCAGCCATCTGTCATTATCTTTAGGCATGCCAATCCTCTCCCAATTGTCTTCCCAAACAACAAAACTGGCGTGCTTCTGGTTGTCACTACAATTGACCTGAACTTTCCCCTTCCCATCTTGCTAATTTCCTCAAACGCCAACCCAATCTGTGTGCTTCAGCTTCTATTTTTTATTACATTTTCTCCCAACAATCCGATCAACCTCCCTCATGAGTGTTCCCCCTTTCTTCCCCCATCCCATGATGTTGTCCATCATTTCTTTGTACTCCCTTTTCATCCCATCCTTTCCCACCTTCAATTCCCTCCTAAATTATTTCTTTGATCATCTCCACTCTGCAGAGATCACAGAGAAGCAGCCTTTGTGCGACTCTCCTTGTGTAGGGCCTATCTCATCTTGGATCTGAACATGTGATTGAATATCACTGCTAAAAATCTCAGTAAAAGCGGAAGAAAGATCACATGACTATGTTGTTATCCCTCGATTTGTAACCCAGGGAGCGGGAAGCGCAGAATCAAATATCGCTATGATGATTGTACATTCTAGTATCAATTGTTTGGTGACAATAAAGTATAAAGTATAAAGTATTTGAGGCTTCCTAAGCCCAACCGCTGTATATGTCTTCTGGGGAGGAACAATAGGGAAAAGATTAGCTAGCACTCTGACTTCTAACCACTAAACCTGAAACATATATCATGTTGCATATTTACTGAAAAATCCTGGTTTTAATGCATCTAAACCTGTTTTCAAAATGACTTTCTCTCTTTAGATCCATACATTGCTGTATATGTAATCGTGCCACTTCTGGTGGTGATTTCAATCGCAACTATTCTTTATTTGCGGTAAGGTTTTGGATTTTTCATATTATAATTTTTATGATTTCTCTGTGGAAAGTATTTTTCATTTTCTGGGCTAAGATTTTTTATGCAATCTAAATGTTACTGCATATTATACGACTAGCTCATACTAAGCTCCCCATTGTAAAGTGTTAATGAGTTGTTTTCAAGATTTATGAAGTATATGGTGAGGGCATTATTCTCGTCTATTGCCAATCATTTTTAATAATCCTGCAGTACTGACAAGGGAGCTTAGTACTTCCTATACATCATCTGCTATTCACACTCTTGCTGATACAGTGGATTTTATTGTATCTAAACATACCCAGAATGTTTTACTTCATCTAAATGGGTGAACATTTTAATTAAAACCGAGTGCAAAGGAATTACCTAAGAAGTAAATCACATTGAGTTACTCCCGGAGGTGTCATGGTCAAAACACAAAAGGCTTCAATTCTACACAAGGTCATCTTGGACTTGGGAGACATAAGATCAGTGTTTCTGAAGCCTTTAGAGGTTGAGAATAACACTGAGGTTTGACTCTCTTCTAGTTTGTTCTAGGCCAAAAAGGGGGAGATATAAAAAGACGTCCAACAAAACAAATTAGAAGACATTTTAAAAAAATCTTAATACCATGTTACCATGAAATAAGAAAGTAAGGATGTCCAGTGTATAAATGGAACTAGGCCATTAGGCCTCTAATCCTTCTCCAGTGTCAATAAGACCATAATTGATCTTTTACTTCATTGCACTTTTCTTGCACTAACCCCATATCTAATGATTTCTATAATAACCGAAGTCCATTTACTTCTTCATTGAATGTATTCAGAAGCTGAGCCTCCACAAGCCTCTTAGGTAGAGAATTCCAAATACTTACCATTTCCTTAGTGAAGAAGCTCCCTCTTATTGCTGTCCCAGTTTTTAAAAGTAAGGCACCTGGTTCTAGGCACCACACCCAAGGAGAACATCATTCTCGTCAAGTTCTGTAAGAATTTAATGCATTGCAGTGAGGGCTCCTCTCCTTCTTCTAAACTCAAGGGAGCTTTCCTTAATAAAACCGGAATTCACACATTCAATCTAGCAAATCTTTACTGCACACCTACAAATGCAAATATATCTGTTCCTGTGTAGGGATACCAGTTCACAATATTCCAGATATAGTCTCACCAGGGACCTGCATAGTCAGAGAAAGGCATCTCTACTGTTCTACTTAAATCGTTCCGCAATAAATAAAGCCTAGTCTACTATTCACCTTTCTGATCGGTACTGTATCTGCATTATAACGTTCTCCTGGCCCTCTGAACACCAACGCCTCTAAAACTCTCATGTATATATTATTCACAACCATATTGAATTGGGGTTTCACTTTAAGAAGCTGGTCTGACATGATGGCATGGTTATGTAAGGATCTTTAGCACACTTTTGTGTTTAGGCTTTGAAGTTCAATAAAATGCGTTATGGGTTTTATTAAACATAAAATGCCTCACTTCGTTTTATTTGCGAAAACCTACAATACTATCTGTTGTTATATTTCTCACCAGAATACTCCTGTATTCTAGTTTCCCTTTCTATTATCAATGACCTATTCTCTGCTGTATTCTGATATATTCCTAATCATTAGATATGCTGCTTATTTTGAACAAAATTTGAATTACTTTTTCCTTTGATCTAATACTATCTTCAGGTTTGCTTGTCGCAGTGACTGGACCATTTCATCTTTTACTTGCTGCAAAGCAAAATATGTGACTTATAAACTATACTTTTAAGTATTAAACATTGCTTGTTCACTGTCATGTCTGTTAATGCAGTTTTCCAATCTACCAGAATCAACTCGTGCCACATCCCTTCCTAGTTTGCTTCATTCAGGTTTAAGATTGAACTGAATCATTTCTGATTTTAATGTAAATTTCTATCATATTATGTTCACTGTTCCCTAAGGCAACTTAACTAGCAGATCTTTAATTAAAACTTTCTCATTACAAAATACTACGCCAGAGAGAGAAAAAAGATTCTTTTTAGTTTCCAGGAATTCATGTTACACATTATTACTGGAAGTTTAGTTTATAGATCTATGTGTATTAAATTCTCATGTTTATTGTATTGATCATGAGTGCAAACCCTTGCAGTGAAATAGCATGTTGATCAACAATCTAGTGGTCCAGAGAAGATAATAGAGATTGGGTAAGAGCTAGACCAACAACAATAGCATCTACACACACTTAATTTGGATAAAAAGTCCTACCCCAGGGAGCAGTAGAGGAGATTGTGGCAGAATTGAGAACAGAGATAGGTCGCCTGTTATCAGCGGGTGTGACCACCCCCCCCCCCATGTGATGGAGCTGATGGGGAAGGGACGGATTCCCCAAGGGGACGAAAAATACGGAGGGCTGTTGGCAGCAGGTGTCACGCCAGAAGGAGAGTGAGCCCCTGGGTACCTCAGCAGGGAGAGTCGTTGGGAAAACCTAGAAGAGACCCAGTGAGGGAACGGCCTGGTGTCTCTGGGGGAACATGTTCCCAGCAATGTACCACGGAACCCCTGAAAGCGAACGGCCCAACTCCTGAAGGCTTAGTGGGTCCATGCTCCAGTGTGTCGCTACGATTAGAGGGTTTTTGTGCTAAAGCCATACTCGACACGGAGTCACAGGTCACGTTGTTGTACCATTCATTTTACAACCGGTATCTGAAGCATTTACCATTGACACCATTCAGGGCACTGGAGATCTGGGGGATTAGTGCTCGTGATTATCCGTACGACGGTAATTTGTCAGTGAAGTTGGAGTTCTCGGAGGCCAATGTGGGAGTGTCTGAGCTCCTTGATACATTGGTGCTGGTTTGTCTGGGCCCCGTTGAGAAGGGCAGCATTTCAATTCTGGTGGGGACCAACACCCCTCTTGTGAGGAGGCTCATGGGGGCCTGCAAGGAGAAGGCTGGTGAGAGTTTACTGGAAACATTGTCCATGTACCTGGGGTTTCAAGCTGCTTTTGAGGAAGTGCGTGGCAGCATTGGGCCGGATACTGAATTTAAACGAGGGACTGTGTGGTTCACCCAGTCGAAGCCAGTGGTGGTACAGCCCGAGGAAGTAGCGAGAGTGATGGGGACCCCCAGATTTCCCAGAGTGCCTGAGGGGCGAAGCCCTCTTAGTGGACGCTCCGGAAGACTATGGGGGGAGTCAAGATTTCCTGCTGGGGGACTGGTGAGGCCTGAATTGCAGAAGCCCTCGGATATACAGAAACGCAGGATGGCAGTGATTGTCAGTAACACTACGAAGAGGGAGGTCACCTTCAAGCGGGTGATGCCTCTGGCGCATTTGTTCCCGGTGATGGTAATGTCTAGTGCCCCTGTGAGACACGCCGGGGAGGAACTATTGGAAAAGGGGAGAAAGTTGACCGCTGAGTCATTCAACTGGGGACTCCCTGGTTCCTGCGGTTGGAAGAGAAGGCTGCTAGAGAAGATGTTGAAGCTGGAAGGTGTTTTTTCCAATTGTAACTCTTGCTTTGGCTAGTGGCTTAATATAGGGGGCGATAGCCCCCAGCCCGGCCAAACTTAAGAAATCTTGTTTGGGTGGATGCTGCGCAAAATGTCCCCTGTTACAAATCAGTACCCCGAAATAGCAAACAGTACACAATATGCAATTAAACGATTAAGCTTTATAATTCTTACTTTGACTATATGGTTAGTAAAGAAATGAAAAAAGAGAAAAAAAGGGGCCCAATCTTATTTAACAGTCTGTTGCGCAATGTTGGAGCTCACTGATAAGCCGATTGTCCACCATCGACCTCCTCCGATCGTCACTGCCCTTCGGACCCTCGTTCCAAGTCCACCCTGTCCAGCGGTCTACCAACTCTCTCCATTCGCTTCTTCCCTCCTCATCTCTCCCCGGCAAAAGACTGCGAAAAACTCTCTTGCAGACTCACAAGATAGAACAACAGCATTTCAAACCCAGTTATCTCTAGTTATAACCCAAACATTGCTGCTACAGAGAAACCATTACATTATCAGTGAAACCTTACAGCATGTTACACAGCAGTGAAATCCTACAGCATGTTAAAACTGCATCACAGAGAAAAGGTGAAATCTGATTTGAATGAGGAGATGTCAGGAGAGAAAACTAACACCATAGCCAATGAAATATGTATTGTAAAAAGCCTTTGAATGAAAAGAAAATGATGGAATGGTTTAAGAAGGAGATTTGGAGCTTGATTGGTTACAGATAGAGAATGAGAATACTGAATAGATATAAAGAGGAAGATGGGATTAATATATTTAAAACATTGGGGCGCTCAAAACCAAATTATGTCTGTTAGGACCAGAGGGTCGGGATTGGTGTGAATTAGTGGATAAATGGGTTATGGAGAAATGAAGCCCATTCATTTACATAGCATTAGATGCTCCATATCATCTATCAGAAGACACTATTTTAACTACAAATTCATTTTCTATTACAAATACCCACTAGAAATAGTGAAGCAAGGATAGCCCTTACAATTTTATTTGAGCGGAGCTGGGAAATGGCTGCTGTTGGGACATGGCATGAAGTCAAAAATTATTACCAATGATCCACAAAATCATCTATATTCATAGGACAGAAGGACAAATGAACCAATGTCAGTGTCCTCCACAGGATTAAGGTTTACGCATTTTCATTTGAGCCGCATTCATATGCCCAAAGCTAGACAGGCAATATAAGCAGTCTATTGAAAGCTTTGTCATGGAAGAGATTAGCAAGTAGACAGAGGAAAGAATTGAAAGAGATGCTCAAATCTGTTTTAAAGAAATAAAATCCATCCATTTGGCTTCTGGGATCTCTGGCCGTTGACTGCTTCTCGTGAAGAAGTGGCATTTGGGATGGCAAAGGGAGTATCAAGGCCATACATTGGGAGCACAGCATTCTGTGTGGCAGGAGGAATGAACTACTTCACCACCTCCTGCCTCTTCAGTTGTTCCTATCCTATCTGTGGAAGGGTTTGAGGTTCCAACATTGGCCTTATTAACCACTCAAAATCCACAAAATCTAGAAGTAAGTCATCCTTGACTCCAAGGGACTGCAAAGTTGAAATATGGGCCAAGTATGAGGTCAGCATAGCACTCTTTAAGTAAAAGCATATTCATCTTATATGGGAGTGTGAGCTTGCAGTAGAAGACTACCAAAACCTCTGGAATAACTCCCTCACAATACCCATCCAATTATTGCAAGAATTATTTGTTAAGTGACTTCACTGCTCTACAGCTGGAAGTGTACTGCTTTATCATCCCAAGACTCCTCTGGAGTTGGTTGTCAAGGTCGAACTGCCAGGGGAGGTACTGACAACTACAAGAATTGGTAATAGATCGACAGGGCGTACATCTCTCTGAAACTGCTTTGTTAGGTTGTGACACAAACTAATACCACAGCACTATTTTAAGGTCCTCATTTTCATATTTCCTGATATTGCTGGCTGTGAGAATTCTTCAAGCTGATTGGCTGCTAGCTTAACTTGATGTCATCATGGTTTGTGGGCTTTGGAGTTACTCAACCGCCAAATAAGAATTAAGTTAATCTGAAATGACAAAATCACTGGATTTTGTTGGTAATTTTGTTGAGCATCAGAATTGGCCAATGTTATTATTTAACAGATTGTAAAACCCGGACAGTCATGTTTCCCCTAAGCACTAATTTCCTCCTTACCACCCGTGCTCTCTCACACTATTGAACTACCTGAATGAACATATACAAAGTTACATCTGCATTAGTAATACTTCCCTCATATGAAAGTGAAGCCAATTAGCAAACTGCACTCAGATCAGAAAACTGACATAACGTTTCATGGAACAATGACCAAATTGTTTTTACATATGGAATGTAAGAACAAATACTTGCATAATTTTTCCAGTAAGCGGTCAATGCCAGAGATACCCCAGCTACTTTTTTTTTAGTTTTCTTTTCCTGTTTTGGACCAACAAAAGAAACGCAAGGAACAAAAGAAATGCACACATCCTTCATGACTAATCAGAGGTACAGCAAAGCTAGATTTAAAATCTCCATTCGCCAAAAGGTGGAGCAGTACAACTTGTGTTGCCACCGAATAGGAAATATCAAGATTCAACGCCCAACCCACCAATTCAAACACTGATGCTGTTGATAAGGTCCCAAGAGGGTGCATTGAGACTGTCTGGAGGAAACGGGCTTTTACGGTACAGAAGACAGAGATAACTTGAACGTGACATATCAGAATTCTGAAAGGTTCCTGCTCCTTTCACAAGGGTAACGAGTGTTAACACAACTAATGCTAAGCTGCTTGTGTAGACTTGCTTCCTAACTCAACTCAGTTACTCATTTCCTTTTCTGCAGGTTGAACCTTGCCTGGGCCTAACAGATTTCTAGCTTTCTTTCTCGGGCATGTTTTGTTGAACAACTGGATTTATTTTGTTGATCTTTTTTCAGACATCAACTTGTAAAAATATTGCGCAATTTATATCTAATAACTTTCTGAGAGATTAATCTGTTCGAATCCTATGGTTGAAAATCACCTCATAGCTGAGTTTTATTTTATATCAAGTCACCACATTAAAAAGGTTAAATGTAACCAAATTAAATGTGTGAACTTAAAAAGATAATCATATTAATCTCACTTTAAAGCAAATGTTTTAATGAAATTGGAAATTTCCGCATAGATGTTTATGGTTTATGTTTTCCTTAAGATTAATAAGAAAAAGAAAAGACGTCATCATTGGAGGCGAGAAGAAGATTCCAAATGGTATTTTAGAAGAACAAGGTAATTTGAGTTGTTTTTTTTGCTGCAAGTATGAAATATAAACAGGAAACATATAGTTATTTTCTTTATCAGCAATCAAGTTGAAGGAAAATGTTAATTCAAAGTTCTAGGAAAAGGACATTCTCCGAAATTGAATATCTGTCCGTTCAATCTAATGAAACAAGCTCCCATCCAACCTGTAACCCTTTCTTTAAATTGAGATGGACAGATGTACCAGATGAATATATGTGTATTTCCACTTTGATTTTATACTTTTGAGTTTTGCGTTTCAGCTATATTTCAAATCTGGATTTAAAATACGTACTGAGGCGTGTTGAGATATAAACTGAGTTGCTGACAATGGCTGACGCAAGTTATGCACAGCACAACCCTCGTGCTTCAAAACCACACAGGAATGGCCTGCAATCATACTTGAAGCTTGTGGCATTTCCTGATACTAATTAATCAAGTAAACCAGACAAGAGAGTGGCAAATGTTTCTGTATACGAAATGATTATTCTTGGTAAAATGCATTCTGTTTCAAAAACATTACCCAACTTTAAAAGATTATTTTATAGAAGGTTGTCTACAGAGCAGGCACCAGGAGATTAATTTTTGAGTGTGAAATCGCACATAGGATGTGATCTTCTTCTTATAGTCCTTGAGGCATAAAACGTCATCTGTAATTACCTATTTCATTGGGGATATTTAAAGTCATTGAGTATATTTATAGTGCAGTTTGATAGATTCTTGATTAGTAAGGGTGCTAAAGGTGACGAGGAGAAGGGAGGAGAATGGGGTTAAAAGAGATAATAAATCAGCCACGATGGAGTGGCAGAGCAGACTCAGTGGGCTGAAGGTCTAATTCTGCTCCTATATCTTATGGTCTTATGGTCTTTCCTGTACATGAAGTGTCCAAACATGGCATGAATTATGCAAGGGGAACTTCCATCTGAGAACAGCACCCAACTGCTGATTTCCCTATGAAAATAAATCACAGAAATATAATTAATATCTAGTGTAGATGACATTCGAGAAAAGAGGACTTCATACCACGATGTGTCCTGCACCTAAGCCATTGAAATGGATCATAGAAACATTACAGTACAGAAGGGTGTCGTTCAACCCATCACTTCTACTAGAGCACATCACTAACTCCACCAAATGGCCCTTTGTCCAAAGCTTTGCAGAATTTACTCCACCATATATTTATCCACTTCCCTCTTGAACGTCATAAGGGAATCTGCTTGGAACCTAATGTAAAGAAGTGTAAGGTCAAACACTTTGGTTGGAAAAATTAAAATGCAGACCATTATCTAAATGAAGAGAGACTGCAAATAAATAAAATAAGGAGGGATTTAGTTGTTTTTGTGCATGAAACATGTAGATGCAGCAAATATGATCTCTGTTTCCATCTGCCCCAGACAAAGGAAACATCACCCCTGAATCTTCTTGGTCAAACCTGTGAGGATTTTATGTTTCAATGAGACCATCTCTTATTCTGATACAAGGAATTAGATTTTTTTTCTAAATGGGCTTTTTTAAACCTGTAACAACAACATTGTAATTAAAATTGATTCCAAAGAAATTGTCAAAGAGTGAAAACATGTTGAGTTACACTCTGCTACTTCATGGTCGTAAAATAAGTGTAATTTCCATGCAAGGGCATTTTACAGCACAGGAGGCATGAAACCAGCATTCCTGAAGGCTTTGATGGTTCAGAATAACAGTGAAGTAGGCCTTTTATTCTTGTCTCATAAAGCAATTAGCAGGCATTTGAGAACGCTGTTAAGGCTGTAGTGCTGTGGTTAGAATATATGAACATAACAAAGGGTGGGATGGTAGTGTAGCGGTTAGCACAACGTTTTCAGTACCAGCGACACAGGTTCAATTCCAGCTGCTGTCTGTAAGGAGTTTGTATGCTCTCTGGGTGCTCCAGTTTCCTCCCATAGTCCA
Organism: Mobula hypostoma; assembly: GCF_963921235.1. NCBI lineage: Eukaryota > Metazoa > Chordata > Chondrichthyes > Myliobatiformes > Myliobatidae > Mobula > Mobula hypostoma. Next base: position 46,729,112 of record NC_086115.1, on the reverse strand, counting down.
AAGATGTACCGGTTCGTAGGTTAAATGGTCATTGTAAATTGTCCTGTAGTTAGGCTGGGATTAAATTGGGGGATTGCTGGGCGGCGCAGCTCGAAGGGCTGGAAGGGCCTACTCCACATATCTCAATAAGTTTAACACAAAATAAATAAATAAAAGAAGCAAGAGTAGATCCTTTTACCTTTTGTGCCTCCGCTGCTGTTCAATAAGATTATAGCAGATCTTTAACCTCACTGCCACTTTCCTGCACTAATACACATCTGGAGTACTATGTATGGGTCTGGTCTCCTTCCCTAAGAAAGGATTCACATCTGTCTGATAGAGGTGCTCACCAATTTAGCATCTGGATGAGAGAGTTTGTTGTCTGGGGATGGATTCGGCAGACTGGACTTGTGGAAGAATAAGGCTGGCCTTACTGAAGCAGACAAAATTCTGATGAAGTCTGACAGAATAAATGCAAGGATGATGTTTCCCAGGCTGGGGTGCCTAAGATCAAGGATCACAGTGCCAAAATAAAGAAGTCAGCCATTCAGAACAAGTATGAGAAAAAAGTTCTTCAGCTGTAGAGTAGCTAACCTTTGGAAATCCCTACCTGAGTGGGTTGTGGAGGTTCAATCACAAAATACATTAAAAGCAGATTTTTGGATATTAATTAATTGGATATTTTTGGAGGGTAAGAGGCAACTTGACAGATGATAAGATGCATAGTTAGAGTGGAAAACCTGTGCCTTTTTCCCAGGGCAGCCAGTGGCTAATATATGAGGACATACTTTTAAGGTGATTGGAGAAAAGTATGGGGGGGAGTCACAGGTAAGTGTTTTTATGCAGAGAGTGGTAAGTGTATGAAATGCACTGCAGGCATGGTGGGTAGAGGTAGATACATTCGGGACATTTAAGAGATTCTTATGTAGGCACGTGGATGAAAGAAAAATGGAGAGTACTTGGGAGGGAAGGATTAGCGTACCAAAACCAAAGCTGCTGAGAGACTGAGTGAGGGATTTAACACTATATGATGTACTTCCAAATAAATGAGTCCCAGGTCAAACAAAGTATATTTGATCCTCTCTTACAAAACCAGCAAAGACAAGCATTCAAAAATAGCAATAATGAAATTAACAATATTAACGAAGTTTGCAGAATTAGTGATATAAGTGTAATAGCAAAGTTAGCAGTCAACAGAAAAATATTCATCCCCTGCTCAGTCTTTCTCTAACTAATCTAATGGCACAAAGGGTGACTATACTCATTACCTCTACTAGGCCCAAACCTATGTGACAAATTACTGTTCCTCAAAGTAAAACTCGCAGCTGGAAGTGCAATACAGATGGAAAATAGATACCATGGCTCCTGCAATTGGATTGACTGAACCTCCACAAACCGCTCAGGTAGAGATTTCCAAAGCTTAGAAGTCTGATAGAACATCATGGGCCAAAGGACCTGTACCGTGTCCTACTGTTCTGTGTCGTGTGTTTAAGGGAACCAGGGGATATGGGATCAGTGCAGGAAAGTGTAAGACATCAGGCACCATTGTATTGAATAACAAAACAGGTGTGAAGGCCGAAAGAGATGACTGTTTCTGCTTCTCACATTCTTAAGGTCTTATAAATTGAGGCTAGGTTACCGTCCTGTAAGGGCCTATCTAGGATGGTGTTCATTGAGTGTTTGAGATGAGAAGGATGCAGGCATTTTCATATGGAAAAGAGGGAGCAGGTAAAAGTGGCATTTTGGAAACATTTGGAAGATTGAATATTAAAAGGCAAATTGGAGAGGACTATATATGTAAAACAACAATCTCCAAATTAGTGATTATCAGGGCTCTCATCTGCAATTGGGTTGCTTTACTCTGCAGTTGAAAGATGTTAGCATGTATATTACTCTGTGTGTGTGTGTGGTCTGCTGTGGTTGTATGGTTGTTAAAATGTCAGTCTGCATTGGTAAGTTTCAAAAGGTGCATTAGAATTCTGAAATTACTCACATTTAATGATCTGTAATAGAAAAGTCATCGTGATTTGCATCTCCAGGTCCATTGCTCAACACCATTTTATCATACCTTTTTATGATCTCACCAATTCGTACGTTTATGAAACTTAATTCATAAATATTAACTGATACATAAAGAACAATACAGAGTCTTATACAATGAGATTTCTAAATTAACAGGAATGATCAAACCCGTATTGTCTTATTTTTTTCCACAAGACAAGATTAACACATTTCTCTTAGCATACTTTTTGTTCTGATCATATTTCATATAATCGACATCAGTGAATATATTGTACAAATGTGACTGAGATCAAATTAACATTTTATTACACACTTTATAGGCCTGTGACAAAAATTAAACGTTTTAGAGAAAAAGATGATGAAATCATCATCTCCTTAATAATGAAATCTTTCATTTTATTTCCTTGTTCCATCTCTTGGGAAAAATCATAGAAGTTTAATTGACAGTACCAACCTCAGATTCATTCTTTTTGAGGCAAAAATAACTATCGTACTAAATTAGGGATTCTAGAAAGTGCTTGCTTTTATAGTTAATATTGTAATATTAATTAGATGTTGCTGGGGATGAGTTCTGCAATCACATTGCCCAGGTTTTCACCTCTTTAATTATTCCTGAATCTTCAATGTTTTGATCTATCCAGGCAACACAAGGAGCTGAATGAAAAAAATTGAAGCTTTTTAAAAAAAAATTCTCCCCATATTCAAAGCTATTTGACACTCGCCCTGATCTATCCAATAACCCAGCTAGACAGATAGCACCTCTGTCTGTGAATTCCCTAAGCAATCAAAAGCACTCATGTATAAGCAAATTTGGACTTCATCTACCTGCTTCATATCTGGAAAGGTATAGCCTAAACTGGAGCTGTTATATGTGGATCTATCTGTAGGAATCACTCACTAACTGTGTATTTGAAGTGACAAAACACGATTTTGGGTTAGCACCAGCAATAACAGATCTATATTGCTAACTGAGCCACTTGCTTAAATTTAGTTTTGTTTAAACTAGTATGCTAAAGTAACTTTTAAGAACAATTCTCGCATAGCCAGATCTGCCAATAATCTAGTTAAGCAAAACCTGCTCAATTGTTTCACAGAATTTTGTTACTCATTAATTCAGTCAACCAACATTTGTTCTTAATATAGCATGATTCCACCTTACATACAGAAAATAATGACAGGTAATTCAAGCACTGAGCATGTGACCCATTCTCATCACACTGAGCTTTGATCAGTGCTGAGATCTATAGGTGCTAAAACCATCAAACTATCATTGTCTATATGCATTAAGAAATTTGAATAGAAAAGCCATTTTGAGAACAATTAGATTGCACCACTGAGACACTGGCTGGAGTACAGTAGACTTTTGCCCAATGTCAGGTGGGCATCTAAAGACATGATCCAGAACGCAGCAGCTGACAGAAACTAGTTGCAAAAAAATTTAGCCTCTGTTTTCAGCTCACAATAAACAGCATGCCCACCCTGCAGCAAGAGTCCTCACAGGGACATAGACGTTTTGCTGACAATCTCTGTTTTTCTGGGTTAAACACTATCTGCCATTTCTCAGCCCATGAAGCTTTTTACACTACTGCTAAGGAGAGTGTTCCTTACGGTCTAACCTGACTTATTTGCATAGTTTGTCTTCTCTTGCACACCGGTGGCTTGCCAATCTTGATCTGTACTGTATAGTTCTTTGTAATTTCTATTGAATTTCCTTTTTCCTGTAAAATTTCCTGCAAGAAAATGAATCTCAAGGTAGTATATGGTAACATATATGTACTATGATAATAGATTTACTTTGTAATTTGAACTTTGAAATACCATAACAAATGCAAGCTCTGCAGGGTACTGCGGTCAGCCCAGCGCATCTGTAGAATTGAACTTCCCACTATTCAGGACCTTTACAAAGACCAGTGTGTAAAAAGGGCCCGAAGGATCACTGGGGACCCGAGTCACCCCAATCACAAACTATTCCAGCTGTTATCATCTGAGAAACGGTACCACAGCATAAAAGCCAGGACCAACAGGCTCCAGGACAGCTTTTTCCACCAGGCCATCAGAATGATTAATTCATGCTGATACAATTGTATTTCTTTATTATATTGACTGTCCTGTGTCCATACTATTTATTATAAATTACTATTAATTATACATTGCACATTTAGACAGAGACATAACATGAAGATTTTTACTTCTCATGTATATGTAGGATGTAAGAAATAAAGTCAATTCAACTCAATACCTGCTGTTCAGAAGTTTAACCACATGGTTCATTATTAAAGCAATTCTTTAGAACAATTTCTCATTATTTGTGGGTCACCTGATGGGGTGCTGGCACTACTGTGGTACACTTTCAGCATACCCAGAAAGGGACTACATCACCTTCAGGACAATGATGGGCACTATCAAATACAAGTAAAATTGGTAGGCATTGCACTGAGTACCATACACTGACTGTACACTGAACAGGGACTTGAATTCTGCATGTGGAAGGAAATATACTTAAGGATGATGGAAGTCTAAACTTCAATCAATTATAGATTTTTATTGACTTTAAGTCAAGAAGCTAATCTTTCACATGTAGTAAGGCAAATGGAAAATTCAACACGCACTGCAAAATTTCTCAAGTTAAAAATTAGAGAAGGTGTATAAACAAATTTGCACTACATGGACCAACGAGTCGAGATGTTTCCTCTAATGTGTTATTGATTCTTGCACTCATATTCATTCCACGTTTTTGTGACAAAAATAGGCTTTGATTTATTCACTAACACAGAAATATCTTCCATTATTTGTAATTTTGTATTAAACTTGTCAATCAATTTTTGATCAAGCAGAGCAACAGACAGTGATGCTACTTAACCGATCGCCCGCAATATTTAAGAGGTACCCACCTATTCCACTAGAAGCCTTGGAACATGAAGTCCAGAAACGCTCAGCTGATGAGTGCAAACTTTTTCGGGAGGAATTCAATGTGAGTCTTTATGTGATTATTTAATAAAGTAAAAGAACTGCAGAATAAGTGCATTTTGGCTCTAGTTTGGAATACTGCAAGCACAGAGGACAGCTTTGTTTTTTTTTTCCATAACTTGTTTTCTCAGTTTTGCAAGCTTCTGTCAAAGTTAATTTAACACTTAGACTTGTATTTTCATTAAATTGTGGACTTCTTAGAATTAAAAAGTGGTCAGATTTGATTCTGCACCAAAGAGTGTTCTTCAGAGGAAATTCTTGTCCATTGAAGAGTTGGCCTGTTGGATCAGTGACACAAAGCTGTAACAGAGTGGAATGCAAATATGAAGCTATATGCTTTCGCTTAGAAAGTTTCTGACCTTGCTGTTTTGTTCAATAAAGCCACCAGAGCAGGATGAGATATTTGTTTAAAAGCCTGAAAGAAAATTCTCTCAGTGAGCCTCTACCATCTATTCATCTGTAATTTTCTTCTCTTATGGCATTGAAAGAAAAGTCTATGCCAGTAGTCAGTGCAATCTCATTAATCACTTTTTCTCCACTCATTTCCCTGTGAAGAATTGTCTCCCATATGCCCATAAACGCACCCTGATACTCCAACCACCCAACTACATTACAGTAGAAGTTTGATTGTATCCAGGTCCCTGAAGCCTTGAAGAAGCATATCACCTGCTGCACAACTGCATCAAATTGACAACAGAAGAGAACAATAGAACCAGGTAGCCCGTAAGGCCTTAAAACAGAATGAAAAACGTATCTTACTGATTATACTACCTTTAGTTAAGAAGTTATCATTCAACATTTTCTAATCTGCATAGTAGTAGGAATTTATATCCGTTCCCTTTCACTCAGGCCTTAGATGAACAGGCACCAATTGAAGTAGGAATCCAACCGCAGCTACAGGTCCCAATACTTTCCTGTTACTATGGATAATAAGTGGCTACAATCACTCAAGCCCTGAAGATCCAATGGAACTCAATAAACAGAAGTAAAGACTTAACCGGCTGTCCTCTTCTTACTGCTAATTGGCCCTGGGCCCACTGCTTTAAGAAGGTCCCGAAGCTGAAGGAGAGTTTGATGTGGGTTTGAGATGGCAGTTCCAAGTGCAGGCTGCACGGCTAATCACTTTCTGGAAATGTAGCAAATGTGTAAGCGGTCCTCTTATATGTTGACTATTATTAATTTGCACCAATAAATATTAATAATTATTCATGTGATCAGATAAGTCACTGACATTATTTAAGATAGTTGTGCTTGACTAAAGTGATGACAGCAGGAACCCCATAACCTAGCCTGGGCTTGGTGAAAATCAACCAGGGACTCTAGGCATACGGGATATACTGTAAGTGTCCTTAGTGGGTCCAATAGAGATTGACTGCTGTTAAAAATCAGCTAAGCAATGAACAAACCTCAAGATAAACTTTGTCTTGATAGACTATGCCAAGGGTAACTCTGCGAAATAGGGTGCTATTTGGTCTGCATTCTGGAAGTCTGGTAATGACACAGTGCCTTCTCCATTTGGCTTGCCTCTGCAAGGTTTTAGAATGGATTTTTTTTTTTTTGGCGTGTGCGTGCGTGCATACGTGTGTCTGTGTGCGTGCATACGTGCATGTGCGATGTTGGTGGGACGATGTCTTTTTCACGCCTTTGCAAGGCGGGGAGCGAGAGAGAGAGACTGTGTGGCGCACCACTCCTCACACAGACATTTTGCAATATTTTTCCCTTTCATTTTACGAGGCCGAGTTGCGATCTCAACACTCAACCCGGCACGGATGGAAAGCACACTTGGAAGCGGACCCAGCTGGGTTCGAACCCGGGAACCTCCGTTCCAGAGTCCGGCGCTGATGTCATTGCGCCACCAGCCAGCCCTAGAATGGATTTTTCTCAGGGTGAAAGCCTCAGGCTGGTAAACTTGAGCAGTGCTACTCTCACACATATTACCCTAATTTTTTTGTTCACAAATACGTTTTTGAATGACTTATTACTAGAAATGCAATATCATTTGTGTTTTATTATAGCATATACATTACAATTGGTTTCTTTACAATAAATTTATAGAAAAGCACTGGTGTAGAGCACAGAGAACCATTCGGCCTGTTGCGTCTACTGCCCGGTCTCACAGCAATTCCATCGATCATTTTCTTCCACAACCCATTCTCCCTCTCACCATCCACTTACATGGGAGGTAGTTTAGAGTTGCTAGTTAACCTACTCATCTTTGGGAGGAAACAGGAGCACTTGGACGAAACCCGCACTGTCATGGGGAAATAAACAAACCACACACAGGCGGCACCAGACACTAGCACCAAAACAAGTTTGCCAGAGCTGTGAAGCAGTAGCACCACCAGCTACTCAAATGTGTTGCTCTAGCTATCTAATCTTTCACTGTTCTGCCACAGAATCTGCCAGTTGGAACACCACCAGCATGTTGCGAAACAGCAAATAACGAAGAGAACAAGGACAAAAACCGATACCCCAACATCCTGCCAGGTAAATATATTACCTTTATAACTCCCTCATATTTCCATTTTCTTAGACCAGCCTTTCATTTTACCTTCTACTGTTTCAAGCTATATTGTGAAAATGTAGCATATATCTGTGCTATATGGTCAAGATTTATATTGTGATCTTAATTAATTAATATACAATAAGAAATATGGATGCCTTTTATTAAGTGCCTCACGCTGTTAAGTTTTGTATATACAAACGAGATCAACAATTATTATTAGGAGTAAGTGTTAAAAGAAATTTGGAAAATAAATTGCATTCATCTTGTTTAGATCTGGAGTAACTTTAAGAGGGCTTACTGAAGATAATGGATAGATTGAATACTATATGCTGGATAGATTAATACTGATTTGTTTTTAACCTCCTATTGCTTTGTGAAGTTTTAAACTTCTGTCACCTCAGTGTTCCAAAATGATGGGAGACGTAGGATATTGATCTAACTGAAATGTTGATTCAAACATAACTTTCATCTGAAGTGGAATCCATAGCAAATTTGTCCCAGAACAGAAGAAGAGGGATAAATTCACCAATCTATGATTATCAAGACAGCACATTTGATGTACTATTTGTAGTTGTATTTTGTGGAGAGGTTTATATTGATTTGTTTGGCAGTTGTTTGAAGATGTTTTGTACCATAGTAATATTAAATTCATTTTTGGACTTGTAATATTAATAACGTTATTGATTTGTAAACTTTCCTCCAGATGACAATTTCAGAGTGACTTTGACAGCTATAGATGGAGTGCCTGGTTCAGATTACATTAACGCCTCATACATTGATGTAAGTGCTCATTCATTTGATTAAACCATTTAGCTCTAATCAACATATTGGCAAAAAAATATCTGTACATTAGATTAAGAGAAGTTACAGGATTTGTGTATCATAGTATCTTGATCATAGACATCGATTTTCTTCCCTCCTTAGGGTTATAAAGTGAAGAATAAATTCATAGCAGCTCAAGGTAAGATTCACTTATATCATTTGTCACTTTGTTCTTATATAATTCATTTACCTTTACAGTAATTTGAGAATTATAAATGTTAGATGACTAGTAATAATTACTTTGAGTAACAGGAAATGATAAACACAACGTTTGCAGTGCTTGGCTCTGTGATCCCTCTCGTTCTCAAGGGATCAGTTCTGTTGCATCTCAATACGTGTTACATTTCATTGTGTATTTTGATGCCATATAAATGCCATTTTGATTAATGGCCAATGAATGAATCACATATGCTGACAATAATCCACAGAGTCAGCAATTCACTACCGCCACCAGCCTGCTCCTACGCTTTTGTGTTTGTACAGAATTGCATATTTTGTATAAAGTGCAGCCAAAGGAAGATATTATTCGTAAATAAGTTCATAACACTGGGAGGGCTACATCATTCTTAGCTAGAGTAGATAACGAGTTAGAACCTGCTACTTTGAGAAGATATATAACTTTTATTTGAAACTTCAAGCATATTTAGGAGTCTCCAATTGAAAATATTTGCACATCTACACTGAGTAGAGGCTCTGTTTGCCTAGGACAGAGTCCAGCAATTCACAAATAATCCAGTTCAGAGTTCTTGGATACCAATAATGTCTCCAATGTATTCACACAGCTGTTGTTCAAGTTTATCAGATCTAATTGCCTGAATAGTTGGAACCACTATGCTTGCAGGGTAAGCTGAGCTAAATAGGAAGATCCCCACTTGTGACAGATTTTACATGTGAGTGTGGCTGATCAGTCCATCATCTTCAGTGTCCTGCAGATTTATAAAGTATATCTGAGTTATGAATCAATTACTAGCTTGATAATTAGAGTTGAGCTTTTCATTAATTTATAAACGTTTGTATATCACAAATGGTGGTGTCCTTCATTCACCTTTATTCTAGGGTTATTTCTTACCTTCTCCTGTCCTGTAAGGATAGTCACTAGTAGAACATCCTAGTAGCCTAGTTTGAGCCTTTGGCAGGTGTATGAGATGTGTCAGGAAATCTTCAACAGCGCTTTGGTGAGAACGCAACATACCATAATATACAAAGACACATCAGGCCAAATTATACAGGGTCTGGTCTGTTGACCAAAGTACACAAAGGTTGTGCCCACTCAAAAACGCCAACTCATTTGGAACACAGGGGACCAGCCAAAATTACAGTAGCTGGATGCTAAGGGCCCCACTTCCACAAGATTCCAAAGATGCTCTGTGATGGATTGCTGTTGTCAAAAGGCCTGTGGGGCAGATCGTAATACCTCTTATAGTCAGAGTCTTTTAAAAGCCATTCCAAAGAACTAAAATGACTAAAAAAGCAACAAATGTTAAATAAATTTTTTTTTAAAGTTAATTTTAATGATAAGCACTATAAACGTAACTGAAAATTAGAAAAAAAATAAATTGGAGTTTGAATGGGGATCATAGACCTGGTGTGGAATCACCAATGCCCATGAATGGAAAAGCCCATAAAAAGTGGTAGATACTGCCCAGTCTATTCCAAGAAAAGCCCTCTCCACCACTAAGCACAGCTACAAAGAACACTGTCACAAGGACCCCCATCATCCAAACCATGCTACCTTCTCACTGCTGCTGTTGAGAAGGACTTACAGGAGCATTAGGTCCCATAACACCAATTCAGGAAATGTTATTACCCTTCATATGTGTACTTTGAAAATGAATTTACTTTGACCTTAGAACTTTTTGAACCCCCATGTAAAGGGGAGGAACCAGATGTGAAGTGCATGCAACTGCTTTCCTCAGCATTTCAGTGCTCTGCCCATGACCTTAACATTGAATCCAATGGTGGAGCAAAAATTCTGATGTACCAGAATCTGTACTCTGCTTGAATAAAAGTTATAAACTAACAGAAACCAGACTGCCACTTTCTACAGCATCGCTTTAAGCTTGATCCAGGCCATCTCCCTATTCCCCAACCACAGGCTGGACACCCACCAGAGTAAATGGTAATTCCATTAATGGGGGAAGCAAAGGTGCATCATTACCCATTTCCCTCTCCTGCACCTCATAATAAATGCAGGTACCTACAACATGATATAATAATTAGGAATAGGGTTAATATGTGCTCTCTTAGTGCAAATCTTTTATATCATCATTCAACCACTGAATTATGCGACCATCATTTTTTAAAGTCTTTTAAAATCTTGTGAATCTAGTTTAGATGGGAATCTTGATTGTCATAGACTAGTTTAGCCAAAGGTCCTGTTTCCATGAGGGATGAATCTACGACATATGGATATTCTTGAACTTGGCCTGTACTCTTCCAGCAACTGTTATTCTGATCTCTATTTCTTCCTCATTAACTGTTGACCTCTACTCTGTGTGCTGGAAAACAGTACAACCACAGACAGCATTTCATATTTTGTCTTGGTAGTCTCCAATTTGACAGCATAAACATCAATTTCTCTTAACTTCCAGTAACCACACTCTTCCCCCGCCCCCCCCCGGTTTTTTTCCCTCATATCCCACTGGTCCCCATCGCTCCGTCTCTTTCTCCTTCCCTGCCCTCTTGATATGCACACCACCCACAGATTCCTCCTACTAGTTTCCTTCCTCACCTTTCTCCCTTTATTCGATGGTCCACTGTCTCCTCCAATCAGATTCCATCTTGTTCATCCCTTTCACTTCTACTTATCGCCATCCAGCTTCTTACATTATTCCCACCATCCTCCTCGCTCACCTGCTTGTCAACTCCCTGCTCCAACTCTTCCTCTACCCCTCAACCTCATCTTTTCATACTGTATTTGCATTTCCTCCCTTTCCATTCCTTTTGAAGAGTCTTGATATAGACCATAAGACCATAAGACAAAGGAGCAGAAGTCAGCCATTCAGCCCATCGAGTCTGCTCCACCATTTTATCATGAGCTGATCCATTCTCCCATTTAGTCCCACTCCCCCGCCTTCTCACCATAACCTTTGATGCCCTGGCTACTCAGATACCTATCAATCTCTGTCTTAAATACACTCAATGACTTGCTCTCCACTGCCACCCGTGGCAACAAATTCCATAGATTCACCACCCTCTGCTTTTTTCCTCTTTCTTAGCATCTCTGTTCTGAATGGGCGCCCTTCAATCCTTAAATCATGCCCTCTCGTACTAGACTCCCCCACCATGGGAAACAACTTTGCCACATCCATCAACTGTCCACTTTGCTCCATAGATGCTGCCTGGCTCACTGAGTTCCTCCAGCTTTTTCATGTTGCACAGAAACAAAGCACAGTGCCTTGAAAAAGTATTCATCACCCACACTATTTTCATATTTTGCTGTCTCATTTCCTAAATTTAAAATATTTTGAAGTAGGATTTTTGAGCTAATCTACAAACCATTGTGCATCACATCAAATCAAAAGAAGAATTCCAAAGCCTGTCAACAATTTACTAAAAATTAAAAACCAAGATTGTGAGGCTAGAAAGGTATTTATTCCATTTTCATTATTACTTCGGTAACTGCAATACTCTACATATTATCTTACCAACTCACTCAGTTTGTTGATGTAGAAAATTGGAGGATCACTTGAACAAGTACCACCTCTATATGGTTTGTTGGAAATCTACCATATAGTAAGGTTTAAAATTATGGTAGATTTTCAACAAACCAAACCAAAATGAAGACAAAAGATCATTCAAGATAAGTCGGGGAAATGATAATAGAGAAGCACAAATCTAGGGAAGGGTACAAGACCATCTCAAAGGCATTGAACATATCTTGGAGCACAGTGCAGCCCATCATGAAAAAGTGGTGGACCACAGCCACACTGACTAGGTCAGGCTGCCCCTCTAAACTTAGTCGCTGAAGAAGAATGGCCCTTGTAAGAGAGGCTACTATATGCCAACAGTTCCTCTGAGTGAGCTGCAGAAGTCAATGGCTGCAACTGGGGATGTAGTCCCTGGCTCCACAATCTCTACGGCCTTACACAAGAAGAATATTTATGGAAGAGTGGGACAAAAGAAGCCCTGGCTAAATAAAAAGCATATCCTTGCCTGTAAAGATTTTGCAAAGCGTCACTTAGAAAATACTGTAAAGATATGGCAGAAGGTCTTGTGGTCTAAAGTGGAAGTTTTTGGCCTTAAAACGCTAAGTGGTACATGTGGCATAAATCAAATACTGCACATCAGCTGGGTAACACCATCCCTACCGTGAATAATTGGTGAAGGTAGCATCATTCTATGGGGATGCTTTTCAACAGCAGGGACTGGAAATCTGATGAAGATTGATGGGAAGATGAATGCTGCTAAATACAAAGAGATCCTGGCTAGCCTCTGCCGGAAAGCTTAAATTAGGGAGAAAGTTCATCTTTCAGTCGGACAACAACCCAAAGCACACTGCCAGAGCAATCATGGAGTGGCTTAAATGAAGGAAATTGATGCCCTTGACTGGCCCAGTCAGAGTCCTGAACTTAACCCAATTGAACATCTCTGGCAGGACCTCAAGATTGCTGTCCACTGGCACTCCCCAGCTAACCTGTCACAGCTTAAGCAATTTTGCAAGGAGGAATGGGAAAATCTTGCTCCATTACATCGTAGAAAGCTAATAGAGACTTTTCCAAAAAGACCACTGGCTGTAATAGTTGTGAGAGCTGGTTCAACTGAGCAAAGGGGGGGGGGGATATATACTTTTGAACAGCTGACAATTCAGCTTCTGAATTTTCAATTTTTCATGCTTTACAATTTTTCCTGTGTCTTGGGCCCTACTGTGAAAAAAGGAGCATGTGATTCACAAATAAAATTTCTCGGTTAAATTGATCAAGATCACTGGTTGTAATACTGATTTATGTGAGAGAAGGGTTGGGGACTGAATACTTTTAAAAGGCACTGTGTAGCTTTAAGCTGGATAAAGCAAATCAGTTCATTTAGCAAATTCTATGTTAAAAAGTGTTTCTTCATGTGGGGATGCCTGTGGCTTTTCTAAGTAATATATGATTGTCCACCATTTCATTTGAAATGGGATCATGTAAAAATAATATCAAGTAAAGGCATAAAGTTTTGTTCCTATATCTTTGATGCAGAATGATTTCTGAAGCAGGCCCTCAGTTCTATCTCTATTCCCTAAAGGTCCCAAAGAAGAGACTGTAGCTGATTACTGGCGAATGATATGGGAACAGAAATCTGCCACCATTGTTATGTTAACAAATGTAAAAGAGAAAAAGGAGGTGAGCATGTGGATATATAAAAATTATATTGTTACCGACAATATGATAACTGCTTTGAACATGCTTTGGTATGAGGAATATGTACCATGTATCAAACTGGAGAGTATTTCTTTGATATTTTCTTTTTTTTTAATTTTATTTTTATTTGGACAAGGAATTCACAATTATCATGTACTTTTTTCACACATATAACCTTTTCCATTTTTTTATATGTATAAAACTACAATTATTTATACATTCTTAAGTACACATTGAGATGATATAAAAGCAAAATAAACATTTAAAGAGATAATTATGTACTGTGGTAAATCTAACCTATTAGGCTAAGTAATGAAATTAGTTGTTAAGAAAAATGGTAGTAGTAGTTTCCATACAACCCTTCTGGACCATTTCCACTGGTCCAAAATGTTGCATACAAGCCTATATACCAACCATTGTAGGTGTTTATATCCCAATTTGTTCGTGCTTGTTCCTGCCCGCAGACATAATTATCCAATCCCTATGTACTTATTTACTTAATTTTTTCATTTTTTTTTATCCCTTTCCCAAATCTTTCCCTTTACTTGTGTTAATTCTCTATTTTCCAAAAAAAAACAAACATTTAGACTAGGGGTGCTTACGTTAGCAATATTACTGTGTTGATGAGAAGAGCAATATAAATCATTAGGAGAGTCATCTAAAGTCTGCTCGCATTGGGGTTATATATTCAATCCATTTATTCCAGATTTGATAAAATGTTTCTTTTTGAGTTCTCAGGGAGTAAGTCAACTTTTCCATTTTAAATATTTCCAAGATAATTTCGTACCAATCTTCTAATGTAGGTGGTATTGGATTTAGCCATTTTCTAGTGATTGATTTCTTACTTGCCGTTAAGAGGGCCTGCAGCAACTTTATATCTTCCTTCTGTTCAAGGAACAATACATGCCCCAAATAGAGCGTCTCAAAGTTCAGAGGTATCTGGGACCTAAATACCTTAACTAATGTTCTATGAATACCTTCCCAAAATAGACTTAATTTAGGGCAATCCCAGAAAATATGAAAATGATTTGCCTCCTTGGAGCCGCACCTTCTCCAACACATCACATTTGTATCTTTATATTTTTCCTGATATGGGGTCTTGAAGTATCTTATAATGTTTTTCCAACAATGTTCTCTCCAAGTCAAAGAATTAGTCGAGGACCATTGAAAGCTGCAGATTTTCCCCCAAGCCTCCTCTGAAAGTACCAACCCCGCTTCTTTCTCCCACTTCTCTTTAATATACAGTGTATTTACATTTTTAGCATGGGAGAGTGCATTATATAGGCGAGAAACTGATTTACTAGGTATTGAACTGCAAGCCGAATTCAGAATCTTGAAAAATTCTAATTCTACTGTTGATAGGTCTGTATATCTACAACTCTGGTTAACATAGTTTCGTATTTGAAGGTACCTAAAAAAGTCATTATGTTCTAGGCCATGTTTGTCCTGCAGGATTTGGAAACTTTGTAATACTCTTTTATCTATAAATGAGAGGTAGGTTGTAAGACCTTTCTTTATCCATAGCTCAAATCTTTTATCTCCTCTGTTGGGAAGGAATTCGGTATCATATGCACACATCTAAAGAGTTTTAACATGTTATTAATTCCACATGAATTAACCACCTTCTGCCATACTTTTAATGTAAGATTTATCCAAGCATTATTAAATTTTTCCAACTGGGCCATCAATCCTTTGTCAGCTATTGAGGCCTGAAGAGGAAAACTGTCAACTAATCCAAATTCTATTTCCTTCCATCTAGCCTTATATTCCCTATTACACCAATATAACAGAGGGGTTATCTGTGAGGCATAAAAATAATTTCTCAGGCAAGGAAGAACCATACCTCCTCCTTCCTTCCCTAACTGTAAGGTGTTATATCGAATTCTAGGTTTCCTTCCTTGCCAAATGAAGCGGGAAATCCATTTGTCCCATTTCCTGAATTGATTATCATCCACCTCCACTGGTAAAGTACGGAAAAGATATAATAACTGAGGAAGAATATTCATTTTTATAGTATTTATCCTTGAATTTAAACTTAATAAGGGGATAAGATTCCATCTATGCATATCTGCTTTTATCTCTGAGATTAATGGCCCATAATTTACCTGTGACAGTGTTGAAAGATCCTTCGGCAGGGTTATTCCTAAATATTTTAATGATTTAGCTTCCCACTTAAGATCGTATGTATCCTGCAATTTTTTGGATGGTGTATAATTTAGGGACATAACCTGCGTTTTCTTTACATTTATTTTATAACCTGATATTTTCCCAAAGTCATCCAACAGTGTAAACAATCCTATAAATGATTTTTCTGGTTCACTCAGATAGACCAAAACATCATCTGCGAATAACGCCACTTTCTGTTCAATCCCTGCCACCTTGATACCTTTTATGATTTCGCTCTGTCTTATTAGTTGGGCAAGTGGTTCAATATATAGTGCAAAAAGGAGAGGAGAAATTGGGCATCCCTGTCTAGTGCCTCTCTCTAAAATGAAGGAGTCAGAGAGGTCCCCATTTATCTTAATTCGGGCTGTAGGGCTGTCATACAGAGTCTGAATTACTTTAATAAACCTTTCTTGAAAGCCGAATCTTCCTAACACTCTGTATAGGAATGCCCAACTAACCGAATCGAAAGCTTTCTCAGCGTCCAATCCTACTACCATTGTCTCTGTCTCGTTCTTATTAACCTGTTCTAATATGTGCAGAGTTCTCCTTATGTTGTCCTGTGTTTGTCTTTGTTGAATAAATCCAGACTGGTCTAAATGGATTAGGCCAGGTAAAAGCTTTTCCAATCTGCGCGCTAATATAGATGTAAATAGTTTGTAATCTAAATTAAGAACACTAATTGGCCGATAATTGCCACATTCTAGTTTATCTTTACCCTCTTTAGGAATAACTGAAATAATTGCTTCTCTCCAGGAAGGTGGAGTTTCTCCACTCTGCAAGATCCAATTAAAGATGTTAAGTAGTAATGGGGCTAACTGTGTCTTCAGGGACTTGTACCACTCTGAGGTAAACCCATCAGAACCCGGGGACTTT
This sequence comes from Mobula hypostoma, assembly GCF_963921235.1. Classification (NCBI taxonomy): domain Eukaryota; kingdom Metazoa; phylum Chordata; class Chondrichthyes; order Myliobatiformes; family Myliobatidae; genus Mobula; species Mobula hypostoma. The sequence continues at coordinate 46,712,435 of NC_086115.1, read as the reverse complement.
CCAGCCTTTAACCTAGAGATGGCCACGTTCAGTTCTTTGACAGTTACTGGTTCTAATAAACTTTCATTTTGTAAATCTGTAAGTTTAGGTAGATCTAAAAAATTCAATACACTGTCTATACAGGGCTCATTGGGGGCCCGGGGTTGGGAGTACAGCTCTCGATAATATGTTTCAAAACTCTCTTGAATTTTCCCTATTGTACTCTCCACAAGCTTTGTCTTTGGATTCTGTATTTTATGAATTGTATTGTCTGCTTGTTGTTTTCGTAATTTATATGCTAATAATCTAGCTGATTTACCTCCTACTTCATAATTCTTTTGTCTCAGGAAAAGAAAATTTCTTTGAGTTTCCAACGTATAAATATCATCAATTTCACTTTGCAATTTCCTAATTTCCTGTTTTCGATTTGAATTACTTTTGTTGCTATCTACAACTTGAAGTTGTTTTAATTTTCCTTGAAGGTCTGCTAATTTTTGTGCATTGATTTTTTTCATGTGAGTAGTAATGGAAATAATTTTCCCTCTCAGTACAGCTTTCAATGTATCCCATAAAATCACTGGTGATGTTTCTCCCGTGTCATTAAGGTCTAGATATTCTTTGATTTCTCCCCTTAACCTCTCCATTACTTTCGGGTTATTGAGTATATGTGAGTTTAGCCTCCATAGTGTTTTCCTCATTTTCCTTTCCAGGATTAGAGACATAGAGATTGGGCTATGATCCAACAGATCAATTGTTGCAATATTACAGTTTTTTATCCTGAGTCTATCTATATTAAAGATAAAGAAATAGTCTATCCTTGAATAGGCTGAATGAGGGAAAGAGTAATATGTATAATCTTTACTAGTAGGGTGTAATTCCCTCCAGACATCTATAATTCCCAACTCCTCCATCAATGAATTCACTTTCCGAGTCAGAGGTTTATTCTGAGTAACTATTCTTGAAGAATCTAATATAGGATTTAATCTAATATTAAAATCCCCTCCACAAATTACTACCCCTCGAGAACTGACCATTAGGTCAAAAATGTGTCTATAAAATGACCATTCACTACCTGGAGGAGCATAAACATTCAGCAATGTTATTTCTGTACCTTCTATTCTTCCTGTGATTTTTACAAACCGTCCTTCTTTGTCTCTAGTCTCTGAAATATGTTCATAATTAAGAGTACTTGATATTAAAGTAGCTACCCCTCTTTTGTGACTCAATTTATATGATGAATAAAATACATGCTTAAAGCCCATTCTTTTTAATTTTCCATGTTCAGATTGGCTCATATGTGTTTCCTGGAGGAAAGCTATTTGTGCCCTCTCTTTTTTCAATTTAGACATAATCTTATTTCTTTTAATTGGATTCAAAACCCCATTAACATTATAGGAAATTATTTTTACCAATTCAGTTTGCATTTTTCTCTAGTAGAAAAAAAGCACTCTCCTTTTCTAACCAAACAGTAAGCAATCCCTTCTCAACAGTAAACCAAGACATATAACCACACCCTAGACATTTCTGAACGTATAACATTTGAAAATTTTTCCCGACTTCCCACAGTGAGGCCTGAGCACCGACCCGCCTCAGTTCAGAGGGATAACCTCTATCTTCACCCTGTGTTAGAGGGCCCTCAGCAGTTTGAATAATCATAGAGAATTTTCTCCTATTTATGTCTCGACCATATTGCTATCATTCAAGTTATTCCGCCTAGTTTATTTTCAGTTACCAGTTTTCATTTTACTTTTAAGTCCGATTTACTCTTTTCAGTCATTTCTCTTAATTAATCTGTATTCTCTGTACATTCGCGTCTGAATATTTGCAGCTTTTCCTTGTAGTTTGACACTCTGGTTCGAGTGGAGCGTCCTCGCCCCACTGACTGCCACGACTTCTGCCGAATCCTCTCCAGTAGCGACTCCGGTTGGGTGATAACTTTAATAGGTAGTCCCCGGTCCGCCAGGTCCAACGTTGCCTCCTCCACCGTAGCGTAAGTTTTTGTCCCTTCGTCGTAAAAGACTCTCAGCCAAGCTGGATACAGGGTCTGGAATCTGATGTTGTTTTCCTTCAGGACTCTCCGTGTTTCCGTATATTCCTTCCGTCTGGCAAGAATCCCCGGTGCGTAGTCGTGGTCTAAACTGATTTTGCAGTTGTTCCACATGAAACCTTTCTTTTGCCATGCTCTTTTAAGCACCTCTTTCTTCGTTCTGTAACTGAGAAATCTGATCAGAATCGATCTGGGCTGGGCGCCTGCCGGAGGCTGTGGTGCCAACGCGCGGTGAGCCCTTTCTATCTGTAGGTCTTTTGCGGCCGGTATATCAAGGTTCTCTCTAAGCAGCATCTCCACGAAGGAAATCATCAATCCGGGTTTACCTTCGGTTCCTTCGGGAACTCCGTAGATCCTCACATTTTCCCTTCTCGAGCGGCCTTCTTGATCTATTAGTTTCCACTGGAGCTGGTCTTGTAGCTTCAGCATTTCTGCTATCACTTCCTCGGCGTTTTGTAGCTTCTCTTCAATTCCAACAATCCTCGCTTCGGCTTCATCTATCCGCGAGTTAGTTTTTACTATTTCTCCTTTAATATCTTCCAGCTGTTTGCTGTTATCTTGTCGGAACTCGCGAATCTCTCCGAGCATCAAAGACAGAGTCACCGATTCCCCCTCATTATCTCCGTCCTGGCTTGCCGTGGGGGAGCTAGGCCCGTCGCCTTGCTGCATCTCCTTATGTTTATCAGCCTTCGAAGCGGACTTTTTATTCTTGTTCTTAGACATCATCCTTGCCTCTTTTATTAATATAGTTATGCAATATTAAGTATTTGTCTAAATTCAATTTTGGGGCAGTTTACCTTCTTTTTTGTCGAGAGACCTTTTCCTTACGCCGCCATTCCCTTGATGACCCGGAAGTTCCCCCCGGATTTCTTCTTTGATATTTTCATAGATGAATCAACTTTCTGAGATAGTACTTATCAGATTTTTATTGAAATGCTCATAAAATTGAAAGAGGACCTAATGCTTTCCCGGCATATATGACGAATAAACTCTTCTTGGCCTTCCAGCCAGGTATAAATAGTGATTTTAACCAACATTTCAATGACAAACTCTGCACGGTGGAAACCTGCATCAAGGAGCACAGGAGGTGTATCCATTTGGGTTACCTAAAGAAATCAGCAGTAGCAGAACACTGCATTCACAATGGCCATAGGGTTGACTTTGATGGCATGAAACTACTGTGCCACGCCAATGGTGAAGGAAGCCATGGAAATTAAACTACTGGAAAAGAATTTTAACAAAGATAAAGGTTTCGCTCCAAGTAAGAACTGGAATTCAATTGTAAACATGGTGGGACAGCAGAAAATCTGATTGGATGAGGACTAACCAATCAGAAGGGGCAGACGATGGGATATGAATACCACCGAACTAAACATGTCTAGGCATCATCCCTGATGAAGGTGACAGAGTTTGTTAACAAAACATCAGCTAAAATCAATGTGGCCACTATTGTAGACACTTCCTGACATTTTACCTGGCAGGGGAGAGACCGTGATCATTAAAGCAGTTCTCCCAGGAACTTTTTGGCTAAGATCAAGTGTTCTCTTCAAAACGCAGCAATTCCCAGTGTTCTTTTCAGGACACAGCGAGCGTTGGCTGAGGAGCAGGCCTCGCGCTGACACAGGGGTGGAGCCTGGTGTGGATTGGCTCGCAATCTATCACTCCTCCCCTGTACAACGGAGATGGAAAAGAGGATGGCTGGAGAGACCAGTGCACCAGGGAAGAAGGCTGGAGAGACCAGCGCTTCGACTCATGGGGTAACCAGCCCTTCAACTCGTGGGGTAACCAGCCCTTCAGCTCGTGAGGCTGGGATCAAGAACACTGTCCGATTGAGTGTTCGGGATCTGAAGGAAGGCAACGTTTCAGTAGGGAGACCTTCATTCACAAGGTGCTACTGGATTGCTGTGGCTTCAAGGCGGATAATCCTTACTGCATCCAGGATTTTGCTGGTTACTATGAAGTCACCTTCTGGCATGCCGCAGGGTGGCAGAAATTACGTGACTGCTTTCGTGAGAAGAGGAGCGAGGTGCCACTGTTGCTACTAAAAGCGCAGCCCCTCTTCGCTGACGCAACGCAGCAAGAGAGAACGGTTACAGTGCAAATGTTCAACCGCCACGTACCGGTCGTTGACATCCTCACATTTCCTAGCGCGATATGTGGAGAGCGTGGGTAAGTGTGAGAACGTCAACGACAGTCTGTGTGTATGAACAAGTAAAATGAAGGTCAGGGTGAGGCTGAGGGTGGACACCAGCAGCTGTGTCACCCACCCACCCTCCCTCAGTCTTCGCCAAGACGGCAAAGGTGAGGACAAAGATCTGCAAAGGGTGATGGACCTTAAACTTGCGTCCTTAAACATTCACAGTGTGAAGAGTACTGGGCGTTACGTCAGCACGCTCCAGTACCTGAACACTATGAATGCCGACGTGACCTTCCTCCAAGGGTGCAGTCTACCGCACCTCCACATCTACCGGAGGTGGTCACGGTGGTGGTCCCAGGGTTTGTCGGTGTGGTCGGGGGGCAATGATTGCCGTGCCTCTGGCCTGGGGATTCTGTTACAGGGAGGTAACTTCTCAGTCACCCAAGTTAAAGAGGTGTTTGTGGGGCTCCTCGTGGTAGCAGACGTCAAACACCGGGGGACTCCGCTCCGGCTGATCAACGTGTACACCTCCCCCGTGCGGAGCGAGCGTCTGGCCATCCTCGAGTGGCTCGCTCCACTGCTGGTGACGTCCCAGCCGGTCGTTCTGGCCGGAGACTTGATGCGGCAGGACGATCTGGCAGCGCCAATGGCAGGCTGGACAGTACCTCCAGACTCCTGATGGAAACGCTGAAGACAGCCAAGCTGCGCCAAGCCTTTGGCACCCCCACAGGTGGAGCACAGCCATAAGCCACCTGAACATGATCGGATGGCACAGCCCGACCCCGGATCGACTTCCTCTTCCTGTCAGAGTCCCTCACGGTCAGATCCACCGACGTCACGCCGGCGTTCTTTTCTGACCACTGCCTTCTGAGAGCCACCTACCACTTACGGGAGGATCAGAAGGCAGGTAGGGGGACGTGGAAGCTGAACTTTAAGCTGCTAACCCCAGAGAATATTAAGGACCTAAAGAAGGAGTACACAGGTTGGAGAACCTTGAAAGCCTTCTTTGATTCCCTGGTTCTCTGGTGGGAAGCCACCAAGGAGAACATCAAGGGTTCTTCATTCTCAAGGGTATCCAGAAAGCAAGACAGGAGCAGAGGGAACTGTGAAAACTCCAGACAGAGCTGCAGCAACTCCTCCTTCTGCAGTTGAAGGGGGTGGATGTCAGGGAGGAATTGCGAGAGGTGAAGGGCCGGCAAGCCCAGCACCTCGCCGCTGAATCCTCCAAGATCATCTTCCGATCAAGGGTCCAAACCTTGGCCACAGACACCACAGCCTCCCACAACTTCCTGTCGTCTATCATGCAGGTCTTAGGTGACAGCGTACGGGAGAGTCTGGATCAGCCTCTGACCCTGGACGAGCTGACAGGCTCCGTCCGTTCCTTTGGGTCGAATAGGACTCCCGGAGGCAATGGCCTACCGGTCGAGTTGTATTCAGCTCTGTGGAACTGGATGGGCCCAGACCTGCTGGAAGTGTACAACGCTATGCTTCTGGCTGGCTGCATGTCAGAGTTCATGAGGAAGGGCATCATCACCCTCATCTACAAGCAGAAGGGGGAAAAGGAGGACATTACGAATTGGAGGCCCATCTCTCTCCTGAATGTTGGCTACAAGATCCTGTCCAAGGCTATCACCAACAGGGTCAAGTCTGCTCTGGGACAGGTGATCCACCTGGATCAAACCTGTGCTGTACTGGGCAGGAAGATCTCGGACAGCCTCGCACTGCTGAGGGGCACCATCACCTACGTGCAGGACAGGAGGGTGGACGCCTGCCTGGTCAGCTTGGACCAGGAGAAAGCCTTTGACAGGATATCGCACACGTACATTGCAGACGTGCTCTCCAAAATGAGATTTGGGGAGGGAATCTGGAATTGGATCAGACTGCTCTACACAGATAGCTGTAGTGCAGTCCAGGTCAACGGGTGGGAAACAGACAGCTTCTCCATCAAGTCCTCGATGGGCCGAATGGCCTACTTCTGCTCCTTTGTCTTGTCTTGTCTTGTGAAGTCTGAAGGCAGGCAGGGCTGTCCACTCTCCCCTGTCTTGTTTGTGTGCTGCATAGAGCCCTTTGCCGAAGCCATCAGGAGGGATGAGGGCATAAGAGGGGTGACGCTGCCAGGCAGTGGAGGGACGCAAGTCAAAACCTCCCTGTACATGGATGACATTACCATCATCTGCTCTGATCGGAGGTCAGTTCGCAGACTTATGTACATGTGCGAACAGTTTCAGCTAGCGTCGGAGGCCAGGGTCAACCACATGAAGAGTGAAGCCATGCTGTTCGGCAAATCCCCGACCGATCCAGTGTCCCCTTCACCATCAGGTCTGACCACGTGAAGGTGTTGGGGATCTGGTTCGGAGGGGCCCAGGTGTGCAATAAGATTGGCAGGAGCGGACTGCCAAGGTGAAACAAAAACTGGGACTGTGGGGAGGGCACTCCCTTTCAATAACGGGCAAGAACCCGGTTATCAGGTGTGAGGTGCTCTCAGGGCTGCTGTACTTGGCTCAGGTGTGGCCCATCCCCGGCTCCTACAGCTCAGAAATCACCCGAGCTGTCTTCAGATTTGTCTGGGGATCCAAGATGGAGCGGGTGAGATGACCGTCATGCACAAGTCCCTGGACAATGGGGGCAAAAACGTCCCCAATGTCGCCCTCACCCTGATGGCCAGCTTCATGTTTGGCTGCATCAGGCTGTGCATGGATCCCAGATACATGGGCACAAAGTACCACTATGTGCCCAGGTTCTACCTGTCGCCCTGGCTACAAAGGATGTGTCTGGCCCCACTCCCGCACAATGCTCCAGTCAGCTGGTCGTTGCCGCCATACCTGTCCTTCGTAGAAAAGTTCTTCCAGGTCAATGCCTTTGACCACAGGGCCATCAGGCAGTGGTCGGCACGTAACGTCCTGCAGGCACAGCAGGAGAAGGATGTGATGGACACAGTGGGGTGGTTCCCTGAGCAGACTGTCCAGTTCATCTGGCAAGTTGCCTCATTGCCAGACCTCACTAACAGGCACCAGGACCTCGCCTGGCTGGCGGTGAGAGGCGCCCTCCCAGTCAAATCCCTCCTGTACACCCGGAACATCATCTCCATACCCCGCTGCCCACGGGAGAACTGCAATGAGGCGGAGTTGGTGACTCACCTCTTTGCACACTGTGGGTTCGCGAAGAAGGTGTGGAGGAGGATGGAAGGGATGGTGTCGAGATTCATGCCCAGCAGCTGTGTAACCGAGGACTCCCTGATTTACGGGCTGTTCCCGGGGTCGCACACAGAGACCAACATCCGATGCTGCTGGCAGATCATCAACTCGGTGAAGGACACTCCTTGGTTAGCCCGAAACTTGATGGTCTACCAGCACATGGAGATGTCCGTGCTGAATGCCGCCGGCTGGCACATTCTCGCCTGCAGGAATATGTGCTGAGGGATGCACTCAAACTTGGTGCAGGCACCGCGAAAGCCTGTTGAGGAAGGACCACAGTTTAGGGTTCATCACCCGCAGGAGTGAGGGGGGTCGGGTGGGGAGGAGTATACCCTTCATCAGCGGTGTGGATAGATGAATCACATAGTGCCACAGGAGTGGCTGGAAATGTGGCAATGTATAGACCGTAAAGGAACTTCGGTAAAGGAATAAGAGTCAATGCCTGTTTTTTATTGTAAATAGTTTTATTGTAAATAAGTTTTATTCTTGACTAAGGTTTGAGAGTCAACGAATAATTTATTGTAAACAGCTTTATTTTGAATAAGGACTGAGAGTCAACGCATGATTTATTGTAAATAACTTTGAATAAGGACTCAGAGTCAATGAATGGTTTTTTTGTAAATAACTTTATTTTGTAATATTTCTGAATAAATATATTTTTTGGAAATAAAAAGTCTGTTAAAATCGATACCTATACCCGGCTGGAAGACTAAGGAAAGCTTATTTGCTCATAGAATTGATTAGATTCCAGTTTGTCAATTTTTTTTAACTGCCACAAAGGTAAAGCAGTTGCACGCTATCAGAAACGTGAAATTCTTTGTATAACTTCAATAAGTAATTTAAATGAAATATGAACAAACATTCCATCACGATTTATTAGACAAGAAAATTAGAAACTAAGCAAGTGTATAGTGGCAGACAACAGTAAGCAGCTGTGAGTTTGCCAGCCAGGTATATAATGGACAAAGCATGACATTGCTGTGCCAACTTGAATAGAAGGAATTGGAAAAGAAATAGGTTTGTAAATAACAGTATCAGCTTCAGAACCTGAGGGAGCCACTAAACCACGGCCAGTATCATGTGGTACCAATCTATGTAAACAGTTTCATAGAACAATTTGTTCCTGCTGCACTTGGAATATTGTACACAATTCCTTCCTTTATAAGCCAGAAAGGAAAATCAGATTCCAAAGCAGCTTGAACTAGACTTCCAACAAAATATCTTTAAAAAAAAATAACTATTCTCCTAACATTCCAGTATTACTTCTCTTCAGGATATTAATAATTTCTCTTTTGATGTAGAAAGCTGTAATTTCTAAATGAGCACCAGAATGCATTTTCTTCATGAACTAGTCATTCAATTTCAAAACAAAATCATCAACTGATTTATCACAAGAATACTTAGGTTTTGCAAAACAAATCTGTCTACTAGAACTACAAACTGAGTACAGTTTTAAGGAACTTCAGTTACTATGTCTACAGAAGTTAAACAGATTTAACTGAAAATATTCATATCTGGAAACGCAATACATTTGCACACATTAGTGTGTAAACTATGCATAAAATAATTTTGTACTTGTTTGAAATTGCTTGTGGTCACTCCCAATGGAAATCTCACCCATGAAGAAATTGAACTGTGCATTTCTGGGCATAATTCACCTTGGTGTAGCAAGTCAGTTCTTTGTTATCTCTTGTGCATGCAATGACATCATTAATGTGTGCCTCACTGGTTTCATAATTAAGCTTTGAAATTAATGTAAAAATATATTGTGTGCAACTGATATTTTTCAATATCAATAAAGCAAGAAGCAAACTTTGTTTTAAATCATTAACCATATGTAAATTGAAGTATCCCTCATGGAACATTGAGATTTTAATCTTTAATTATGCTTTCCTGGCTGATCACTCTACTACAAGAGCAGAAGGTAGTTTCCATGTGTTTGAGTGCCTGCAGAAAGATTTCACTGCAGAGATAAACATTTTGTAGTAGTAGTGTTGGACAATTAGAGCATAGGAATTGATGGGATCAGTTTGGTTGGAATGGTCACTAGGCACAACGCTGACATGTTTTTCCCTCTCTTTTGTATAATTGCATTTTATGTTGTGAAGGATATACTCTATGTCCCCAGCGACATTTGCAAGGCATTAGGATTTGCAAAGTTGTAATTCTATGCTTTTTTGAATGATAAATTTCACTAATTTAAACTATTTGTAATAGATCCCACAAGTGGGCATTAAGGTAAGAAGTAGCTATGATTAACTGTACCAAAAAGAGCTAGAATTAATTTCTAGACTTTATTTTTACTTAACTTTCAGTGGCAAAATGACTATTATAATCTAGTAACTTCAATGACTATTAAATTAGCAGATATCAAAATCAATTTTTTTCAGTTCTGAAACTTTTACACCATAGTATTTACCTTGTGATTCATTTTATTCTAATCAATGAAGGAAATTACTGAAAATTCATAGTATATGAAAAACAAGATTAATTCCATTCATGTATACTATTAACTTAGACAGTAGCAGCATCTAAACATCAATTTTAAAGTGCTCCTTCGGATGCAAAATTATAGTTAAACATGCATGGAAATTTACCTTATACAAATGCTTCAAAATAATGGTTTGAAGAAAAAATGTTTTTCTTTCCAGTCATTTGTAAGTGAGCATTTTAAGGAATGGCAACAGCTTATGTAGCCTAATGTGATCTAATTAAGCATCTTGTACTATTAAAGGCAATCAATTTTGAATTGAATTTGGGAGGAGAAGAAAAAAAGGAAAAGACTAATTTTATCAGGCTCAGTTCAAGCTCGCAGTTGTTCTATGATTTCCTCCATGCAAATTTAAACTGTTGCAATTACATATTGCTTTGGCTCTAAAGGAAATTGAACAAAACCACATTTAAATTTCAAATCAGATCAGTCACAAGGGCAAAACCAAACCCTGACTGCAAAACATTCCACTCTGGTCAACATGTTAGATTTTTATAAAAGTTTTTATGGGCAGCAATATTTCAATACTGTATCAAAAGAAAAATTGTGCTAACTCTACTCAGCCTCTCAGGAAGTAGTTATTTGTTAATACACTTTGGATATCAAAATGCAGATGCCATGCATTCAATTGGTTCAATTTAATATCAGAGAAATGTATACAGTATACAACCTGAAATTCTTAAACTTCACAGACATCCACGATACAAGAAGCCAATTGAATGAAGGATAGAAACATCAGAACCACGGAGGTGCCCCCCCCCCCCGATCAGGTCAAAGTGAATTCCTGAGATCATTTCAACATATTTAAAGAGCTCCAGTAAATATAGCCTTCCTTCAGAGGGAATGTTGTTTCTAACTATTTGTACATTTTTCCTTCATTTTCTATTTGCTGCTTAAGTGGCTGAAATAAAAATATTATTTAAAGAGTTAATCAACACTCATTCACTGAAAAACTCTAAACTGATTCTGTGAAGTACATTGCTTGATTGTTAAGTTATATGTCTTATTATTGCCAAAGTTCTGATCTTTAATATTATAATCCATTATGATGCAGTAGCATTTGTAAGCTCCTGATAAATAAACAGGAAGCACTTCCTCTAACATTATTGCTGTAACTGTAGAAAATACTTCTAAAGGGTTTGATTTTTTAAATAATATTTCATATTAAGTATTTACTTAATCATGCAGGAAAAGTGTTATAAGTACTGGCCTGATCAGGGATTATGGACATATGGGGCAATACGGGTCTCAGTGGAAGATGTCACAGTGCTTGTGGATTATACCATACGGAAGTTCACCGTACAGAATGCAAGTATTTTCTAGTTTTCCTTCTACTTTGTTGAACCAAATTATTTGCCAGAAAAAAAGTTTATCTTGTTTGGGTGTTTCTTTGTATCACAAATTATTTGTTTGCCTATTATGTAACCAATTTATAAAGGAAAGAAATTGCAATCAGTAGCTGACTAATATTTTTTCAAAGTACATTTATTATCAAAATATATATGCACTATACAACACTGAGATTCATATTTTACAAACTTTAAGAGTATTTGTCAGTATTCAATAATTCCAGGAGCTACAGTATAAGTCAATTTTAGCTCTCAGAAGAAAGATTATTGTTTTACTTCATAATATTAATATGAAAATAAGTTTTTCATCACTCTGTGGAATTTTCCTTAAACATTATTGTTATATTTTGTAACTTCAAACCATAAATTAATTCAAAGGAGATTCAGCAAATCCAGAAATACAGGTACAACTTTGTCTTTTCTTTACGCGAGGCTCTTACATATCACATGGTAGGGTGATGATGAGTGCATTTAACATATTTTTACGTATAACCCATAATTATTTAAATTAACAAGAATATATACAAATGTTTGTATATATATAAATGTATAAAAAAACTAAAATATAATCTTAACTTTATTACAGTCTGCAGATCCCAGTGCCTCTTTAAAGTAATAATTTGTTTGGATTAGCACACAAAGAGGCCCTTTGTTCCAACTAGTCCATGCCAATCAAGGATCTTCCTGAGTTAATCCCAATTGCATGCATTTGATCCATATCCCTCTGAATCTTCCCTATTCATTAATATGTCAAATATCTTTTAAACATTGTAATTATTTTATTATTTTTTTATTGAGATACAGTACAGACTAGGCCCTTCTGGCCCTTCAAGCCATGCTGCCCAGCAACCCCCAGATTTAATTCTAGCCAAATCATGAGACAATTTACAATGACCAATTAACCTCCCAACCGGTACGTCTTTGGACTGTGGGAGGAAAGTGGAGCACACGGAGGACACCCACATGGTCATGGGGAGAATGTACAAACCTTTTTCAGACAGCGGTGGCAATTGAACCAGGTCACCTGTACAGTAAAGCATTGCGCTAAGCACTACACTACTGTGCCATCCTACATCAAATTATACCTACATTATAATCATATGGGGTGGCGGGATGGAGATGTGTCTCTATCAAAGGAGATCTAATGCGGTTCTCCCTTCTGCTAGTCTGCAGGTCACCCTTGGGCAAGGCGTAGCACTTGCTAATCAGGGTCACGTGAAGCCATGGGAGCAGGTTGTGGGTGGTCATATCAGTAGCTGGTGCATATCACAAGACTTTGTTTTGTGACCACTGGCAGCAGGCAGACAATCTCTGAAGTGTATTTATCTTGGCTGGGATCACCCATCTTGTAAAGATGCTGCCCAGAAGGCAATAGTAAACCTCTTCCACAGAAAAAATTGTCAAAAACAATCATAATCATGGGACAATGATCTCCCATGTCATACGACCTGGCATATAATGATGATGATGATGAATTATACCTGCCTCCACGACTTGCTCTGGTAGCTTATTCCATATATTCACAATCCTATGTGGAAAAGCTTGCCTCTCGGGTCCACTTAAAGTCTTTCCCCTTTCACCTTAAACTATGTCATCTATTTTTAGACTTCCCCTACCCTGGGAAAAAGACTGTGACCTCCAACTTTATAGTAGTATATAATATCATAAGGGGCATAGATAAAGTCACCCTACTATATTCTGGTGAAAACACCCTGAGTCTATCCGGTCCTGGTTCACGGATTTGTACTTAAATGTGTCATGTACTGTATTATTGGAAGCTTTGGGCTTGGGTTATCTAAGAAAGTTGTTCAAATATTTGAAATCCAGTTCCTGGTGTCTGTAGGGTTGCGCAAATGCTAGAAAATCTTTGCATTCACACCGAATAATTCAGCCCTGCTGAAAGTCTGGGTGACCACTAATTCCAGTGCAGGAAAGATTGCATCTCATAGTAGAACCTGAGTTAAGTTAATGAAATATTGAGGCAATGGTAGAGACGAATCTCCACCCCACCCAGATTTGCTAACCTTAATATCTCCAAACATTGTCAAGACCAGCTCGAGTTAGCGCAAGCAAGCCAATCAGTTCAAAGTTCACTTCTTTCATATTTTTCTGCTTAGTGTATGTAGGAATATCTCGATTAAAAGCCAAAGAAAGACACATCTTCAGCATTGAGCCAAATAGTCCATTTTTATAAATGGTACAATAGCATAGAAAATCTAATAGATCCTTTGTTCTCATTTCTAGTTCAATTTCACTGAAATGATATTTTGGTGCTTTGCACACCAAAGGCTATATCTTTTTCTCTAAATACATTTCACCACATCCTCCCCATTGAGCGAAGGCGCCATTTTATCACTGTGTTTTTAAAACAAATATCAAACAAGTTTTTAACATCAATCAACCTTTGAAGAATGTTAAGACATTCTGAGAAAAGTTTTGGTTGGTGCTTTTTGTGAAAGAATTGCAATCTAGCCATATTGTTGTGTTATATTGAATTGAGTGCATTTAGTTAACCTGTCGCATTTTAGTTATCATTATGCTACATTCAACCGCATAGTAATATCTTTCTTTGTATCTTTCATCCTGGAAATAATTGCTTTTGACCAAGCTCTTCCTAAAGTTGTCCTTTTATGTTAGGTAAGAAGAGAATGCCTGATATAAGTGATTGCCAGAATTGCCCAGAGGTTCTTGTTCTTTATTGTGTGAAAGTTACAGTTTTTATATCTTCATTGCTTTATTACAGCAGACGACTGGTAACAAAGCTCCGAGACTAGTGACACAGCTTCACTTCACCAGCTGGCCTGACTTTGGTGTGCCATTTGCACCCATTGGAATGCTCAAATTTCTGAAGAAGGTTAAGGCATTGAATCCTTCCTATTCGGGACCTATTGTGGTCCACTGCAGGTAACTGCTGTGCTTATTTTCCATCATTCTACAGCCTCTTTTATGCCATAGACCCCTACTATTAACCGAGGGGTTAACAAGGATTCTATAGTAACAAGGGATGCATTTTAATCAATTTTAAAATGTGTTAGCTATTTTTTGTTTCATTGAATCTGCTAAAATATGTTGTCCTGTCTGCAAATGTTCCTTAATAACTTGGCAACTCTTGGCACCATGCTATGAATTGCATTAATGTTGAACACATTGTCTGGAGTTTTCCACTGCAGTTTTCTCCAACTGACAAATTCCTGTTTGTTCAAAGGCAGGAAATGTCCTTTGATTACTTAGTGCACTAGACTAGAGAAAACTAATGTTCTGCATAAGGTTTCCACTAAATGGTATGAATTGAACCTTCTGCTCAACTACCCTGGAATCCCTTGCATTGATGTCTATTTTCTAGTTAATATGAATGTTGTAAGTGAACTAGGAAACAGTCTCTCAGTTATTTAATTCTCCTAAATCCATGACTTAAGGAAACTTGAGTCCTGATAATAGCCATGAGTTGTTCCTAAACATGTTTTTCTCTTGATTATACACTTCGCGAATTTCTGATCTGGTAGCTGCAAGCAAAAATCGAGTGATGTGTACCTTCATCACCACAATCTCCTTGCTTTTTCTCCAGCTCCTGAGCAATCTCTAATTCTCGGATATCCGAATAAACAAAAGGGAGGAACATAAGATAGTGAGAGATGAGGGGCAAGAGGGGTATTCTTACATAATCTGCAGAAAAGAATGAGTAATAAAGGAGGGAAGATATGTGCGAAAGAGGATCATGTATTAGAACACAATGATCTTCCGTGGTTTTAGTTGCACCTTCACAGTTCAGCTCCTGCTGCTTCTCATTGTTAGCAAATAAGAATGTTGTCCGAGCTGTTTGGGTAATGTCTCTGACCTTGCTCAAATACCCACCCTTACTTTGGTGCAGTCTATACAAGTATAAGGTGAAACACAATGGATTTAGGGTATGAGCCTTCATTGCTAGATTATTACTAATTTCTGTGTGGCTGGGTGGAGTTACGTCTCTACCAAAGGAGGTTTATCGTGCTCCTTCCCTCTGCTAGCCTGTAAGTCACCCTTAGGCAAGGTGAAGCATCTGCTTAGCAAACCCCCCCAACCCCCCAATCAGGGTCATGTGAAGCCATGGGAGCGGGTGGGGGATGGTCGTATGAGCAGCTGGTGCATATCACAAAATCAGGTTATGTGACCACGGACACCAGGCAGGCAATCTCTGAAGGGTATTGATAATGCCTGGGGTCACCCATCTCGTAAACACACCGCCCAGAAGAAGGCAAAGGCAAACCACTTCTGCAGAAAAATTTGCCAAGAACGATCAAGGTCATGGAACCATAAGCGCCTTTGTCATTCGACACAGCACATGATGACGATGATAATGATGATGAGTTAGTAATTAGGTTATTATTGTCACATGTACTGATGTACAGTGAAAATCTTTGTTTTGCATACTATCCATATAGATAATTTCAACACATTGGTATACTGAGGTAGTACAAGGGAAAAGCAATATCAGAATGTTATATATATTGTTACAGAGAAAGTGCAGCCCATGAAGAAAATAAGATCCAAGGCCATAACGAGATAGATAGTGAGGTCAGAGTCCATCTTATCATACAAGAGGTCCATTCAGTAGTCTTATAACAGTACATTAGAAGCTGACTTTGGACCTGGAGGTTTGTGCTTTCAGGTTTATGGATCGTCTGCCCTGTGGGAGGAGGTAGAAGAGAGAATGTTCAGGGTGGGAGGGGTCTTTGATTATGTTGGCTGTTTAACCAAGGAAGTGGGAGTGTAGACAAAGTCAGTGGAAGTGATTGGTGTGATGACCAATGAAGTTTCTGAGGCTAACTGATGTAATATAGCATTTGAATCTGCATTCACAGATTGTGACTACTTGCATAACGATATTGAATTTTTGGCAACGCTGTATTCAGGTACTTGGGGCTTGTGTTCCCCTGCAGGTACAGGAGGTCCCCTATTCTGTACCTTTTCAACCAATACACCATCAGAAAATCTTGTTTCCCAATTCTCTTTCAATATTTTTATAATATTATATAAATTGCAGAAATACAAATGCAATTCTTGGCCATGTGATTACAACCTTCAGTGCCTCTCAGACCAGATTCACTTCCTTTATCATGCAGTACTCCTGGTTATGAGTTTCAGTTCAATTTAGTTGGAAATATCCATTCTTGATATTGTGTGTTGTTGATGCACCCCTCCATTTCACGACTCAGTGTGTGCCAAAATGATTGAAAAGAACGGGTTGTGTGAAGTCGATGTGTTCTCTGCACCTGAAGCAGTAACTGTAGGTTGATCGCGCATCTCTATCCCTGTCACCATTTTCATGATCTATCAAATTTAGCTCTCCTAATATCAAGTATTTCATCTCAGATATAATAGAACCTGCATACTCCAAATCATTGTACACATACCCCTTGAAAACAAATCCACTGATGGGTGCTCTTTCATTTTTATTTTCTTGAGGAGAATTTAGATCCATCAGTTTCTGAAGAAGGTTAAATTGTCCTAACCCTGGCATGGAATTTGAACTTCTGATTTGCACAACATTATATATTAAATCTGAGAAATGTTTATAGTTTTTTTGAAGCTACTTTTTTGAAATCAATAGTGGAAGATGTGCTATATTTGTAAACAAAATCTTAGAGTGTAGTGTGAGCAGTTTGCTCCCCCCTTGTGCAGTGCAAGATAGTACTTGTCTTAATCTAATTCTGAAACCTTTTCAGTTGTTTCGAGAAACCATTGCTCAATCTCATTATGCCTTTCCTTGCCTTCACAGACCTCACATCATAGCCATGCAGTACTGCTACACGTTGCAGTCAGGGAGTTCAAGCAATTACGTTTGCCCCTTGAAATTTTTCTAGCAAACAATACTGTCAAAGGCAGATCCAAAAGGCAGCAGATGCATGTTTTAATATTACCAGCCGACCTGATAACAATCTTTCCTGAAAGGTCAGACCGTCTGTGCAGCAGGAAACTCAGCAGCTTCCTTTAAAGGAATGCCACCAAGAGAGATTTGTTATCCAATGCAGATATCAGCATTGTTAACTTACCTTATGAGAACTAATTTTGTGAATGTTTTCATCTTCTGAGTGGTCCCCACCTTAATAGAACATCAATATTATGAGGAGAGACGAAATGGGATCATGATATAATTCTCATTGGCTCTTTGAATGATGTTATCAAGTATATTAATCATTTCTGTCTGAATAAACCTGTTTGGGGAATTAGTGTTGTAAAATATTTTGAAGATTGCCATTTTGGGTCATTTTTGGTGCAAAACATATTCAATGCACAGTGACTTATATAAAGCTTTAACAAAGCATATGAGTCCAAAATAATGCAACTGATGGGACCCACATCCCCCAATAACTACCTCCCCACCCCAACTCAATGCACAGATCTGTTGCCTACAATAGTTACAGAAGATTATTTATTTACCTCATATTGCCCTCTGAATTGGCTGGCTTAGCCAATTCTACTAACCTATTAATATATAATGCTTAAATATAGAACATAGAATATTACAGCACATAACAGGCCCTTCAGCCCATGATATTGAGCCAACCTTTTAACCTACTCCAGGATCAGTCTTACCCTTTCTTCCCATAAAACCCTTTTTCTTTCATCATGTGCCTGTCTAAAAATCCCTTAAATGCCCCCAATGTGTCTGTCTCTGCCACCACCCTTGGCAACACGTTCCATGCATTCCTCACTCTCTGTGTAAAAAGTACCAACTCTGAGGCCCTGCCTATACTTTCCGCCATTCACCTTAAAGTTATGCCATTTCATATTAACCATTGCAACCCTGGGAAAAAGGCACTAGTTAGGGTTAAAAAAATAAATGCTGCTCTTTCCAGCAATGCCCATATTTGGTGAGCCAAATATTTTTCTGAAGATATACTTTTCTCTGTCATTTTCTCCAAAGTTGGCGTTTGGGCCTTCTGTAGTAATTTTCTGGCTGGAAGGAAAGTGAGAGGTATGACTGGCAGCCGCTCGTATATTCTGTCCAGTTCTAATTTACACGTTAGCATTCAGAATCCCTTCACCCAATTTTCTTCCATTCGACTAGGCAATCATTTTGAAATAGTTGCAATGTAAGGACATTAACTTTAGACTTGAATGCATTACTTTTTTCTTGGAAAACAAAGTCAACCAGAAATGCATTTTCTAAAATCTTCTAACAATGCAAACATGCAGTAACACTGGTGTTACAACAAGTACACACCGAGAGCTTCATCTTCATGGATTACAGAGTGCTGCTCAGATATGTTAACTGTGACTGAGATCTGGAAATACAGAATGAAAACCACAGAAAGAGAACTAGATAAAGGGAATGAGAAAGAAAACTGGGCAATGAAAAAGATCCAAATAGAAAGATCACAAAGTAATGAGCCATGAAAATATGGGTTTAATTCCTTTCACATGTGCTTCTTGTGGCACAATTAATCTAATAGCATTATATTATTGCTCCTCCATTCTCAATTAGTCAATCTTCTATATCACATTTGTGGCTGCTAGTAGTGAACAATTTATTAATCCAGTAATACAATTAAAAAGAATGCTTTTCTCTAGTTTGTTTTACAAGCATCATTGAAAATGCATTTAAGAATAGTAGGACTAGCTCAGTGCATATCTCGCCCATTCAAGTGACAGGTATAATCATTTTCGTGGGGTGCGCCTGAACTAGTTTTGTACAAAGGGGAGTGAGAGTTAACTTAGATGAAGTTTCAAAACTGAGCATATGATTCTGAAATTCTTGCAAAATCCAGTGAAATATTTTGTCTGTATTGTACATGTGACTTTTACCGATAACTGAGGACACGCAGCATCCTTTATCTGAATCCATTGCATTGGTAATTGATGACAAATGACAAAAGCTTGTGGCCTGGTGACAGATAAATGTTTCAGTGCTCTTAATCAGAACTGGGATAAATATTTGTGAATCCACACCCAAGAATCCCTAATGTAAGATCGGGGATCTGATAGATGTGGGAGTCAGAAGAAAGCCAACGTCTTGTAGAAAAATAGGAAACATGTATGAATTAACCAAACATTGACCCTCTGTAAGTGGGAAGGACTAAAAGCCTGTAACACATCTTCTCTTCGTCCATGGCTTTAGAATACTACAAAGGGGTTCAAGGAGAAGGGGAGGACTGAACATGAATGTTATTGCTGTAGATAATACATGGCCAATTCCTGAAACTTGAAACCTAACATTCCCCTTCTTTTCCAATTGCAGTGCGGGGGTAGGCAGAACTGGAACCTTCATTGTTATTGATGCTATGATTGATATGATGGATGCAGAGCAGAAGGTGGATGTCTTTGGTTTTGTGGCTCGAATTCGCAATCAGCGGCCACAGCTAGTTCAAACTGACGTAAGCAATATTCTGTTTGTATTCATTTTGATGCTCGTTACTGATGTTAATAGAGCTTTAAAGGAGAACAAATGACTGGACTTGCAGTATTATAAAGATTTTCTGTGGACAGCTCAGCTGAGTTTATTCAATATATTCTCAGTGCTGTGCATGTACATGATACCTACAGTTCTGTTGCTCTTTCAAGAACTATCCCTTAGTTTGAATACGCTTTGCTTCAATATGATATATCATACAATTGTGCTACTTTTCTGGAAGCCCTTTACTAATGTGGTTTTATTCACTTTATTGTTCCTTATAGATGCAGTATTCCTTCATTTATCAAGCCCTTCTTGAACATTATTTGTACGGTGACACAGAACTGGATGTGAGCTCTTTAGAGAAGCACATACAGAAGCTCCGAAATAAAACAGGGAAATTTGACGTCACTGGTCTAGAAGAAGAATTTAATGTGAGTTATTAAGATGGTTTAATCAACATGTTTTGTAGATTAGACTTTAATTCACGTTATGTTGTGTTCGATTTCTGGTCTCTCTTTTTTGTTGCTATTTTTGGGCGAGTTTTGAATTGCCTTTTGATTTTGTGTTCTACATTCTGTGTTTTTGCTCATTTTTTAATTGCTGTTTGCACAATTTGGTTTTTTTTTGTGCTTTGGGCGGGGAGGTTTGATGTTTTTCTTCTGAATGGGTTCCATGGTTTTTCTTTGTTTTGTGACTGTCTATGAGGAAGACAAGTCTCAAAGTTGTATACTGCATGCACACTTTGATAATCTTTGATAATAAATCCTGAAAGATGGACTAGGCATTGTGTCCGGTGCTCCCGATGCAGCCTGCTCTACATTGGTGAGACCTGTCATAAATTGGGGGACCACTTCGTCGAACACCACTGCTCCATTTGCCTAAAGCAGAAATTCTCAGTGGCCCAACATTTTATTTCCCATTCCCATTCCCGTTCCAAGTTGTCGGTCCATGGCCTCTTCTTATGCCATGATTAGGCTACCCTCATGGTGGAGGAGCAAGGCCTTTTATTCCGTCTTGGTAGCTCCAACCTGATGGAATGAATATTGATTTCTCCTTCTGATATATATATAAAAAAAGTCCTCCTGCTCCCCTCTTCTTTTATTCCCCACTCTGGCTTCTTAGCTCTTCTCACCTGCCTATCACCTCTCCCTGGTGCCCTTCCTCCTTCCCTTTCTCCTATGGTCCATGCTCCATGCTCGTCTCCTATCAGATTCCTTTCTATCCAGCTCTTTACTCCCCCCTTCCCCCACCTGGATTCACCTATCACCTTCCAGCAAGCATCCTTCCCCTCCCCTCACCCTTTTATTCTGGCATCTTCCCCCTTCCTTTCCAGCCCTGAAGAAGGGTTTTGCCCTGAAATAGAAACATAGAAACATAGAAAATAGGTGCAGGAGTAGGCCATTCGGCCCTTCGAGCCTGCACCGCCATTTATTATGATCATGGCTGATCATCCAACTCAGAACCCCGCCCCAGCCTTCCCTCCATACCCCCTGACCCCTGTAGCCACAAGGGCCATATCTAACTCAAATGTTGACTGTTTGTCAATCGGAACCTGCTAAGGTCCTCCAGCATTTTGTGCATGTTGCTAGGCGTTAATTGATCTTGGGGCTGATTCACCTGAGCAGAAACTGCTGCCTGTAATACTGCCTCTCTTTTCCATTGCCTCACACCTGGACTAGCTGTCCTATCACACAGTGCTGGAGTAAATGGGTAAGGCTCTGCATGACAGCAGGACCAGATCAAAGGTGCCTTTGAAAGTCCTCTGGCAATCTTTAACATGCTGACCCCAATTGCCAAGATTTCTTAAAAGTCTTTGACATTCAGAAGGCAAATAAAAACTATTAACATGATATTAGCAACTAAAAATAATTCTGAAAATGTGCTAAATTAAATGAACTAAGCATAAACAGTTAAAGAAGTATCACAGTAGTGTAGTGGTTAGCACAACGCTTTAGAGTAGAGGCAACCCAGGTTCGGTCCCCGCCACAGCCCGTAAAGGGGTTTGTACATTCTCACTGTGGGTTTCCTCTGGGTGCTCCAGTTTCCTTCCACAGTTCAGACATACTGGTTGGTAACTTAACTTCACTTAATTTACCTTAAATTGGGGTTTGCTGGGTGGCATAGCTCAACGGGCCACACTGTATCTCAATAAATAAAAGAATAAATATTATTCATATCTTACTTCTCTGCAGCCCTAGATCCCATAGAAGCCAGCACTGTTGCACAAAAATCAGTAGCACTTTTGTGGTGAAGACACTAAATTCCAGGGCATAATAAATATGTCATAGATTAAAATGCAACTGTAAAATACTCTAAAACTTGCAGACTTGCTCTTAGGGGATTTCCACTGCAGTGAAAAATTAAACAACAAAGTGACTCACAGGATTCTGCACATTAAAAGCCCTCTTGTGTATTGAATTCTGCTATTATAAAGACATTTAAAATTGTAGAATATTTAGGAACAAAGGAAAGCTTGTTTTCTCAGAAGCTGCTGCCTCACAAAGCCATTTATTGAGTATGTGCAACTCCCTCTATTGGTGAACATTTTAGTTTGATATGAAAACACGGAAGGTATAGACAATGTGTGAGTTATTGCCCTAGTTATCCTG
This sequence comes from Mobula hypostoma, assembly GCF_963921235.1. NCBI lineage: Eukaryota > Metazoa > Chordata > Chondrichthyes > Myliobatiformes > Myliobatidae > Mobula > Mobula hypostoma. The sequence continues at coordinate 46,690,255 of NC_086115.1, read as the reverse complement.
AGTAAGTGGAATTGGGGTACAGATATAAATGCCCGTGTGATTTCTTGGCAGAGATTAATCTTATGCCAGGCATGACGTAGATCCAGATGATTTTTCACTTTCCTTTTGATGGCTGTGAGGTAACACTGACAGAAGATACTGTGGCTCCTCACTTGACATCTGAGTCGAGCTGGAGAAGTAAATTAATGATAGTCTTTGTTGAAAGGATGAAATGGGTACCAAAAGGGTGTTGTGCTATTCAGACCTGTCTCTTTGAAAATTAGGCTGTGCATTTTGGTGCTTAATTGCTAATTATGAAAACTTGACCTTTCTTTCCCCGAAATGCCGAAACTTTTGCACTTTAAGATTTGCACTTCACCACTTAATTGCAACAATTTTCACCAAGTATTGAAGGCAGCCCTTACAAACCAACTGTGCCTCTAGGTGGAGATTGTGTTATCTGACATACAACAACATGGGCTGAGGGAAAGAATGTCCTTCCTTTGTGCCGTGGCATGGAAGATCCTGTGGAATAGACCCAGGGCAGGAGAAAAGCTGCAGGGGATATGGGATTATTTCAGCCTTTTGTCCTTCCATCCTACAGCTAGTGCAATCAGCATAGAGTGCCAATTTAATCGGCATCAGCCTCTAAATAATCATCTGGGTGGTCATTCCTAACCCAAGCATAATCTTCCTTATGGTCTTGCACAAATCACAACTCAAATCGCAATTGGCTACCATAGGGACTTTTTAGTGCCTGATGGAGACGGGTTAAATTGACCTGATGACTTTTTTGAATACTAAATTTTTTTGTTATTTTGTTTCTTTTCCATTAAGTTTTCAGGATAAATCGTTCTTATGTGTTAACATTTCTATTTTTTCTCTATTTTATATTGTTAATACAGAAATTAACTACGGTCCGAATAAGAAAGGACAATATGAGAACAGGGAATAAACCGGTAAATATGAAAAAAGCAAGAGTCCTTCAGATCATTCCCTGTAAGTGATTTAAATCTAAAATTAATGAATATTTCTTTACTTTTGTTCAACCTCCAGACATACTGGAAATAATTCCCACTACTCATCAGGAAATTGTCATCTAGGGACATGTTTCTTCAAAGAAATCTCATCAGTTCTCATTCACAATTTCTTCCATCAGCTCCTGAGCTCCTGATTGTGACCCCACTGTGTGAGGGAGGCAGCAAGCATAAATAATGCAGTGCATTCCACAAAGAGAGAGTGGGAAAGTGTCTGTGATTTCTACCAAAGCAGCTTTGCATTGATCATCTTAGAGAAAGCTAGAAAATTGCTTTGTCACAGTGTCAAAACTTTGGAAGAACCTTGCTTGTTTGCAGCCTCCTCTGAAGAGTGAGATGAGGAAAACACAAAATAGGGAAATAAGAATTCAAGGAACACCATCAATTAAAACAGATTTGGATTGACCGTACTGTTTTAACAGCAGACAGATGAAATAATATGGTGGACTTATAGCCATATAGGTTATGGATCTATTGTATTCTTATCTATGACTAGGAGCCTCAGCACCATGCCTCAACCCAGAGATGCAACAAACATTCAGAGTTCCAAATGTGCCCTCTGCAATAATTGTTGAAAAGTGATGGTGATCCTAAGACATATTGAAGCCTAGGTTCTTTGGTATCAGAGTAGCTAAACCTGGGGCGTCAGATGATGGGCTTGATTGTATCATGGTTTTCTTGTGATTTTTTTCAGCTGGGACTGGAAGTGGAGATGGTTTGTCAGAGGTCAGGAGGAGAAATTATGTGCCAAAACCAAGGTATTGGCCAGACATCAGTATTAAGGAGCACACATCAAAGTTGCTGGTGAATGCAGCAGGCCAGGCAGCATCTCTAGGAAGAGGCGCAGTCGACGTTTCAGGCCGAGACCCTCCGTCAGGACTAACTGAACTTCTGCACCTCTTCCTAGAGATGCTGCCTGGCCTGCTGCGTTCACCAGCAACTTTGATGTGTGTTGCTTGAATTTCCAGCATCTGCAGAATTCCTGTTGTATCAGTATTAAGGAGCTGGGTTGGGATGTGACCAGAAGTCAGCACTGGGGAGAGTGTGATCAGAAGTCAGGAATGGATCAGTTGCATTAGCGGTCAAGGCTGATAAAAACCGGGAAACTGAGGACCCTACCTTATGCTGTCTATCTATTGAGAATCACTGCTGGAAAATAATAATTTAGTTTCCTACAAATATTCCGAAAGGAGCTTTGCATGTGTATTGATACCATAGAAATAAACTGATTACATGAATGGCGTAAGTGTGAAAAGGTTAGTCAGATTTTCAGTACTGAAAAATGTGGTAGCTTCATTGAACTTTTCAGTTACTGATCCATATTGGATCACTTAGATATAAAAAATGTGACTGGATACAGTATTTTGGTTAAGGTATTTTGCAGTAGATTATATTCTGTCTGTAAACTTCTAATATGAATTAAATGACTGAGTGCTTGAAGAGCCTGTAACTGTTTCCAGACCATTAGAATCTGTTGTAGTATTCAAAAGGGTTGATTGGGAGCACATAAGAGTGTGGAGGAGTGGGGAATGCTGCCAGTCCATGCATTAAATTATTATCCGTGCATTCTTGCCCCTTAAGAATATGGCTTCAAATTGTAAGAAAACTCATTGCCACTGATTTTATTTTTAAGTAGGTGAATACACTGTGGAATTCTACGTTATTAATATACTTGAATAGGAAGTAGTTTTCAATTGATGGCATTTGTATTAATATGGGACAATCAATGGTACTTATCCCTTTGACTGTATTGTCAGTGTCTTGGTTCAGATTTCTTATGCATATTAGAACAGTTAAGTATCCATCCCTACAGAATTAACAAAGGCTGGTTCATCAGTGTAACTTCAGTCACAGAAAGACAGGAACTTGCTTCTAGCCTTATGATGCCTAAAGTTCATAAGAATCTTTGTAAACTTCGTATTTTAATGTACTTGTTGATAGCATCCTTGTTAATGGATGGCAGCACGTACTTTATTAGTGCACAATTTTTTTTTATCCTTCACCCATAAAAAGAAATATTGTCCCATAACTAGCAACTCTCACAATTGGTATGTTCCACTATGGCACCAATTTAAGAGTTAGAATTATTTTCATTGTACTTATCACCTGATGGGATGAAATATCTTCTCTCTCTATCAAACTGATTTGCATTTTATTTTATATCTTTAAGATGATTTCAACAGAGTTGTTCTGCCCAGGAAAAGGGGACAAGAATTCTCAGACTATATCAATGCTTCGTACATAGACGTAAGTACACTTCAAAGTGTGTGATGCAATGTGACTTCACAGTGTGTAATGTTAGTTGTGATCAAGATTTCAAAAGCTACACGGAAAAAAATGGCTAAATTGCATACGCATCTTCTTGTTCGTCTGCCCAACCAGCTGCAATTTTGTGGTCTAAAATACCAGACTTTAAATGGCAGAATTGACATGAAGTATTCTGTGATCTTTCGCTGGCTGGTGGCGTAGTGGCATAAGCGCCAGACTTTGGAGCGAAGGCTCCCGTGTTCGAATCCAGCCGGCTCCCTTGCACGCTTTCCATCCGTGCTGGGTTGAGCGTTGAGCTGGCAACTTGGCCTTGCAAAAATAAGAAAGCCTGCTAAAAAAAAACGCCGTCATGACGGCGTCCCGATGACTCCACTCGGAGTTAAGGGCTTTCTTCTTCTTCTTCTATTCTGTGATCTTTATGTGAAATTTTTCTGCAAGCAGATTATATTTAATGACTTGAGCTTTGAAAAATAAATGTATATTAAACAGTATGAACAATCATTTTATACAGGAGTTTGAAAGAGGAGCTCCACCAGTGTTGATGTTGACTGGTTTACTATCTTGTATAGTTATCAGTAGATATTAGTTTAGTTTCTACTTTCATTTAATGAGTTTGACATTATAACAGTGATTATGTCAGTAAGAAAACTAAAATACCACTGGTGGCACATTAGTCACATTCCAATTCTTATTTCAATAATGGTAAGGGTCTTGCAATAGAAATGAAATAAAAAATATTACTTGTTGTTGATTTTTGATTTTCTTTCTGAAAATCCAGTATAAGTAGTACTTGTGCAATTTTCATACTTAACTTTGCCACTGAATTCCTTTATGACAGGGTTATCGACAGAAGGATTATTTTGTTGCAACACAAGGTCCTATTGCTCATACAGTGGAAGATTTTTGGAGAATGGTCTGGGATTGCAAATCTCACACAATTGTAATGCTGACAGAACTGAGAGAAAGAGAACAGGTATAATATTGTAGAAGCACAATTAGCATCACTGACTTACAGAGCAGAATATTTTTATTGAAAAATTCTACAAAGTCATAATCATATCTTAATGCCTCTGCCTACCAGTCATTATATGTCAAAAGCATGTATATTTTGGATATGTATAACATACCTATCAATGACATTAGATAAATCTATCAATGCTAATTAGAAGATAAATTATAATGAATACCCAGAGTGGAGAATACAACTTAAGAATGATTCAAGTAATTTAAGGTAATAACACATGTAATTTAGTTGTTTGGAGTTGAGAAATGTTGTTAATAATGTTAAATGTTGGAGGCATTACAAATGCCACATACTATATTTACCAAAAAAAATAACCTATGTTGTGACCAAAACCAGGATTATACAGCTTGTGTTCAGAAAAGAGGAGTGACATGGTAATTAAAAAGTATGTCCCTTCAGAGTTAAAATTGAGCAGTTCTTTAGTGCAACCAGGAGTTCAGTGCTGAGTTAGCTATAAAGGCCTGTTGACCAGAATAACTTCTGTTTTTACACTGACCACTGAAAGCCACAAGCATATTCCTGTCATACCCACTTCCTCTTAGGACAAAGCATAAGCTCTCAAGTGAAATGCCCAGATATGGTATAAAATGCAATTGGAATCCATATGTTCTCTCTGCAGGAAAAGTGTTGCCTGTATTGGCCCTCTGAGGGATCTGTAACGTATGGAACATACTCAATAGAGTTGAAGAAGGACAACATTGCTGATGCTTTCAGTCTCAGAGATCTCACAGTCACAAATACCACTGTATGTATCACTTCAGATTTCACTTAAGCTGTAAGAGTATTCATAGAAGATTAAACTAGAAATAGTAGGCTGCTATTGTTTTTATTTTAGAATTGCTGATGCACTTTCCTGTAACTTTTGGTGAAGGTTGGTCTGTAGTGATAACTGATACAGAGAAAACCACTGGTTCAGTGCAGTGTTCTAGCACTATTCCCTCTAAGCTGTGTGGGTGTGTGGCCACACAACAACTGGAATGCTCCCACACACATAGCCTTCGTTGCCATGCAGCTGGAGTAAAGACAAACAAGAAAAGGTTCACGAAATGTGGAAGATTTTCTTTGTTGCCCTGTATTTCATTATACCTTTCAATTAAGAAATAAAATCAGAAGTATGAGATACTTAAAATTTAATTCTGAACAGTCATAGTATGCATATTACAAAAAAAAACACGTGTAAGAATTTCCTGCTCAAAGCAAAGGCTGGTCTGCGCAGTTGTAAAAAAAAAATTAGAGAGAACATTGTGCACTAGCTCATCTGCACTTCTGTGGTCACATAATGTGCAGAGTGTGTTGAATATCAGAGGTGAGTATGCCTGACCTCTTGCTCCATTGCATATCCATGTCCAGGAATCTGCTGAGTTAAGGTGTTAGATATATTACAGTATGTATCCACTCTCTCAGTCTTACATCATCCATAACAGTGAATCCAGAATGGCTCTATTAACTTGCATAGGGTTACTGATGTTCATAATAAAAGCAAGCAAGGGCAAATATGTGTTCTTTTTTATTTTATGTTATTTAATGTTTTAATTAATTAGTATACTTTATTTGAGCTTTCAAGTGAGTTTATATTTTTAATGTTTCTATTAATAGTTTCATTTCTGCTGTTTCTACATTTCTCCAATTATGGAGACACTTAGAAATGACACAAGAGGCCTTGATGGCTCAGGTTTGGGCCCAGGGCCATCACTTGCCACCTGTGTCCTAGTCACCACTCATGGACCATTCCACTTCATGAAAGGCTCATTATAATGATGCTGGGATGTCCTTTGACACTGTTCAATGGCAAAAGATTAATGACACTGTGGGTCTTGTGTGGGGTGAAGTTGGATTCAAAATGATGAAGGTAGAGAAGGTGAATTTATGACACAAGTTTAAAAAAAAATGAATGTTACTGACACTTCATACATGATGAAACCTGGGAGTTGGCAAGGACTTTAACCACACCAGCTTAAATACTGTGTTCCCCAAATTCCTGCAATATGTGGATTTCAAAACCAGGGGAGACAACACACTGGACTTGGTTTATACCAACACACCACAGGCATACAAAGCAAACCCCCGCCCCCATCTTGGCCACTCTGACCACATATCTGTCATGCTAACATCGGCATATAAACCACTGCTTAAACGTGTGAGAGCAGAGGAAAGAGAGATAAGGGTCTGGCCAAAAGGAGCAGCCTCAGCACTACAAGACTGTTTTTTGCACACAGACTGGGACATATTCAAAACAGCAGCCTCCTATGACGACCATACAGACATTGAGGAGTATGCGGAGGCAGTAATCAGCTACATAGCCAAATGCACGGAGGATGTCACTGTGATGAAAACCTTCACCGCAGGTGGTTATAAAAAGCCATGGATGACAACAGCGGTGCGTTCACTACTGAAGGCCCGTGACACAGCCTACAGATCGGGGGACAGGAGTACGCTTCGCTCAGCCAGGTCTGCGCTTTCACTAGGGATCAGGAAAGCGAAAAGGGCCTACGCGGGCAAAATACATGGACACTTCTGTGACACAGCTGACACCAGACGGATGTGACAGGGAATTAAAGTTCTGACAGACTACAAAATCAGGCAGAAAACTGATGACAGCGACACCTCTCTTCCAGACAGGCTTAACAATTTCTTTGCACGCTTCGAAGCATCAAACACTACAGCAAGGGGGAGAGCCAGTCCCTTTTTACCATCCGACCAGCCGGCTCTAATCATTGATCCAGAGCAAACATGGAGGACCCTTGCCAAGGTCAACCCACAAAAAGCGGGAGGTCCCGACAACATCCCTGGACGTGTGCTCAAGGAATGTGCTGATGTGACAGACATTTTCAACATCTCCCTTAGTCAAGCCATTCTCCCCAGATGCTTCAAAACCTCCACAATCATCCCTGTAGCAAAGAAATCAGTTGTAGCCTGTCTGAATGATTACTGTCCCGTTGCCCTGACCCCCATAGTGATGAAATGTTTTGAACGGCTTGTCAAGCCTCATATCACAGCCAGCCTCCCCTCATCACTGGATCCTCTGCAGTTTGCTTATCGTCCAAATCGCTCTACAGAGGATGCAATATCCACCACACTGCACACAGTTCTCTCTCACTTGGACAACAAAGACACTTATGCCAGAATCCTGTACATTGATTTCAGTTCAGCATTCAATACCATCATCCTGCAGAGACTAATGGAGAAACTGTCGCTGCTTGGCCTTAGCACTGCCATGTGTCGCTGGATTCTGGATTTCTTGACAGAGAGACCACAGTGAGTCTGTGTTGGCAGGAACATCTCTGACTCCATCAAACTGAGCACTGGATCCCCACAAGGCTGTGTGCTTAGCCCATTGCTGTTTATACTGCTGACACATGACTGTGCAGCCAGATTCAAGGACAACTTGATCATTAAATTTGCTGATGATACCACAGTGGTGGGGCTCATCAGCAAAAATAATGAAACAGTGTACAGGGAGGAGGTCAAACACCTAGAGAGCTGGTGCAGGGATAACAACTTGATGCTTAATGTCACCAAAACCAAGGAGATGATCGTCGATTTCAGACGGTCTCAGCCTGAGCACAACCCCTCAGCATCAGCGGCTCCGCAGTGGAGAGAGTGGAAAACATCAAGTTCCTTGGGGTGCAGATCTCGGACAAACTCACTTGGTCCAGCAACACCACTGGGATTGTGAAACGGACACAGCAGAGATTGCACTTTCTGAGGAAGCTTAAACAAGCGTCACTCCCCATTAACATCTTAACTACATTCTGCAGAGGCATGGTTGAGAGTGTGCTGACCTTTTGCATCACAACCTGGGAATGGGTTGGAACTGGACCTAGTAGTACAGTCATGAACAGCAGTGGGCTGAGCATGCAGCCCTGGGGAGCACTGGTTATTATTTATTAATTTTCTGACAAAAAGCCCTAGATCCAATTACAGAAAAAGGTGTTGAGAATCAACAAAGGCAGTTTATCCATCAGCTTCTGAGGGATGGTCATATTAAAGACCAAACTGAGGTTGATAAACAGCATCCTGGTATATAAGGCACTATTTTCCATGTTGGACATGAAGGAATGGAGTGCAGAGGCTATGGCATCATCAGTAGACTGATTTGAGCAACAAGCAAGCTGGAAAGTGTCCAGTGTAGCAGGAAGATGGGATTTAATGCAATGCATAACCAACTGCTCGAAGCACTTCATGATTGTTGCGATCAATGCTACTGGACAGTGTCTCCACAGAGGAACCATGTATGTTCAGTTGGAATGGTCAGCCCTCTTGGCCACTGGATGGCTGAGGGGACAGAGAGAGATGCTGAAGATGTCTGTTAGATCCTCTGTTACCTGGGTTGCACAGTCCCTCAGCAGCTGACCCAGGTACATTATCAGGCCCCGCAGCTTTATGTGAATTGACCCTTCCTCACATTAGCTGCAGCCAGACCATGTGCCTGCTCCTTGGTGGCAAGGGGGGCCTTCCTTGCTGGCATGTTGTTCCATGCGTCAAACCAAGTGTAAAAGACTTTCAACCTATTAGGAAGAGAACTATGCATGAGCTGGCCTGACACCAGAGCTCGTAACCCAATTCACATAAATACCCAAAACTCCAAAATGAGAGTAATGACTTCAAATTCCTGCTTTATTTTGAAGAATAATATACACAAATTATTAGGGACTAACTCATTCTAAAAATAGTGGAGAAAACAACTGAAACCACATGTTAGTTTGCCACACAATAATTTTAGAACTCAAAATAATTAGCCAATCAATCCCCACCCTCACCTTCAACGTTTCTCTTCCCTTCTCCCTTCTTACTAACTGACTAAGGTCTTAAGAACCATTAGGGGAAATAATTGAAACTGCCTGCTTTTCACCACAGGCTGAATGTGGTGTTTTGCAATTGATGAAATCCAGTGTTTGGCAAATGGTGCTTTGAGTATTATCTTACTGTAGATTAAGATATTCATTCATACATAAGACTGAAGAAAAATTAACTTGACCTATGTGATTCTACAGCTTTAGTGAGATTTGAATCCATTTATTTTGCAGTGCTGGTGCTGGCAGAACAGATATCGCACTGTTATCGACACGCAGGGTGGACTAGTAGTCCATTATGGTCCAAATGGCCTACTGCATGTGCCTCATGTCTTTGGTGTCACAGAAATGGCTGTATATTATCTGTGAATAATCCTATTTTGCCTTCTTGATGGCATTGGAAAGTGTAGCTCTAGAGAGTTGTCTTATTCCCTGATCTGAAGGCTCTCAGGCTTGCCTAGACCTCTTCCATTAACCATGGCTTCTAATTTGCCCACACGTAGATGTGTTTAACAATGATGACATCCTCAGTGCACTTTTCTATGTAGCCAGTCACAAATCTCACATATTCATTTATACTAATATGATGGTCGTAGGTAGCTGTCTCTCTGAACATGCTCCAGTCCGTGTTTTCAAAACAGCCCTGCAATCATGCAAAACTGATGATAAAACATATAGGATCAGAAAGGACTTGTACTTTCATAGTTGGTTATCATTTCCTTCTAAAAGAATTCAAACATCTTATGATCTTATAGCCTTTTGTACTGGCTTTGCAGAGGAGGTTCACCAGGTCGTTTCTGGAGATGAGGGAATTAGCTGATGAGAAGAGATTGAGTTGCTTGGGACTATACTCTCTGGAATTCAGTTGAATGAGAGGGGATCTTATAATAACATATAAAATTTTGAAATGGATAGATAAGGTAGAGCCATGAAAGTTGTTTCCATTGGTAAGTGAGACTAGACCTAGAAGACATAGCCTCAAGATTCAGGGGGATTGATTTAGACTGGAGTTGAGGAGAAACTGTTTGTCCCAGAGAGTAGTGAATCTGTGGATTCCTCTGCCCAAGGAAGCAGTAGAGGATACCTCAATAAATAAATATATTTGAGACACATTGGATAGGAGCTAAGGGTTATATGGGTAAGGCAGGTGAGTGGAACAGTCATATCAGCCATAATCTTATTAAAGGGTGGAGCCGACTCGACAAGCCAGATGGCTGACTCCTGCTCCTATTTCTTAAGTTCTTTTGTTCTAAATCACCATAAGTGACAAGTGTGACACATTTGATTCCACTGCACACCCTTAACACTCTTCCACAATATCAGCCCAGGGTGAGTGGATCAAAGGATGTTAAGAGCCTATAGCACAATAAATCTGTCAACACACACATGTGAAAATTCTACTTATTCTGTGATGGAAAGCACCAGAACAATTCATCTTTCCTCCTGTTCTGCCACCAGTATGTGGAGATAACATTTCAAATCAACGAGTTTTCATCTCTGATGAAAAGCCGAAGACTAAAAAAATCTCTTCCTCCACTGATGCTTCCTGATCTGCTGCGTATTACAGTTATTTCTGTGTTGCTTGTAAAATTATGCTGGAGATGTTTATGCACTTTACTTCATCTCTTATTATTAGTACATCATTTATTTTCCTTCACTCTGTTGTATTAATAATAGATAAAGTACTTAGATATATAATAAGTCATAAAGTTCTTTCATTCATCTAGTAAATCAGGAATAGCAGTTATTGACTGCTTGTTGATATAACACAAAATTACATATTTTTGTTTGCTGCTAAGCAGGTTATATTTTACGCATATAGCTGACTGCAGAATTTATGTATACCACAGAACCTAAAAGTATTGCTGAATTTTAACCTTATTATGCTGAAAAGTGGGTGTAAAGAATAGTCAATGCCAAATAATATTCTGTAAAGCAAAATGAATTTGTTATTGAAATTTAGGAAAACATAGAGAGGACGGTTCGACAATTCCACTTCCACGACTGGCCTGAGATTGGCATTCCAGCGGAAGGCAAAGGGATGATCGACCTAATTGCGGCAGTCCAGAAACAGCAGCAAAAATCTGGCAATCATCCAATCATAGTGCACTGCAGGTACTTCATGATCCAATATTCATGGGGGTTGACAACTGACTCTCTAAAGTACTGAGAGCAGCAACACTGAATTTCTACTGTATCTGACTTGAAGGAGGAGTTCTCTGTCAGATATCTGGAAGATGTAATCAGTCAGAATGTTACAGCCTCAGAAACAATCAGGATCAGATTTATTATCATCGGCCTGTGTCATGAAATTTGTAAACTTAGCAGCAGCAGCTCAATGCAAAACATAATATAGAAGGGAAAAAAATAATAATAAATAAATTAGTAAATCAATTACAGTATACATATATTGAATTGATTAAAGATTGTGCAAAAAACAGAAATTATATATATACATTTAAAAATTGAGATAGTGTCCAAAGATTCAATATCCATTTAGGAATCGGATGGCAGAGGGGAAAAAACTGTTCCTGAATTGCTGAGTGTGTGTCTTCAGGCTTCTGTACCTCCTACCTGATGGTAACAGTGAGAAAAGAGCATGCCCTGGGTGCTGGAGGTCCTTAATAATGGACACTGCCTTTCTGAGACACTGCTCTTTGAAGATGTTCTGGGCACTTTGTAGGCTAGTACCCAAGATGGAGCCAACTAAATTTATGACCCTCTGCAACTTCTTTCGGTCCTGTGCAGTAGCGACCCCCCCCCCTCGCTTCCCATCATACCAGACAGTGATGCAGCCTATCAAAATGCTCTCCCAATACATCTATAGAAGTTTTTGAGTGTATTTGGTGACAGTAAATTAAAATTTAAAAAAACACCTGCAGATACTGGAAACCTAAAGTCAGAAGTTCCTCACAATCTCAGAAGGTCTCTGAGATTTGAAATTTAGATTTGCAAATCAAGAGAGATTGAAAATATTTTTTTTAAATTGCAGATACTGAAAAAATGAAATAGTAACACAGAATACTGAAAACACTCCCATCATTTGCATGAATACAAGAGATTCTGCAGATGCTGGAAATCCAGAGTAGCACACACAAAATTCAAATCTATAGCCAGCATGCCAAAAGTAAAATCTATGCTCAAATGCAGAATGGCATAATAGAACAAATTTTTTCCAATTTGTTGTTAATTGTTGTACCAGTCTGAATTATAATGTTGCATGTAGGTATTAAGAACTATTTGGATGAGAAATCCAGGCATCCAAATGGACATTGACAGAAAGTTGAGGTAGATATTGTTGCTATCAATAATGATAAAGTCACATTTGGAAATTTAAATGATGCCTTCGGTAAGTCTTGATAACAAAATTTGCCAGCTTCAAAGTGCATTATGTTCCTTATTGACTCCTTCATTGTCAGTATGTTTACTTGGGACAGAATCAATTCAAACTATCCAAGTTGTACAACTCAGCGTGTTATGCATTGGATAATTCAGAAGACTAGGGGTTGTTTCTGTCCTCCAATTGACAGTACACGGTACATCATTGTTAACGTACTGTTGATTTGTCCTACATGACATTAATTTACTAAACGGTAGGATTGAAAATCAATTAGTACAAGACTCTAGGATTGTGTAAAGCATATTCTTAAGCCAATAAATCCATATTTCCACTGGGCCAGCAGCTGCAAATGTTAGTGTTCACACCCATTAGCAATTCATTCTGAAGAACTGAGTAACATTTAAAGTTTCACAGGGTCGAGTGGGAATACTTCCTCTCATGTTTGCTTTTAAAGGATTTAGCTTCTTTTAAATCACTTTGCTCAGGGGTGAAGTGTGCCTGCAGGCAGTGTAATTGCAGATTTTACTCTGTACCTAGGCAAAATATTTTGTTTTGAGTGATGTCCTTTCTCAAAATAAAACTTTTCAGCTACTTTCTCATTTCCCACTGCTTTCATCAAACTGTGCAAAGAGAGAGCCAGTGTTTTGTTTCATCACAAGGATATAAAGTCCAAATTCTGTAATAGTCTAAAACTTGTATGCAATTCAATGGCCTTGTATGTAATTCTTCAGCATATGGAACGGTGTGTTTAATATGAGGCATGAACAGAACTTTGTGCATGATACAAAACTTGGAAGTTCCAGGGGAATAGTTAATTTTTAATAAGGGCTAGCAATTTGAAATATTATCATGCACAAGGTCCAATGCATTCTGTGTTAAAGAACCAACTTTAGATATTTAGCATGCTCAAATGCCTTTCCACCATATACTCTGTAATGAAGAAGTGCATGGAGAAAAGCAGCTTGGTTTGCTATCACAAGAGGAAGGATGATGATGACAGTCAAGAGGAATATCGAGACAAAAAAGGTCACTTCTGAGTGTCCTACTTGATTCCTCTGAGTGGGAAGGAGGAGGTCACTGTCACAATCAGATGTGCTCGGGGTAGGATCAAATCACAATCAGGCTGGTAGGATTGGGTCTGCATAGAACTGGTGCAATGACTTCAATGGGAAGAAATGATTAAGGTAATTATTAAACCAATTTGACATATTCATTTTAATCTTTCTAATGATCTTAGTTTTAATTTTTTTACTCAACATTTTTTTTGAAAATGGCCTGAGTAATATTCAATAATTTTGGAATGATTTTGAATGTTTTCATATATCAGAGAGATTAATTTTGTTTTGGCATCTTTAACTGCTCTTTGGTCATCTTCCTAACATCATCTGAGAGACCTATGTATGAAGTGGCAATAGACAATAGACAATAGGTGCAGGAGTAGGCCATTCAGCCCTTCGAGCCAGCACCGCCATTCACTGTGATCATGGCTGATCATCCACAATCAGTATCCAGTTCCTGCCTTATCCCTATAACCTTTGATTCCGCTATCTTTAAGAGCTCTATCCATCTCTTTCTTGAAAGCATCCAGAGACTTGGCCTCCACAGCCTTCTGGGGCAGAGCATTCCATATATCCACCACTCTCTGGGTGAAAAAGATTTTCCTCAACTCCGTTCTAAATGGCCTACCCCTTATTCTTAAACTGTGGCCTCTGGTTCTGGACTCACCCATCAGTGGGAACATGCTTCCTGTCTCCAGCGTGTCCAATCCCTTAATAATCTTATATGTTTCAATAAGATCCCCTCTCAGCCTTCTAAATTCCAGAGTATACAAGCCCAGTCGCTCCAATCTTTCAACATATGACAGTCCCGCCATCCCAGGAATTAACCTTGTGAACTTACGCTGCACTCCCTCAATAGCAAGAATGTCTTTCCTCAAATTTGGAGACCAAAACTGCACACAGTACTCCAGGTGTGGTCTCACCAGGGCCCTGTACAGCTGTAGAAGGACCTCTTTGCTCTTATACTCAATTCCCCTTGTTATGAAGGCCAGCATGCCATTAGATTTCTTCACTGCCTGCTGTACTTGCATGCTTGCTTTCAGTGACTGATGTACAAGAACACCTAGATCTTGTTGTACTTCCCCTTTTCCTAACTTGACTCCATTTAGATAATAATCTGCCTTCCTGTTCTTACCACCAAAGTGGATAACCTCACATTTATCCACATAAAACTGCATGTGCCATGCATTCGCCCACTCACCCAGCCTGTCCAAGTCACCCTACATTCTCATAACATCCTCCTCACATTTCACACTACCACCGAGCTTTGTGTCATCGGCAAATTTGCTAATGTTACTTTTAATTCTCTCATCTAAATCATTAATATACACTGTAAATAGCTGCAGTCCCAGCACTGAACCCTGTGGTACCCCACTGGTCACCGCCTGCCATTCCGAAAGGGACCCGTTAATTGCTACTCTTTCTTTTCTGTCAGCCAGCCAATTTTCAATCCATATCAGTACTCTGCCCCCAATACCATGTGCCCTAATTTTGCCCACTAATCTCCTATGTGGGATTTTATCAAAGGCTTTCTGAAAGTCCAGGTACACTACATGCACTGGCTCTCCCTTGTCCATTTTCATAGTTACATCCTCAAAAAATTCCAGAAGATTAGTAAACCCATGCTGACTCAGACCAATCCTGTTACTGCTATCCAGATGTGTCGTAATTTCATCTTTTATAATTGACTCCAGCATCTTTCCCACCACCGACGTCAGGCTAACCGGTCTATAATTCCCTGTTTTCCCTCTTCCTCCCTTCTTGAAGAGAGGGACAACATTAGCCACCCTCCAATCCACAGGAATTCATCCTGAATCTATAGAACATTGGAAAATGATTACCAATGTGTCCACGATTTCTAAAGCCACCTCCTTAAGTACCCTGGGATGCAGACCATCAGGTCCCGGGGACTTATCAGCCTGACAACAAAGCTCATAACCCCATTCACTTAAATATCCAAAACACCAAAATGAAAGTGATGACTTCAAATTCCTGCTTTATTTTGAACAATATAATACACAAATTAATAGGAACTAATTCATTCACAAAATACTAGAGAAAACAACTGAAATCACGTGTTAGTTTGCCACATGATAATTTTAGGACTCAAACTAGCCAATCAATCCCCACCCTCGCCTTCAATGTTGCTCTTCCCTCCTCCCTTCTCACTAACTGACTAAGATCTTAAGAACCATTAGTGAAAATAATTGAAATTGCCTGCTTTTCACCACAGGCTGAATGTGGTGTTTAGCAATTGATGAAATCCAGTGTTTGGTCCACGATGCTTTGAGTATTGTAATACTGTAAATTAAGGTATTCATTCATACATAAGACTGAAAAAAAAATTAATTTGACCTATGTGATTCCACAGCTTTAGTGAGATTTGAATCCATTTATTTTGCAGTGCTGGTGCTGGCAGAACAGGTACATTTATCGCACTGAGTAACATTCTGGAACGAGTGAAAGCTGAAGGCCTTCTAGATGTTTTCCAAACTGTTAAGAGCTTACGAATGCAACGACCACATATGGTGCAGACATTGGTATGATTTTTTTTTGGATTTCCTAAATCAAAAATAAAATAGAAGTGAAACATAATCTTTGTATTTTATTTAAGAAAAAATTGGGGCATCCCTTACAAATTTAATAAACTGTTTTGCTCTTTCATTGCAGGAGCAATATGATTTCTGCTACAAAGTGGTGCAAGATTTCCTTGACATACACTCCGATTATGCCAACTTCAAATAAATATGTTTGCCTTACAGATTTTGTTTTTTACCTTTTAAATTGTTAGCTGACAGGCCAGTGAAACATTTTTTGTATGTTAAATTATCAGAACTTTATTTTGTATTTTGCTATGCACTTGTTGTTTAGAAAAATATTACTAATAAGTTGGAGGCCATTCCTTCATTGGCTTGTGACTGCGCTTTGGAAGCATTTAGGTTATAGTAACAGGGGAGTCACACTTCTATCAGCAGTCATGTGATATTACTAACTGAGTGAATAGAATATATTTACGATCTTTTCTTAACTTCCTGAAAAAACATTATTTAAACACAATAGGTCATTATCACACATTATTTTGAATCTTGAATGTACATAGAAGTGAGAAACTACTGATGAAATATCATTTGCTTTGTAAAAATTCTATTAATATCTGATGCCCCTTTAAGTGTTAAATAATGTGAATTTATAATGTGCATGACCGTTTGCTTTGTTTTCAAAAGGTTGGGTGTGATACATCTATAATAGATATATTTTTCTATGAAAAGTTTACAGTGTTATAATGTTAGCTGCATATTATGAGCTTGGATATTGCTTTGGCAAAACTGAAGGTTTTTTTTGTAAATATGATTAATGATACTACACTGTTGTTCAGAAGTCTCTCCTTTTTGTATATTTATATTTTAAGTCACTCCTGTTCCTCCACATGGTACAGACATCACCCGGGCTGATGTGGCCCTGGGACCAACCAACCTCCCTCCAAGACAAGCCTCAACTATGACTTCTTCACCCCTTTGCTGTTGGTTGATTGAGCCCAATATTGGGCAGCCTTAACCTGGCAAACAACATTTGGCTTCTCGGGTTTTGCCAATCTGATTTCAATGAGGCTGGAACCTCAAACTCATGGATATGTCTTGTGGACCAGCAGCCAATCAGCACATTTCACCAATCTACCAACCAAATCTTTACATCAGTTCCCTGATTACTATGTACCAGTTTCTTGCCTCAGTTACAGGCAGACTTTTGGAAGGGTTTTAAATAACTCTGAAGTTTTATATGCTTGTTAAAATGGCATTGCCACAGCTTTGATAATATTTGTATAGGTGGTTGCCTTTTTATCCAAAGTTCTATGTTTTCACTTGTTGGAATGATTGTTTCCGAGTAGGAATTGTGGAAAAATGGAGTAGGTTGATGAGCATCTCCAAGTGGAAAAAGTGACTCCTGATTGATACTTCTTCAGACAAAGTAACCTTAATAAACACCCGTGATCAATGTTCGTGAGAGATAATTCAAACTTTAGGTAGCCAATGTAAAAGTGTAATTGCCCATTATTTTTGAACATGAACCAAGTACCATAATATTAACAGTGAAGCATTTCCTTTACCTCCAGTGCAAATATAGTTCGCAAATAAGTGAATATAAAATTGAAATCTAATGCTGATAAAGCCAAAGCTATATTTAGTATTCTGATATTTGCTTGACTTTCAGAAATATGGAGAAAATGTGAACAGCAGATACAAAAGAATACTCTTTTTTAAGGAAAATATATGAAGTTACTTCTCACTATCCAGCTCATCACCCAATTACTTGGAATGCAACTGGTTCTCCTCCTGTCATGATAGATTGTTATAATATAGAAAATGACAGCATGATGTCTCTTTAATCGAGATCCCAATTGCAATACTCAGTACCGTTGCTTCTTTAAGCAATGTGGCAATTGTTTTCAAAAAAACTTCCTGTATGTACTCTTCTTTAACAACAGTTTGTGGCAAAAAAAACCTCTATATTATTTGTTTTCCTAATTGTTTTAATCTCTCTGAATATCTTAAGTTTTCCTTAGTTGTCAACTATTGTAAGTGTTACTTAAAATAATTCATCATCTTGATGCCTATCGGGTTACTTTTTATTCATTTTGACTCTACCCAAAATTTTTTAAAATTTCTCCCACCTCTAAAACTGTGGTGACTCCAGACTGATTTTCTAACCTTCCCATATCTCACTGCAATGCGTTGAATGGGGAATTTCCTGCTCCGTATTTAGGCAAGGGAGTGCTGTGTCAGTGAAACGGCAGCGATTCCTGTTCCCACTTCCCATTTCTGAGCTCGAATTGAACTCTGGTGGCTTCGACAGCACAGCCAGGAACTTCCTGGATAAACACACATTGGAATACTCTGACATCAAATTTCCCCAGTCTGAAGGCAAAGTGACATTCCAAGCAGATTCCTGTGCACTTCTCAGTGAAGGTCTACAACAGGGCTTGCTGATCACCTCCATTTCTGGTGTATATATATTACTTAAATGTGTGCTAGTAGTCCCTTCTGACATCTGGGCTGGCAGAATATCCTTCCCCACATGCAAGCTAAGTGTTGTTTTTTTCTTCTTTTCAAGTGGAAATTGATCTGAGACCTCTGGGAAAGACCCAGGAGGTAGAATATCCCACAAGTGGAATTTATGTCGGTAAATATGCTTCTAAAGACCCACCTGAATTCCATTTCAGGATAAACTGCACCTCAAAAAGTCTTTTATATGCCAATCATTACCTCTTCTTCTGTACTCTGTGCCTCTAGATGCAAAATAAAGAATTGCATTTGCCTTTTAAATAGCCTTACCTATATACACTGATGCCTTTAATGACTGCCAAGCTCCTTCTGCCTGCATATTTAATGTAAAGTCTTACCCTTTGAGTTCTATTTCTTTTTGCTAGCCCTCCTGTACTTAACATCTTCTACATTTCAGTCATCTGCTCACAAACTTATCCATATAACTTCACCTATTACTTATATCTTTTACACTTCTCATCACATATTTGCATATTTTAATACTTTTCCATTGATCTATATCATAACATTTATGTGCTTTGTTAACAATTGTTTCACTTCTGTCCTCCTAAGAATATTCCTTGACACATCTTTCATTTTGGATAAGCTGATTGTTCTCAATGTTAACGTATGTGAACAGATTTCCTCTTGATTGTGTGTGTGTGTGTGTGTGTGTGTGTGTGTGTGTGTGTGTGTGTGTGTGTGTGTGTAATTATCTTATCAATTCCTTTCTGAAAAATCACATAAACCATATTTACTGCAGTCACTTGTCATCACCCTTACTTAGTTAATACATTCTATAACATTGGTCCAGTGTTGCCTACCTTTGCAAAATTTTTGCTGATTGTCTTGTCTTGCATTTTCTTATGTATCTCTAAGTGAGAGTCTCCAATTATTTTAAATTGCTAACATGAAACCTATCACAAATTTAAGTTTCTGATGGTTTGCACCTGTAATTTTGTATAATTAGAGTCAGAACATTTCCCAGTAGTGTCTAGAACTATTATAACATACATTTTGGTTGCCCAGGGACTGCATTTAAATAATAAGAGAAAATGTCTTTCAAACAATGTGAAGGTATATTTTCAATATTTAAATGTTAATCTATCAATAAAATACAATGTTAAAGTAATTTTCAGTTAATTAATAGACCACTAATTTTGTTTGGGCGTAAGGTAACACAGAATATTCTGATTCTTTAATATTTTACTGTATTATAGGAACGCACTTCACAGATGTATACAAAATCTTTGGGACAATATGGTAGCGTAGTGGTTAGCTCAGGCAACTTGGGTTCAAATCCCACAGCTGCTAGTCAGAAGTCTGTACATTCTCCGGTAGGTTTGAAGATTAATTGGTCATTGGAAATTGTCCTGTGATTAGACCAGCATTAAATTGGGGGATTGCTGGGCAGCGTAGCTCAAAGGGCCAGTGGGGTCTACTCTGCGCTGTATCTCAATAAAAAATAAATCAATAAAATGATTGAAAATTAGTTCAAAAATATCAATAGTTCAGAAGCTATCATTCGTAGTTATGTTCCTTCACAAACTGCAGAGTTGACAAAATGACTATCATTTTTAAGTATCAATAAGCAACACATTAGTTTTGCTGTTCTGCAAATTCCAATTGTGACTCCAGTTGGTAAACACCATGCTTTGCTATTGATTTGATTTCCTTAGTGATCTTAACACTGCTCAGCATTCTCACTGGGAGGTGATCTATTGGTTCAGTTGCTTTCCTTCCCTTTCTTCCTTGCACCAACATTAAGAACTCAGTAAGTTAGCAACTAAAAGGTACTATAAGTATTATCATTCCTTCATGTGTTTATTATGGTGAGGTGAGACATCATAAAACCTAGTTACATTTCCTGTTCGTCAAGCTGAGAAAAGCTATAAATAGAGGCGATGCAGGAATTGTTGAAAGTCTTTCCATTTCAAGCACTTGCACCTAAAGTACAAATCTTCTGCTCTGTTTACACTGCAAAACAGCTGGACAATGCAGTGTATATCTAAACCCAGAGACTCAAAAGCCAGATAAATACTGTGGCTGAACTGCTGACATCTGGCACTTCAAAAGCCAGGTTGCCATCTGCATGCAGCCTGTTACTAACAGGCAGATCAAATTTTAGGCTGTTTGCCATGCTAGCATGAAATCTATAGTTAAATAGCCAGAGTGGAAGGGGGTTAAATGCAAGGTGAGAGGGTCAGTGAAGGGATAGTGTATAGAAATTGATCTCATTCTGCCAGCAACTCTCAAGAGGATCTGGTGTAGTGAAAACTTCTTTCACACCCACCTTTTGCCTTTATAACATTGAAATCCTGTGTGAAGCAAGCCAACACTCTCTCTTGCAGAAATATTTGGCAATAAGCCCAAGGTCAGTACTTGTTCCATCAAATGTATAAAGATCTAAATGCCTGTTTTAAGCAGCTTTATGTTGAATGAGGCAAAATAAGTGAAGACCAGACTGAAAATTATAAGTGTAGAATACAGTACAGTCTAGCTAATGTATTTTTATGAAAATATTTATCCAAAAAAAGTTTAACATTGGGTACAGTAGGGTTTCATTACCAAATGTATCTTTCTTTATATGTTTCCTTCTTTTAAAATACTTGGAGAGATATAAACTTGTACAGTATTAAATACTCTATATTTAAAAATGACATACAAGTGCAGAGTTAATTTGCAATTATATTCCTCATTCAGAACACATGCAACCTTTTACACATTGACCTTTACATTACTAAACAAAATGAATTGAAAAACTGCATTGCCAGATTTCTTTATATGTAAATAAGCACACAACTGAAAAACAATCTATTTTTTAAAATGTTTTCAAGAAAAAAACATTTCATATTAATATTAAACCAAACAACTCTTCCTGTTGCCAGCTTTAGTTTATATCACGTAGATACCTTAAATATATGTATTCTGTAGTGAATTATCTTTTCTAACTTGGACATTTTCAGTCTTTGATGTTCTGTGATCAAGAATACCCACAGATAGAAATTCCTATACTTTGTCAGTCCTTTTAAATTAAATGGCCACTTGCAAAAATGCCAAGGTTACTTATGAATAAATACGCCCAAGAATAACTAAGCACATTTTATAAGATCTGCTTCCATTGTGCAGAAGTTGCCTAGGGAAGGATGCATGCATTAATTAAGCATGAAAATGAATGTAATGTTTCCATTTTTTTTGTTAAACTGTGGGCGCTGTTACACCCAACCTTTAAGAGAAGTTGCGGACAAACAAGCAAGTAAATCTGAAAGCACACTACCACGTGTATACTGCCATTTATTACTGCTAGTGTACCCAGTGAATGGCTTATTTTTCTGTGCAATACACAACTGAATATTTGTAGAACATATACAGTTAAAGTGGTTGTGGTAACAAATACAGATTTAATCTGGGATGATATATTGCATTCATATTACATTTATGAAGTGCTTATATATTGTTCATTTTAATGCATTTCATGTGCTTTTTTTATTTTACATTAAGATATAAGGGACAACACTTATAAAAGGTCAAAACTGATTATCCCATCCACCTCAGTCACTAAGTGACTAAAATTATTTAAAAGATACAGTTTCCCATTGCATCAATTTCCATTACGAATTGAATTGAGGACTGCTTTTTACTTCATTGACATTAATTGTGGTCTGTGAAATTCCGAAGTGAAAATGCAGATTAGATTGTGTTCAGAGCAATATAATCCATGGTTCCAATTAGTGAAGGGCATTGTTTCTGAACATGTTTACAAATTGATTCACACGTAAAAAGATGGGGGTTTGTAAAATTAATCAGAGTTGTGTTACTAGTGCAATTTTTTTAATTGTAGACTAGAAACAATGTAAGGGAGCTGAAAGTTAGGAAGCATGGTTTGGTTAACCGTCACAAAGAGAAGAAAATCTGCAGATGCTGGAAATCCAAAGCAACACACACAAAGTACTGGAGGAACCCAGCAGGCCAAGCAGCATCTATGGAAAAGGGTGAACAGTGACATTTCAGGCCGAGACACTTCATTGATCCTGATGATCACCTGAAACATCGACTGTTTACTCTTTTCCATGGATGACGCTTGGCCTGCTGACCTCCTCCAACATTTTCTGTGTGTTGGTTAACCATCAGGTCTTTACATGGTAGGCTTAGTTTTGACACTGACAAATATACAAAGTTCAATGAATAACTCCGGAATAACAAAATGGAAAAAAAAAGTACAAGCATGTTACCTGATCAAGCACTTTACATTTCCTAGTTATTTTTAAACTATCTTGCAAAAACAACTTAGTTAAAAAGGCCAATCTCGTCAGAGTAAGTAAAAATAAACATGGGAGTTAGTTCCAGGAGAACAGCAACAAATGAGATAGTCTTTTATGATTGCAAGTTATTCAGTATAGGACATAGGTACTCTTTTTGTGGTTTAGACATCCAAAGCATTTACAGCTATTGATCAAAATCTGAGGTTATTGGGTCAATTCTGGTACTCATCCTGGGTGGGCACGAGAATTGAGCAAAGCATCAAAAATCTTCCAAACAAGTCACTGCTTTCTCAACTGAGAACATAATAATTATGTCTAGCTTGGAACATTAGTGAGCATGTTGTAGCATTGGTGGTAGGACAGACAAAGCCTCTTCCCAGGCATGTTCTGGTTTGAGATGCCCATTTATATAGGGCCATTTTAATCTATCCCAATCCATGAACCCAGAATTAGCTCCAACAGAGCAACACTGCACAATAATTTACTGCTAAAGAATATTACACAGTATCAGGACTTTTTCACTCTTTTAACAGTAAGGGTCAAAAGTGTCAGTATTTCCATCACTTCTTTCTAAAGAAATTCTAAAAAAAAGGAGCAAATGAATAAATTTGTTTTATTATTTGAGAATAATGTATATGAAGTAACAAATATAAATATTTGGTCTGATTTGTCCAAGTAAATGAAAGGGAAGACATTGTTATTTAAATTTATAAATTTCTTTCTTTTGGCCTTTTACAAGTCTATATTGTACTTTTATTTAAATGAGAGAATGAGGTTTTGTACAGTTCTGTTTGAAATTATGCAATTAAGTATTTTGTCTTTCGATCCTCCTCATTGCACTAATCTGCCGACTGTCGTGCTTATTTACTGCTCAGAATACATGAAAGTCACTGTGCTGATTTTGAATATGTGAAGTTATCCTGAAATTAAACATATGCATATAAATACAGATCATGCAGCTTTTATTTGCAATATGTGTTGTATATGGTTGTCATATTTTTGATAGTACAACAAATATCATTTAAAAATTTGTTCCATGTATATATGATAAACCATTGTTCTTGGAAATCTTCTTGTGTATAAAGACTTTGCTATGATTATCGCAAGTATTTGATACATGTTAACAGGATTATAAGAAATATGAATAAAGGATCAAGTGTCAATTTTATGATCATATTGCATTAATCCCAATATTATAGCTTCCCTAAAATGATATGAATACTGTTTTAATCATTTCTTTTTGTTGAAATATGATTATACAGTACAAGATATTAATGTATTATAATATCTATTCAGTTGCAATTTAAGGCTTTTTGCAAGCTAGCATGCTCATACCTTGTTCATGGTGGCCAACTGTCATTTTAATGTTATTTATCCAGTTTTGCTAAATAATATTTTTGCAGTTTGAATCCTTTAATAAATGGCAAGCCAAAATCATAATTTATTCTCAATGTGTGTGTTTTTTTATTTAATCACATCAGTTTATTTAATATAAAGTAGCTGTAGCTGGTCTTTCAAAAGCTGCTATGTAATCATGTAAATTGGGTGGTGCCCAAGTCTGTATTTACACACTGATTTGAAATTTCCTAAAGTTACAACTTGGACAATTCATAAACATGAGAAAGTCTGTAGATGCTGGAAATCCATTGCAACCCACACAAAATGCTGGAGGAAATCAGCAGGTCAGGCAGCATCTATGAAAATGAATAAACAATTGACATTTCGGGCCGAGACCGTCTTCAGGACTTGAAAGGAGATGCTAGAATAAAAACTGGGGAGAGGGGAAGGAGGCTATCTGGAAGGTGATAGGGGAAGCCATGTGGGTGGGAAGTTAAAGGTTGCAGAAGAAGGAATTTGATAGGAGAGGAGAGTGGACCATAGGAGAAAGGGAAGGAGGAGGAGATCTGGGGGAAGGTGATAGGCAGATGAGAAAAGGTAAGAGGCCAGAGTAGGAATAGTTGAAGAGGGGAGGAGGAGGTAATTTTTTTTCCCCCAGAAGGAGAAATCAATATTCATGCAGTCAGATTGGAGACTACCCAGATGGAATATAAGATGTTGCTCCTCCACCCTGAGGACAGCCTCATCCTGGCACAAGAGGAGGAACACACATAAAAGTTGCTGGTGAACGCAGCAGGCCAGGCAGCATCTCTAGGAAGAGGTGCAGTCAACATTTCAGGCCGAGACCCTTCGTCAGGATTAACTGAAGGAAGAGTGAGTAAGGGATTTGAAAGTTGGAGGGGGAGGGGGAGATCCAAAATGATAGGAGAAGACAGGAGGGGGAGGGATGGAGCCAAGAGCTGGACAGGTGATAGGCAAAAGGGATACGAGAGGATCATGGGACAGGAGGTCCGGGAAGAAAGACGGGGGGGGGGGTGGACCCAGAGGATGGGCAAGGGTTATATTCAGAGGGACAGAGGGAGAAAAAGGAGCGTGAGAGAAAAAATGTGTGTATAAAAATAAGTAACAGATGGGGTACGAGGGGGAGGTGGGGCATTAGCGGAAGTTAGAGAAGTTGATGTTCATGCCATCAGGTTGGAGGCTACCCAGACGGAATATAAGGTGTTGTTCCTCCAACCTGAGTGTGGCTTCATCTTTACAGTAGAGGAGGCCGTGGATAGACATGTCAGAATGGGAATGGGATGTGGAATTAAAATGTGTGGACACTGGGAGATCCTGCTTTCTCTGGTGGACAGAGCGTAGATGTTCAGCAAAGCGGTCTCCCAGTCTGCGGTTCAGCAAAGCGGTCTCAAGAGGAGGACATGGATCCACATGTTAGAATGGAAATGGGAACTGGAATTAAAATGTTTGACCACCAGGAAGTTCAGCTTTTGGTGGATGGAGCAGTGGTACTTGACAATTGCTTGCTGGAGACCTAATTGGTAAATATCCCTGTGAGCTTGGCAATGACTAATGGCAATAAGCCAATTGCTAATGAAATAAAAACACATAATTAATGTCTGTTGGCTGAAATTTTCTGAAACGTTTATTGGGCCAGAAAATCAGTTGGTAAATAAATTGACAAAGAGCCACTTCTCAAATCATACAAATCTTCTGTTACAAAAATACCTTACTCACAACTGTAAAGCATAGGATAAATACACAGATGCTGGAATATGAGAAAATAAACAAGACAATCTGGGTTAGATAAAGAATTATTATTTCACTTCTATGACTCTGCATTAGATCTAAAACATGCTATATTTATAACAATTTTTAAGCAAGCAGACAAAGAAAATAGAGGATTGAACAAAAAGGAAGCAATAGGATGAAAGGCAGGAATGATAAAATGACAATGGCACAGTCTAAAGGACAAGGAAACTTCAATATTGCATCTAAAGGAGGTGTAAATACAAACGGAGAATAGGAGTTATAGTTATGATTTGCAATTCTTAAATTTGACATTGATTCTCAAAGGCTGGAAACCATCAGGTTGGTAGATATGGTCTTTCTCTCCCCTTTTCTATTGACTTTATTGGAAGAATTGGGGAAGCTGAGGTCAATGAGTTTAGGAGTGGGATTAAGAATTCAACTGAGAATTAAAGAGCGAGAAATTGATAGCTGAAGAAAATGCTTGCAAACTGAAATGGGTTGTTCAGCAAAGCATCACCCAATCACTCCCACAAACGTAGAGAAGAACACACTGAGAGCAGTGAATAGATCATAACTGAAATAGGTACACTACAGTGTAAAAGTATTAGGTACATATATATAGATAGGGTGCTGAAACTTTTGCACGGTACTCTAGTAACTTTATGAATTGTAACATCTCCCTTAGTCAAGCTATTGTCCCCAGATGCTTCAAAACCTCCACAATCATCCCTGTAGCAAAGAAATCAGTTGTAGCATGTCTGAATGATTACCGTCTCATGCCCTGACCCCCATAGTGATGAAATGTTTTGAACGGCTTGTCAAGCCTCATATCACAGCCAGCCTCCCCTCATCGCTGGATCCTCTACAGTTTGCTTATCGTCCAAATCGCTCTACGGAGGATGCAATATCCACCACACTGCACACAGTTCTCTCTCACTTGGACAACAAAGACACTTATGCCAGTATCCTGCACATTGATTTCAGTTCAGCGTTCAATACCATCATCCCGCAGAGACTAGTGGAGAAATTGTCGCTGCTTGGCCTTAGCACTGCCATGTGTTGCTGGATTCTGGATTTCTTGACAGAGAGACCACAGTCAGTCCGTGTTGGCAGGAACATCTCTGACTCCATCACACTGAGCACTGGATCCCCACAAGGCTGTGTGCTTAGCCCATTGCTGTTTACACTGCTAACACATGACTGTGCAGCCAGATTCATGGAGAACCTGATCATTAAATTTGCAGATGATACCACAGTGGTGGGGCTCATCAGCAAAAATGATGAAACTATGTACAGGGAGGAGGTCAAACACCTAGAGAGCTAGTGCAGGGATAACAACTTGACGCTTAATGTCACCAAAACCAAGGAGATGATTGTCGATTTCAGTCGGTCTCAGCCCGAGCACACACCCCTCAGCATCAGCGGCTCCACAGTGGAGAGAGTGGAAAACATCAAGTTCCTTGGGGTGCAGATCTCGGACAATCTCACCTGGTCCAGGAACACCACTGGGATTGTGAAATGGGCCCAGCAGAGATTGCACTTTCTGAAGAAGCTTAAACAAGCAACACTCCCCACTAACATCTTAACTACATTCTACAGAGGCATGGTTGACAGTGTGCTGACCTTTTGCATCACAACCTGGTACTCCAGCTGCAGTGCTGTCGACAAAAAAGCCTTGCAGAGGGTGGTTAGGGGAGCAGAGAAGGTTATTGGGGGTCTCCCTACCTTCTGTCCAAGACCTCTTTCAGAGTCAATGCCTCCAGAAGACACGGTGCATCATTAAAGACCCCTCACACCCTCTCCATGAGCTGTTTGTTCTTCTGCCATCAGGCAAACGTTACAGGAGCATCAAAACTAAAACCACAAGGCTACTAAACAGCTTCCTCCCACAGGCAGTCAGACTGCTAAATAGCTGCTCTACCTGACTCTGCTTTGGACACTTTTAACTTGCACTGGACAGTTATAACTAACTTTAACTGACATGTGGCTGTTGTGTTTTACTATTTATTGTTATGTTTATTATTTAGTGTTGCGTTTGTTATGTTATGATTGCACTGCCCCTGAGAAACGCTGTCTCATTCTGCCCTGCAGAGCTGATGTATGGTTAGAATGACAATAAAGTTTTTTGAACCTTGAATCTTTGAATCTTGTACTGCTTCTGCAAAAAAAAACCCAAATTTCATGACATATATGAATGATGATAAACCTGATTCTGATATGGATCTCCATTGTGGACTGAGAGGAGAGCCCAGGGAGAGGGGGATCATGGCTGGGAAAAGGGGAAAGAGCGGGCATCACTGGAGATTCATTCTGTAATGATCAAAAACCAATTGTTTAGAATCAAAGGTCCTTACCTGGTGTCTCAGGGCTGGGTGCTTCCATTAACAATTCTTCTTACTTCCTACTTTTCCCTCTGTGAGACCTCTTTAATCTGCTGGCTGCTTAAACTCTTCTTGACATGGCGATGCTGGATGCCTTAAACCGCCTGTGGAAGCAGTAAATCATCTTGACACAGTGGAAGTCACACAACAGAGTCAGTTTATCTTTTTGAATAAGGTCAATGGTGAGCTCCATTGTTCTACTGTTGACTGTAAAATCTGAGCCATTTCTGCTGCACATGATGGATACTGAAAATTCTCCAAAGCATCATTGAAAGGGAAACATTCCAGCCGGGACTTCCTGGGGATTGCG
Organism: Mobula hypostoma; assembly: GCF_963921235.1. Taxonomy (NCBI): domain Eukaryota; kingdom Metazoa; phylum Chordata; class Chondrichthyes; order Myliobatiformes; family Myliobatidae; genus Mobula; species Mobula hypostoma. The sequence goes on along the minus strand of NC_086115.1, from coordinate 46,661,674 downwards.
AATCCAGTTTCACATCACAGAAGAGCTTTCTAATTTTGGCTAAAGTTTCTGATGCTCCTTTAACTTTAAATATTCTTGGTACTCTTGCTCCTTCCTGTCACTTTCTTTGCTGGAACAGTGAAGAGTTAATGAACACTACACCAGTCCCTTTACATAAATGACAATTGCAAATCACCAAATTAACTCTAATTTCATTGTTAAAGTAGTATTATTTATTGCTCCAAAAGTTGTTTGCTGTAAACATATTATTCAAATGATGTTCAGTAGTTCTGAAGGAAGATTGTGTGTATATATGTATAGAGAGAGGGAGAGAGTGGGGGGGGGAGAGAGGGGGAGGGGGAGAGGGAGATAGGGTGAGAATGTGGAGCAGAGAGAGAGTTTGTAAATCTGACGGGAGTGTTGGGAATGGTGAGGGTGGAGCGCTGCAGGATGGGTGTGGGACAGGTGGCAAAGGAGGAGTGCCAGGAGTGGGGGGCGGTGTCATTCTCTATGCCCTCCCCATGAGCTGCATGGGTTTTCCCTGGGTGCTCTAGTTTCTATCTATAGTCCAAAAATGCACCAAGTAGTTTAATTGGTCATTGTAAATGTTCCTGTGATTAGGTTAGGGTTAATCGGGATTGTAGGGTGGCATGGCTTGAAGGCCCAGAAGGGCCTACTCTGCGTTGTATCATGAAATAAATAAATGAACTCAACACCAACGGGCAAAGCAGTTCGGGTA